>NC_137052.1:6071697-6199197 GCF_032717465.1 Coenobita brevimanus | reverse complement strand
GTGCTGCTGTGGAAGGACAAGCGCATCATCAACATGATCTCCAACTTCCACAGCGCAGACACCATCCCAAAGCAGGTTCGAGGGAAGACCAGGGCACGTGACGGGACGACCAATTACGTCCAGAAGACCGTGGACAAGCCCGTCGTGGTGGATGACTACAGTCGCCATATGGGCGGGGTAGATCACTTTGACCAAATGGTCCAGTATTACCCACTGCAACGCCGGACCGTCAAGTGGACCAAGAAGGTAACCTTCTACCTCATCCAGATGGCGATTTTCAATGCCTTCACCCTCTACAAGAAGAGCTCACGGAGGCCAGTCACTCTGCTACAGTTCGTCGAAGAGATCATCGACAAGCTCCTGTTCTTCGATGAAGCAGAGTGGCCTCCGTCAGGGCACGTCATCCACCATGCCCCTGATCTTCCAGCCCGATGGCCAGCAAGACTCCCAGCACTTGATGCAGCACCACCACAGCTGCCAACACCACTGGCTCCTGAACCACCAAGAGGGGACCCAAACCAGCCCGGAGCACCACCTGCAGGAGGAGTCCCAGCACAGGAGCCACCACCACCATCACTTCAGCAACCAGCACAGGTGGAGAGGGAGCCATCACCACTTCCTGGTCCGTCGGGAGAACCTGCTGTCGCTGAGATGCCCGGGCCTGCAGCTGCACCTCCAGGACGACAGGACCAGGGACACCCAGGACTCCAGCCCAGCAAGCGACGTCGCTTTGTGGACCACAGACTGCGACTGGACAACACACTGGGGCACCATCGGGAGAGGATCCCTAACAGGAGGAGGCTGCGGTGCACCCTGTGTTCCCTGGGCAAGATGAGGAGGGACACAAGTCACATGTGTCCTGTTTGTGATGTGCCACTTTGTGTAGGGGATTGCTTTGAACGGTTCCATACCGAGCAAAGTATTCCATAGTGGAGTGTACACACACACAGACACACACACACACACACACACACACACACACACACACACACACACACTTACACACACACACACACACACACTTACACACACACACACACACACACACACACACACACACACACACACACACACTAACACACACACTCACACACACACTCACACACACACTAACACACACACTCACACACACACTCACACACACACACACACACACTAACATACTTACACACTCACACACACTCACACACACACTCACAAACACTCACACACACACTAATACACACACTCACACACTCACACATACATTCACACACACACTAACACACACACTGACACACTCACACTACATAACTCCTCATCTTCAAATCCCTGGTCAAAGTGGATCAACACCCCTGGAGGAAGTGAGTTCTGCAAAATTTGGTTGATATATATGATAATCTATTACCATTACCTCTCCAATTTTCAGACAAATAACCATTTTCTCCTACAGATTACACATATGAAAGAAAGTAAATCTCCACAGCAGTAACTATAGAAGAGTTATGTTTATGTGTAGTAGGTTATAACAATAGGAAAACATCCATGGAAGATGTAACAGTCTGTACAGATAGGGGGAAAAAAAGTTGGTAGCATAGTCTTCAGGCAGGTGTGCAAGGAAAAAACAGTGTGTGTAAAAGTTGGTAGCGATCGGAAGAGTAACCTCACTTTGTCGGCCAATTACTCGAAAACTATTAGACTTATCGATTTCCTGTTACAACCATCATCAATACCACTGAAGTCTACATATGATCAATACCCGAATATAAGCTTTTGGTCGCGTTTTTTTGGGGGGAAAGGCGAGGGAAATGTTTTTTTCACTCGCGGTTGTTATCGGTGACAAGCGCTCGGAGTAATCACCTCACTTTGTCGGCCAATTACTCGAAAACTGTTAGACTTATCGATTTTCTGTAACAACCATGATCTATACCACTAAATTCTACGTATGATCAATACCAAAATGTAAGCATTATGTTACGTGTTGTGCGAGAAAAGGCGGTGGAAATGAGTGTCTCTTCCCGGCTGTTACCATTGAAAAATGCTCGTAGTAATACTCTCTGTTTGTCGGCCAATTACTCGAAAACTATTGGACGTATCGATTTCACGTTTGAACCATGATGAAGAGCAGTAAATTCTACATATGTACAATACATAACTATGTAATATTTCTGATAAGAATTCGTTGTTACGTAGACGGGAACATTGCGTACGCCGTGCGCGCATCACGAAAGTCAATCACGCACGGAGTGCCTAGTACTTTTTTTCGATTTACTCGAGAACTATGAGGCGTATAGGGTTCTTCTTTGAGATGGGGAAAGCTGGTGAATTTGGGCATATTACTATGTAATAAAAACATAAGGTGTCTGGGAAAATTTAGCTATCAGAGGTCAGTGAATTTTTTCCGAAAATGGCTTTCAGTTTTTGGCCATTTTCTCGAAAAGTATACATCGTATCTCAACCGGATTTGTTTCATTAGAAAGCTGATGAAATTCTCTATAAAAATTTATTAGATCATTTTCCTGTATCATGGAAAACATTCAAACGGCGATGTTGGGAAGTGAAAACAGTTTACTCGACCATGCTTCAAGGGCTAATAACTTTTTTTGCTGGTGTTTTCCTGTGTTTTGGTCCTGTTTATCGGATAGAACAAACATCGATGCTTACCTTGAGAAAGGTTTCATGGGAATACATGGATTTTTGGGTGGCGAAAATAAGGCAAGAATGTGTTTCATTCGCTCAAATTTGCCGCGCGCGGGCTCCCTGGCCGGGCGGCTTCGTCGCATAAAATCGTGAGCCAGAAAACTTACTTAAACTTATCGTGCGCGAGAGGGTAAATAGTAGAGCGTGTGTAAGAGTGGGAAATGCTGTGAGTGATTGGTTTCCTGTGAGAGTGGGGCTGCGACAGGGATGTGTGATGTCACCTTGGTTGTTTAATATTTACATGGATGTTGTCGTAAGGGAGGTGAATGCAAGAGTTTTAGGTGGAGGTCTGAGTCTGGCGAATGTTGATGGTAGAGAGTGGAATCTGAAGCAGCTGCTGTTTGCAGATGATACTGCACTGGTGGCTGATTCAGAGGAGAGATTGAGACAGTTGGTAGAGGAGTTTGGAAGGGTGTGTGAAAGGAGGAAATTGAAAGTAAATGAGAATAAGAGTAAAGTGATGAAGTGCACGAGGTTGGTAGATGGTAGGGGGATGAATATAGTTTTGAATGGCGAGTTGCTTGAAGAGGTAGAGTGTTTTAAATATCTAGGGTCACATGTTGCTGTGGATGGAAGAATAGATGCAGAAGTGAAGTTTAGAATAAATGAAGTAGGAAAGGTGCTGGGAGGAATGAAAAAAGTGTTTAGATGTCGTTCGCTTAGAATGGATGTAAAGAGAAGGCTGTATGAGGGTGTTATGGTACCGACTGCGTTATATGGGGCTGAAACATGGAATATGGATGTAGCAGAGAGGAAAAGTTTGAATGTAATGGAGATGAGGTGTCTGAGGAGTATGTGTGGAGCGACGTGTATGGATCGAGTGCGAAATGATGAAGTGCGAAGGAGAACCGGAGTTGTTCGGGAGATGGCTGGTAGAGTTGAGCAGAGGGTGTTGCGATGGTTTGGGCATATGGAGAGAATGGATAATGAGCGACTGGTGAAAAAGATAACTAGATCTGATGTGAGAGATGTAAGGCTGAGAGGAAGACCACGAATAGGATGGATGGACAGTGTGAAGAGAGTGCTGGATGCAAGAGGGATGTCTGTTGAGCAAGGAAGAGTGGCTGTGCGTGACAGAAATAAATGGAGAGAAATTGTGAATGAATAAGTGATGACGCAGCCCTGAGGGGATATTCTCCTGCATTTGGTCTGATCAACTAGTCAGGTCAGGTGCGGGTAAGGGGATGGGTCTGTCATGATGTGGCAGGGGTAAACCAGCTCTGCTGTCAGGCCCTGCTGCAGATGTCACTGATTGCCTTGCGCAGTTGACCCTTGTGCGATGTGGTGCGGTGAGGATCTGTCCGTTCTTCCCTTTGGGACTAAGATGCGAATGAATGTGTTTGAATGGATGAGTAAATGGGGAGTGTGTCGTCCTGTCTCGGCTACCTCCCTTTCCTTGGGGGAAGCAGCCTAGATATATAGATAGTGATTTCATTTAACTTATAACAGTTGTCCACATTAATAATATTAAAATCCTAAGTCGTAAGCGATGACCTGTTGTGACACGTAACACTTCTGAGCCTAAGCAAGAGGTTGTTAAGTCTATGAATAAATTCAGACACTGGAAAGAAAATCTTTTACTCAATTGAAAATTACGTAAATCATACAGTAAAGGGTATAAATCAACATTATTGTCAGTGATTGACTGCATACAGCATTGTTATTTCTCTGTGCTGGACAGGAATGGAAACTTGAGAGTATTTAAATCATGTGAAGACATTCTGTGAGAAGAGCTAAGGTAAGCAGATGAAGCCGGCAAGGAGAGAAAGAGGGGTGGGAGAGGAGACGGGAGAGGAGGGAGGCTTTGGGACGGTGAAGGGGAAGGATGAGAAGTGGAAGTGTGGAGAATTGTTCTAACAGCAACATGCACGGAGTATTGGCGCCCACCTCAGCATACACCCTTAATTGTAACCATATTATGGATGGATTACCGTTAGGATTCTATGACATTCAATGCAATAGGAAAAACATTAGTAAACGAATAATTCGATAAAACATAAAATATGACAATTATCATAGTTTTATTATTACTCTATCTTCATACTGTCGAATGATTATACAGTCAACCACCAAACAGCAGTTAGTAAGACTTGAGACCATTCTTGCTCACGGAAAAAGAAGCACAGAGGATGATTAGTGGGTGAAGTAGTGTGTGTGTGTGTGGTGACGACTCGAGCTGCCTGGCACCACTGTTTGACTCACTTCTTCATTTCTGCAACATTCGCTGCCTTTCCTCTAACTTTCGCTCCGTTGAGCACCACCTCTCCTCCTCTAAACCTCATCTTCTTTTCCTAACTGAGACTCAGCTGTCTGAGGCAACTGACAGCAAACCCTTTTCTGTATCCTCCTACTTTCTCTATACTCATTTCAAAGCCAAAGGTGGCTGTTGTGTATATATACGCAACGACTGATCAGGCTCTCGTGTTCCTGAACTCGATTCTTCTGAATTCTTTACACTCTGGCTTCGGCTTTCCTGTCATTCTCTGACTAAATATATCTGTGCTGTTTACTTATCTCCTAATTCTTCTATCAAATGTTTTTTGACTATCTTACTTCTACGATGGAACACATTCTATCCATTTCTCCTTTCTCTGAAATCTTCATTCTAGGAGATTTCAATGTTCACCACCACCTTTGGCTCTCCTCTCCTTTCACTGATCCACCTGGTGAACAAGCCTACATCTTTTCTATCCTTAATTGCCTAAAGCAGCTTGTACAGCACCCCACCCGTATCCCTGACCGCCTTGGAGAGAGCTCCAACATACTTGACCTCTTCCTCACAACTAATCCTTCTGCTTACACTGTTAATCTTTTCTCTCCGTTGGGCTCCTCCGATCACAACTTCATTACCTTAACCTGTCCTATGACTCCGGTATGGCCTGTGGACCCTCCAAAGAAACGTCGTCTGTGACACTTTGGAGCCACTGATTGGGAGGCCCTCAGGCAGTACTTCTTTGATTTTCCCTGGAATGATTATTGCTTTCATGCCCGGGAGCCATCTGAGTGTGCCTTGCGCATTACGAAGGTTATTCTCTCGGGCATGGAAGCATACATTCCTTTCTCACATCCTTTGACTAATGCAAGAAAGCCTTGGTTTACTCACGTTTGTTCTAATGCTGTCCACAACAAGGGGAGGGACTATAAAAGGTACCGGAGCCAACCCACCCCTGAATCACATCTTTTATATGTTTCTGCCCGGAATCGTGCTAAGTCTGTTCTTTGCCCTGATAAAAATAATTTCATCCTTCTAAATGCTCTGAACTCTCCAACTCGAATTCTTCCCGCTCCTTCTGGCACCTTGCCAAAGACCTTTCTAACAACTTTACCTCATCATCATTCCCTCCTCTATTCTACTCTGATGGATCTGTAGCTATTTCTTCTACTGATAAAGCAGATCTCTTTGCTCAGACTTTCTCCTCCAGTTCCACCTTAGACGATTCCAGTGCTGTTCCTCCATCACTTCCCCCCTCTGACTTCCTCATGGCTGACATTAAAATTTCTTCAGCTGATGTATTTTCTGCTATCACAGGCCTCAATACTAGCAAGGCATATGGGCCTGATGGAGTCCCTCCTCTTGTCCTCAAGAACTGTGCTTTTATGCCTACACCCTGCCTAGGTAAACTCTTTCGCCTTTGTCTATCAACTTGTACCTTTCCTTCTTGCTGGAAGTTTGCTCTCATTCAGCCATTCTGAAAGAAGAGTGACCATTCCCAACCCTTTAACCATTGTCCAATTGCTTTAAAGTCCTGTATCTCAAAAGATTTTGAGTTAATTCTTAATAGTGAAATTTTAAAGCATTTTTCCTGTTACAACTTTCTTTCTGATCGTCAGTCATTATGGGTTCCGTCAGGGACGCTCCACTGCCGATCTTCTCACCTACCTTTCAGACTCCTGGTCATCCTCTTTTCGGGACTTTGGCGAAAGCTTTGCCATTGCACTTGACATCTCAAAGACTTTCGATCGAGTCTGGCATAAATCTTTAATTTCCAAACTGCCCTCTTACGGATTCTATCCTTCTGTTTGTGCCCTAATCTATATTCTATAGCTTCCTTTCTGGTGGTTCTATGGTTGCTGTTGTAGACGGCCATCGTTCTTCTAGATCTAGCAATAGCGGTGTTCCTCAGGGCTCTGTCCTATCACCAACTCTCTTCCTTTTATTTAGCAATGACCTTCTAAGCTGTATATCTAACCCTATCCACTTGGATGCAGGTGATTCCACTGTTCACCTTTCCATTCGGTTCCCACAACGCCCATCTCTGCAGTTACTGCAACAAACAAGGGATGAGGCTATGGCACACCTAATGTCTGGCTTGGCTCGTATCTCTGGCTGGGGTATAAATAATCTTGTTGTTTTTAATGCATCAAAGACTCAGTTCTTACACCTATCAACCCGACAAAATCTTCCACAGGTGTACCCACTAATGTTTAATAATATTCAGCTTAATCCTGCATCATCCTTGAACATGCTTGGGGTTTCATTCACTCGGGACTTATCTTGGAAAGATCACATTACATCTCTTGTAAAATCTGCTTCCAAGTGATTAGGTGTGCTAAGCCGACTCCCTTCCTTCTTTACCCCTGCACAATTATTGACTCTATACACGGGCTTTATCCGTCCCTGTGTAGAGCACAATTCTCATGTGTGGGGAGGTTCCCCACATACAGCTCTTCTCAATAGGGTGGAGTCAAAGGCTTTTCGTCTCATTAACTCTCCTCCTCTTACTGACTCTCTTCAATCTCTGTCTCTTCGCTGCACTGTTGCATCTTTATCTCTTTTTTATCACTACTTCAATGGTCATTGCTCCTCTGAGCTGTCTGCTTGCATTCCTCCACCTCTACGATAGGCACGTTGCACCTGTCTATCAGCAAACTGTCACCCCTTTTCTGTCCAGCTCTTTAATGCAAGAATTAACCGTTACTCTCAGTCCTTCATTTATGCAACAGGTCAGCTCTGGAACTGTCTCCCTCTGTCTGTATTCCTGCTAGCTAAGCTCTTCGGTCTTTGAAATGCAGTGTGTCCAGGCATCACGAAATGATAGGATCTTAAATTTGGTTCTGTCTTGTATTTTGTTTTTATCTTGAAAGGAACAGTAATTGCGGGCCTGTGGCCTTTGGTTCCTTCTTCCTAGGATAAGTAAATAAATAAATAAATATATATATATACTATATATATGCATCTATCAATCTATCTATCTATCTATCCATCTATATCTATCTATCCATCTATCTATCCATCTATCTATAATTTTGCAGTATCTATGTATCTATCTATCCATCTATCTATCTGTCTATATGTATATATTTTCTTATTTATTTATTTATTCACACACACACACACACCCACACACACACACACACACACAGCTGTTTCAGTTTCAGTGTTGACTGTTTAGTCTGCGATGTAGAGGAATGCAAATCTGTAAGTAGAAGCTTTCTGTTCGTACTTGAAGATGACCATCTTGCAAATCAACTTTAGGAGTTAAGAAAAGGGACAAAGGTAAAAAGGAGGAGGAGGATTTCTACACAGGAACTGGTGGAAATGGAAACAGATAATAAGCTGCTGGAACGAGTATACAGATTAGAGAAGGCATTTCAGAGTGAAATATATGAAATAAAAAGCAGTTGCACATGCAGAAGGAACAAAATGAAAATTTAGTAAATGAGATTAATAAGAAAGACACACCAATAGATGAATTATCAGTTGGGGTGGGTACATTTAGAAGGAAGATTAGTGAAATGGCAATCACAGTTGTCAACCATGAGAGTATTATGGAAGCGTTCAGAAATGATACAGAGACAATAAGGCAGGCAAGCACTCTGACAGATCATAGCAGTGATATTGAGGAGAAGATAACTCAGGTAAATGAAGCGATGCAAAGCTGCAAAAATGATGTGGAAACCACATATGCTGAAATGCTGAAAGTAAAGAAAGACTTAGAAACAAGAGTTGAAGAAAAGAGCATTAAAAAGATTAAAAAGGAAGTGAAGAAAATAATCCAAAACAATCCAAAATTGGTCAAAGATGCAGCAGACAACAACAAATCTATAGTAATCACTGGTATAGAGAAGGAAGAAATAAAAAACAAGATTTCGAGAGACAAAAAGATGACAAATGTAATGAACATATTGAAGGAAGTGTCAAAGGAAATTTGTAGTAAAGACATAGGGGAACACAAAAGGCTAGGGAAATATGAGAGAAATAAATCAAGGCCCCTGAAAGCAACCTTCCAGAGTGTAACCACTGTGGAGGAAAGGCAAACAAAATTATGGAAAAAGAGGACTTCAAAAATGTATGGATAAAAAGATGCCTAACTCAAGAGGAACTTGGATTACTAAATGAGAAGAGGGAGGAGGCAAAAACAAAGAATGAGGGAAGATCAGAGGAAGAGAAGAACACTTTTTTTACAAAGTAATTGGATTGCAGGTTCGAAAGTGTTACATAAACAGGAGGGAATAAAAAGGAAAAGGTAGTAGACCCAAGTTATGACAAGAATTTAAACAAGATGATTAAATTGATGTACTCTAATGTAGATGGAATGGTATCTAAATTACTAGAGATGAATAATTTTATCAGAGAAAAAGAACCACATATTGTTTGCCTAACTGAAACAAAATTAACACCAAGGATATCAAACGATATACTAAACCTTGAGGAATACAATATATGGAGAAGAGATAGGAACTTAAAAAACGGAGGAGGAATCATAATATCAACAAAGAAAAATCTGCAAGTCAAGGAAATAGAACAACATGTACCCTCACAGGTAGAACTGATTGCAGTAGACATTAGTACGTCTGAAAGGAAAGTAAATGTGGCAAATTTATACACGCCACCCAGATGAAACATTTGGGAAAAAGGCGAATATGAAAACCTGGCAGAGAAAACAGTTCAAAGTTTAAGAGCATTACTACACAGAATGGAGGAGAAATCTGAAAGAATTATACTAACTGGAGATTTCAGTACAAATATAAATTGGAATACTCTAGATATAAAAAACCAGGAAAGCTGTTGGGACCAAAAGCTCCTGGACCTTGTGCAGTAGTTTTTCCTAACACAACATGTAAAAGAAAGCACCAGAAAAAGAGGACTCAGCATATCATCAGTAATAGATCTTATATTTACTAGGCATGAAAATTATATTGACAATATAATGTATCACCCTTCATTTGGCAAAAGTAACCACGCAGTATTAAATTACTTCAGGATTGCATATGACATACTTAATAGTAATGAAAGTAACAAAATGAGCCTTAACTACAAAAAAGGGCAACTATCATGACCCAAAGAAATACTTCTTAGAAGTAGTTTGGAAAAAATAGCTTAGAGGACATGACTGAAATATTATATATAGAAAATTCTGTGAACTTTATGAAATAGGAATCCAGAAGTACATCCCACACCACAAAGAAGCAGAAAAGAAAATTAAGAAATGGTTTAATACAGAATGAAAAAAATTAAAAGAAAAAAGAGTTTTGTTGTGGAACAGATACAGAAGACACAATAGTGAAAGGGCATATAACAACTATAAAAAGGCAAGAAACGATTATACAAGAATAAGGAGGGAACCCCAGAAACAGTATGAGGAGGACATCGTAAATAAAAGTAGTGATCAACCGAAGCTATTTTACAGCTACATCCGAAGCAAAACCAAAGTAAAAGATAAAATACAATTCATTACAGATGAGGAAATCACCTATGCACAAGAGAAGGATATTTGTGAAGCACTAAATAAGCATCCAATCAGTTTTTACGGAAGAAAATTATTTTGATTATGTGGAACATACATGCCCACACAAACTACCAGATATACAAACATCAGAAAAAGAAATACAGGAGTAGTTAAGTACATTAGACAAAGGAAAAAGCAAATGGTCCTGATGAAATTTCATATTGGGTGCTACATGAATGTGCAAAGGAGTTATGTAAACCATTATCTTTAATTTTCAGGGAATCCTTGGGAGAAGGTAAAATACCTGATATTTGGAAGAAAGCAAACATTGTTCCCTTAATCAAGAAAGGGAATAAAGAAAATCCACTCAACTACCGACCAGTATCACTAACCAGTGTTGTAAGCAAGGTATTAGAAAAGCTGATAAGAAAACTTTGGGTAAATCATCTAGAAGAACACAGTATGATAACAGGAAGACAGTTTGGTTTCAGAAAGGGAAAATCATATGTTACTAATCTGTTGAGCTACTATGATAGAGTAACGGAAACATTACTGAAAAGAGAAGGATGGGTGGACAGTATCTATTTTGATTTCAAGAAACCATATGATAGAGTACCGCACTAAAGACTTTTATGGAAACTGTACCATCAAGAAGGAATCCGAGGCAAATTGTATTGTTGGATGCAAGATTTTCTCAAAAAAAGGGAAATGAGAATAGTACTAAGGGGAAATTACTCATCATGGAGGGAAGTGACTAGCGGAGTTCCATACGGCTCAGTGCTGGCACCAATTATATTTTTAGTGTATGTAAATGATATAGACAGGAACATTGGCAATGAAAGCTATCTAAACATGTTTGCTGATGATGCAAAAATACAAAGGAGAATTACTAACACAGACTCCTGTAAAGAGCTGCCAGAAGAATCAAATAAACTTCATGAATGGAGCAATACATGGCAAATGGAATTCATTGTGGACAAGTATCATGCAATCAAGTCTGGTAAAAGTGGAAAAAGACCTGATTGGGATTATAAGTTAGGAAGTAAAACCCTCCACACATCAGAAAAAGAGAAGGACCTACATGTGATTATCAATAACAGACTATCTCCGGCTGGCCACATCAGTGAGAAAGTGGGGAACGTGTCTACACCGCTTACAAATATGAGAATAGCATTCACATACGTAAATGAAGACATGCTAAGAAAAATAATAACATCATTCATCAGATCAACCCTGGAGTATGCGTCAGTAGTCTGGAGTCCTCATCTCAAAAAACACATAGATAAGATTGAAAAAGTTCAAAGGGCCGCTACAAGATGGATACCAAGCTTAAGGGATCTAAGCTACGAAGAAAGACTAGAAAAACTGAATCTGCCTGCACTACAGGAGAGAAGGAAAAGAGGAGACATGATTATGCTATATAAATGCGTATCAGGGAAGGAGAAAATAGACATAAATGATTACATAAGCTATGGGGATGCATCAGCAAGAGGACACTGCAAAAAAACTGCATAGAAAGAGAGGCAATAAAGACGTAAGGAAATTTAGTTTTCCAAATAGGGCAACTGATCAGTGGAATGCACTACCGAATGAAATAGTGTGTGTCAAATAAATTCATAAATTTAAGGATATGTACAATAAAATTGGTTTAAGACACGGGACAGTACAAGCCTGACTCATTCCTGTAAAGATACAATTTGGTAAGAACAATTAGGTAAGAACACACACACACACACACACACACACACACACACACACACACACACACATATAGATAGATAGATAGATAGATAGATATATCCACATGCCTAAATCCCTCAAGGGATGGCCTCAAACAAATCGCCGCCGCAGCGCCCAGTCCCCTTCCATTTCATTGCCCTACCCCCCAGCTCACATCCCGTTCTCTTATATACCTCTCCACTCCATCCCTCTATCTCATCTTCGGCTTCCCCCTCCCATTCCATCCCTCTATCTCATCTTCGGCTTCCCCCTCCCATTCCATCCCTCTATCTCATCCTCGGCTTCCCCCTCCCACTCCTCCGCTCAACCTCACACATACATTCTCCTCGTTAGTCTCTAGGGTTCCATCCTCTCCAAATGGCAAAACCATCACAGTGTATTTCTCCTAATGCTTTCTATCACACCCACATCCAAACCACAACGCTCCTTCACTTCCTCATTTGTCAGTCTGTCCCTACATATAACTGCACATGCTCCTTTCAAATACTGTAACTCATTTCCACTACTCTCACTCTTTACTTGTGTCCTTCCAAAAAATCCCTAGCTATACTTCCATAAGTTAGAAGTGGTATCACAATACTATCATGCAGTGACTTTTTTACTTCCATGCTGACTTTCCTATTTCTTATCACTGCTTTCAACGAACCAGCCGCCTCTCATCCTTGTTGTACCCTTTCAAGCACTTCATCTTCAAGACTTCCATCGTTACTCATCACACTCCCCAAGAACTTAAATGCACTCACATTTTTCATTTCCTCATCATCCAGTCTTATTATACACTTAGTGACTTCATCTCTCTCGAAGACCACAACTTTACTCTTCCCTACATTAATCTTTTGATTCTGATTCTTACACACTCTCCCAAACTCATTCACAAAGTCTTGCAATTCCCCTCCATCTTCACTTAATATTACAGAATCATCTACAAACAACAATCCAGAAAGTTTCAAACGCTCCCCACTCGCAGTAGGGCCGCTGGAATGTCCACTTTTCTCCCTTTATCTCTTTTCTAACCCCATCCATATACAGACTGAACATTATGGAGACATGAGACATCCCTGTTTCAATCTAACATTGAAACAGAAATATTCACGCAGTTCACTATCCACACGCACTGCAGCCTTAGCACACACATACATACCCTTCACAGCATTCACAACTTCCCATTTACTCCATACATTCTCAATATTTTCCACATTGCTTGCCTATCCACTCTGTCATATGCTTTCTTCAAATCCATGGAGGCTGGATACAACCTCTTTCCTTTCTCTAGAAACTTTTCCATTAAGGACCTAAGGATAAATATGTGATCTACACAACCTCTTCCCGTCCTAGCACCTCTCTGTTCTCAAACTCATTCCTCTGTTGTTTTCCTAACTCTGTCAATAAGTATCCTAATATGTACTTTTCCTTTTACGCTAAGAAAACAAATGCCCATATGATTATCACACACTTCTTTTTCGCCGTTTCCATTGTACAAGGGAATAATTATACCCGACTTCCAATTCTCTGGGACTCTACCTTCCTCCCAGGTCAATCTGCACATCGTCCACATCCATTCTACTACTTTCTCTCCCTCATGCTTCATCATTTCACTACTCACTTCATCAATTCCTGGAGCTTTCCCCATTTTGACTTTCATTTTTTTTTTTTCTTCATTACTATCCTACTGATCTCGTCCTATCTTCTCACCACCTTCTTTCTCCCAGCCACTTGTACTCGCATTACTTCATTCTTTATGTTTAACATTTCCTTAAAGTGTCATCTCCATCTACTCACTTTTTCTCCCTTTTTTTTTATCAGTCTACCATTTTTATCTTTCACTCCCCTACTAACTTCTTTATCACTCTTTCTACCTAACATTTTCTTGCATCCCCTCCACTTTACAATAAAATTCCTTCCAAATTCCTCATCCGCTTTCGCATTGCTCTCTCATACTAATCTCTTCACCTCTCTCTTCCTCTCTACATGTAACTGTCTTCAGTCTCTCAACTTCCTCCATGCCTCTGTTTCCCATCCACTCATTATATGCTTTACTCTTTTGTTCCACAGCTTGTCTCACCTCTTCATTCTACCATGTTGCTTGTTGCACCCCCCTTTCGTCTACTTTTCACCCCACACACCACCTCACATGCTGTACAGATTTCTTCTGTGATTATCTTGCACACACATTCCACGTCCCCCATCTTCTTCACTCTTCTGTATATTTACCCAATCGCTCCGCCACTTTTCTCTTATATTCTACATTTTTCCTTTCCTCTCGTAACCTTTCAACCCTCCTTGTATGGACTGCTTCCTTATGTCCTTCTCTCCTTCTATTCATCTATTGCGCTTGAACCTTGACTATAACTACCACCATGTGGTGGTCAGAAAGTCCACTCCCCCAACCTCTGTATGCTCTTGCATCCATTACATACCATCTCATTCTGTCATCCATACACACTTAAACAATCATTAACTTCCATTCATTCAGTTCACCACCCACCCTTCGCATCACTCTCCATGTATACTTGTGGGTCATCTTTTACCTAAAGTGGGTATTGGATATCACCAACCCCCTCCCAGCACAAATGTCCACAGAGCACTGCCATTCTCATCCACTTCTGCAGGCATGCCCCTTTCATCAACTACTCCATCCACTTTCACATTACCTACTTTTCCATTCATATCTCCAGTCAAAAACACTCTCTCATTCTTTCAAACTTTTCCCTGCACGCTTTCACATTTGCCCAGATCTCTTCTTTCACTCTGCTTGCACAATATTATGTTGATGCATATACACGAAATTATCGCCCACATTCGAAATTTCACCCTCAATCTTACCCAAACAATCCTTGAACCAACTGATCCATACTCTCTTACACTCCCCTTCCATCTCTTGCACACACAGCAATACATACACCCTCCTTAGCCCTCTCATTCACGCTTACTCCCGAGCATTTACCCCATCCATACCCCTGCTCTCTCACACTCTCATCTTTCCATTCAGTCTCAGTTATTCTACATAATTACTGTATGTCCACTTCTGCACTCTCAAACACCTGGACAATCTCTCTCTTTCACCTCATCATTTGCACTCCTTACATTCCATGTTGCAGTCCTTACCATATCATTTGTCCGGTCTTTAGTCGCCACCTGTTGGTCTCTCCTGATCCGAGGCTTCTTGTCTGTATATGAAAAATGAGCAAGATTTCTTTTTCATCTATGTATATGCTACATGCCAGACGCCTTAGCATTCACATATAAAACAGATAAAGTGTAATAAACAATTGCTTTCATTTGGTGGAACCGAGGAACTCTCACACACTCAATGCTTTTTTTATGGTGGCATTGAATTCGTTGATCCTCTGATTTTCCTTGATTACTAGTTAGGCTAATCAACTTTATAATTTGAATACACTTGTCCAGCGAGCGAGTTGAAAAGGGCTAGGAATCTTTATTAGATTTACTGCGGTATTGTGATCCTGCATGATCTTAAGGTGAGGCGGAATTTGGCATTGGAACATGCCAATACTACCCTAATAATAAGGATAGGTAGCGTCCAAATTCACTTATGACTGAACGTAAACAAAACTAACATTTGTATGCAGCGCTAGAGAGTGTTTACATTACTACTTCGCGACATAAGTTAGGGCGTTTGAAGCCTTATGCCCTTGATCCAAGAGCAGAGCTAAGTATGGCTGAAAGCAGTCCGATCAACTCGTAATCTGGGGAAAAAAAAAAAGTCATGTGTCCATTATACGTTACTAGACACGAATCCTTTTGTATGGCTGTCATACTCAGCTTGTCCTGGGTTCACATCACCAAGGAAAAGCGACAGAAAAAAAAACAAATAATACCACAAACCAGTTGTCATTTTTTTTTTTTTTAATTCGCATTCATAATGCATAACTGATGTTTAGTCATACAAGTTTTGAGAAGGTATGATTCGCTGCAGTTATATGAACTTCAAGTATGGGCCTTCGGAGAAATAGCAGTCGTTTCAAAAACAAATTATTGAAAGTCACTTCTTTCGTATGAGACCTACTGCATCATCATTAATGTTATTTCGTTGGGAACTGTCAGTTCAGTTTTGCTCTAATGCATGAGACAAGGACAAATGGAACACTGGCCAAAGTATGAAAGCTAAAAGCTTCAAACCTCAGATCCTTCTGACAGTCAAACCAATGCTCTGGATGGAGAAGGTAGAGGTGGGGGGGGGGGGAGGGGAAGGGAGAGCTTGTACGACTAACTGACCTCTGTCGGTAGACTTTTGACATTTACCATGTCCCTCTTTTTAGTATGTACTAAATCATTTCGGTAGGTGGCAAGTATACCAGCTAAGTTAATCGAATCTGTAGGTTTCAGTGTTATATATCACATTTCTCTGACGATTTGCGAAGCACTGGGTAAAGATTTATGACAACACACCACTGTTCCCAAGTGCGATGAGAACCCTACCACCTCGATTCTGAACTTGGTGTCCTCGTTCCATTTGGTAGGAACTGTACGTGAAAGAAGCTGCAAAAGGACGAGAATCTGGGCCAGATTAGAGTATAAACAGTACAGAAAGAGAACAGCAACTCAAGAACTTCCTGGGATTGAAGGGGTGAAGATAGTTTTTTTTTTTTTTTATGCCACTTTAGTTTAGCTCTCTCCACTTCACCCATAAAATAACTCAGTTCTTAGTGCGATATAGTCTGTTAATCTTAACACTCCCATGATGAGGACAACTCTAGTATTCTACTCCCCCTGTAATCAGATGATTTTATTTAGCCGAGTCATAAGTGCCTGAGAATGTTAATACTGTCACGAACATTCTCTCATGGTCTGGACAACTCCAGCAATTTACTCACCGTTTGGCAACTTGTTTCTTAAGCCCCGCTTCCTTCCTGAAGTCGTGGCCTCGCCTTTTCTCAAGAAAGGCAGTGGGTGAGGAGGGGAGGGGCTTAAGAGATAAGTTGCCTGTTGGCGTGTATAATATCAGTTGATTTTGTTCGGCAGACACTGAGTAATAGATGTCTGAGAGCAGTCACCATTAAGGTTTTCATGATCGGGAAAGCTCTAGTATGCCGCTCCTGACGTTAGATTATTTTATTTAGCCGGGAATGAGTAATTTGTGCATGAGAATGTTAACTTGGCGTATATTTTTGCCAGTTTTCAGATTATTTCACGTAGCTCAGTGACAGAATAAGACAATACAACAGCTGTACATCCTCTCCATAGCACTTCTTTGTGACTACCGCCATATTTCTGTGTTTCTAGTTGCATCTCAGTGAAAGAATACGACACTGCTACGGGTCTACAGCTCAATATTCTCCTCATAGCACTTCTTTGTGACTAGTACCACATTTCAGTGTTAATTTCTTTTACAACTGTGCATTTAAGTTGGGGAGATGACAGTTTTAGGCAACATTAAAGTGAACATTATTAATGTGGTGGGTTTTTACAATTCCCTCCTCTTTTATGTAACTCTTGAACATGATGCCTCGTCCTTTATTTGTTGTAACTCTTTAACCCGTACCACGCTAGCGACATAGATCTACGTCCCATTAATACAATAATCGTCAGTGACGTAGATCTATGTCCTGCAACACTGAGAAGTCATTGCATGCAACCGAAGTAAAATGGAAGGTATAGTAACTTATCTCGCTAACTTCAGACATTTCTCCTCAATGTTTACAACACTGATGTAGGAGCACGGGAGACGATTGAGTGTTCACAGGCTGACAGCAGCTCTGCTCTGTTAGTAACCTTGAAGATTTCAGAGATCGAGTGGCATGAAACTGACTCTATTGAACATTTTCTGGTTTTAATGATTACTTTATTAATGTCAGGGATCTTGTACTGATGTATTAAGCCCATTTACCCCCCCCCCCACAGACACACAAAAATCCAAAATCGGTTCACAAGCGCACAGCTGCTCTGCTTTCTCAGTAACCACAAAGATTTCTGAGATAGAGTGGTACCAACCTGACTCGATTCACCCAACTTTCTGGCTTAGTGATTACTTTGATTTAGCCAGAAAAAAAAAAAAAAATCCGAAATCGGTCGTTGTAGAGGGGTATCACTTTTTTTTTTTTTTTTTTCCGCAGTGTGGTATGGGTTAATTTGAAGGCTTATTTATTACAAATTTTTAATTTGACGAGGCCTCTTTTATTTATCGTAGCTTATTAATTTGATGAGGTCTCTTATTTATCGAAAGTCTTTCATTTGATGGCGTTTGTGTTCTTTATCCTTACAAATATCAGAAGGTTCTGTTCAACTTAGGTTTGTTTTTTTTTTCTCTCTCTCTCTCTCTTGATATGTATACTGGAGGGGTTGCAGGCATCTGGTTATAGAGGAAAATGAAAGGTAAAAGAGGTGAAATAGCTACAGAGTGGCCCGTAAATAGTGCTCCACTAGCAACTCACGTGTCTGTACCTTACGTGTTACGGGGACGGCTCAGTCGGCTAGTGTGGGCGCGGTCGTGGGATCTGAAGTAGGATATGAATAAATGAAGAAGGGTAGATACTGATAACCCTAACTGAGCGATCGCCACAACACACGAGAAATCGCCCAGCGAGTGGAAGTCGAGCGTTAAATATTATATGAGCCACTCTGTATTAGGTTACCTTTTGCCCCTGGCTGTTAGCAATGAGATACAAGTAAAAAGTAAAAGAGGTGATATACTTGGCGATTTGATTTCCTCAGTGCAGAGTCGGGGTCAAAAGTTGTCTGAGAGTCTGTGGTGGAGGAAGCACCTTCGTGGTCAAACTCATATAACATATGTTGGAGAGTCATAGGTCGTGAAAGTTACGTATTTCTGATACCAATGATTCTTCTGACACAACTTTTCCCCTAACCGTACGTCCATGTGACACAACTTTTGACCACAACTACACCTTCATCTGACAATTTTTGAATGCAACAAAATCTACTTTTGACACTACATTTGACTGCAGCTGGATCTCATTCTGATACCACTTCTGCCCGATATGAAACTCCTTTTTATACAACTTTTGACTGCAGCAACACCTCATTCAACAAGGTCTGACCTCAACTTTATTTCCATCTGATACAGGTTTTGACCGCATCTGCACCTCCTTTTGACAAAAATATTGACCTCGACTGTCTGTTAGATTAAATGCCTGATGAGTATAAGACATTGAGCATATGTGTACATACATATATACACGCATAGAGTGTGTGTGTGTGTATTTATCTGTCTATCTCTCTCTCTCTCTCTCTATCTATCTATGTATATACAGTATATATATATATATATATATATATATATATATATATATATATATATATATATATATATATATATATATATATATATATATATATATATAAATATATATGCGTCCAGTGTCCTCAGTATGGAACGGAACTGCGCCATTTTCAAAAGCCAATAAAGAAGGGAGAAGGGGAACCCCAGGGTAGGGACCAATGAGCTTCGCGACCACGAGCCGATAGGTGGAGGGCAGTACGCTTAGTGCTCTGGCACAGTCCCTCATACAGGAACCTGGGGGCTTATGAGTTAAACACTGGCAAATCTATCATTATCTTCAAGTAAATTAAAATCGTGAAGAGAAGTGTTATGCCAAGTTACAGAGAGTACAGTATGAAGAGCAATGTTAATTTTAGATCGTTAAAGTGAGTAGTGTGAAAAGATGTAAACAAACAGAAGAGTCATGAGAAAATATTGTAATTTAGGAAAAGTAAAAGTACAACGAGATGTGTTAAGAGCAGTCAAAAGGAGTAGAGAGTACAGTAGTGGTTATTTTTAGAACAAATTAAAGAAAATAAAAGCAGTGTGAAGAGAAGTAAGAAACAACATTGTGAAGAGAAGGAATGTTAATTTTAGTTATAGTAAAAGCAAATTAGCGAGAAGAAAAGTGGAAATTTCAGGACAATTTATAGAAAATATAATGTGATTAGAAGTGGTAATTTTTGCCCAAGTTACAGTAAAAAGTAGTGTGAAGTAAGAAAAGAATTTTAAGATGAGAAATGATAATTTTAGGCCAAGTTAATGTAAAAAAAAAAAAAAAAGTACCGAGAGACGAGGATGAGGTTGGTTATATGACCCTACTTTCCAATGCCAAAAGGGTTGGACGACTGGGGTGAGGGTCGGCTGGACAACACTACCCTCGGCCTGATGCTGCTGAGACAGAGACCAGACTTCGGGGACCTCATGGAACTCTACACGCCTTCAGACACCGACCAACGCCGATACGCCATCCCACCCAGCGAACTCCTTTACTCCTGTACCTTCGACAATCAGCAGTGCAGCTTCAGGTGAGGTAACAATGGTGTGTTTCCTTCCTCTTCATATTCTTCTTCTTTTCCCTCTGCCTCCCCCTTTTTCTTCTTCTTCTTCTTCCTCCTCCTTTTCTTCGCCTTCTTCTCTTCCTAGTCCTCTTCCTCATCTTCCCCTTCCTCCTCCTCCTCTTCTTTTTCTTTTTCTTCTTCTCCTTCTCTTCTTCCGTCTTTTTCTCCTCTTCCTCTTCTTCCTTTTTCTCTTTTTCCTTTTCCTCCCTTTCATCCTCCTCCTCCCCCTTTTTTTTCTTATTCTTTCTATGCTGCTTCATCTCTCCTTTGACAACCAACTGTGCAGCTTGAGGTCATGTAATGATAGCTTGGTTCTCTCTCTCTCTCTCTCTCTCTCTCTCATACGCAGAATGTCCTTCACCCCGTTATTCATGTTTGGGGAGTGGACCAGTTCCGTCATATGAAAAACGGCTGTGGTGTTCCAGGAAGCTAATTTCTACCACATCACTGTCTCGTCAAATTTCATGCGACCACAACTTAGTTCTGAAGTTGCTGAAGGGACTATTTCCGTTAGGTGATAACAAACTATAGTATCCAAGGAGGCTCCTGCAGATCTTATAACTAAGGCTCGTGGAACTTCATGAACCCATGGCCTAGAATTCAGGCTGTGGGAGTGGCCCAGTTCCGCCTTACCAACAAGGCCATCAATTACCTTGATGATAAAAGGATCAACTGGACAGCAGAATAGAACCAACAGCATGGAGTAGAAGAAACGACAGTGTATACACAAATATCGAACGGGATACGAGCCCTGGGGCCGGTCATTCTGGAGGCAGTGAGTCAGTCGAGCAGTCATAGAGTCATCAGGATCACCTTCCCCTCTGAAGGGGGGAGAGGCGGCAGGGACGTTCAACAGAGTAATCCCCCCACCCCCTCCCTCTTTCAGGGAAGTGACAAGAAAGAGAAAAACGAGCAAGGGACAATACACTCTGGGTAAAACAACTATGACTGAAATATTCACACCCAAGGACAATCAGTGGAGGAACACGCCAGAGGCGAGTAAGTAAACGCAAGCTCAGGACTCTAATACAGATACCTATTGTACCATATTAACAGGGATGAGTGGGGAAATAAGAACTAGATATCGTAATCGCCAAAGGTGAAAAAGAAAATAATACCAGTAGCGCAGCTTTAATATGCTAGAGGAGAAAGCAAATGAACAGATTTCTGCACTCTCTACGATTATACATCAAAGTCCCTCGAAAAATACAGAGAAATCGGAGGGGTTTACAAGGAGGTTAGAAGCTTCACAATGATTCCATGTTGCCGAAAAGGCTAGTTAATCGAATACCGGTTTGCATGGACTTTCCCAGAGGTGGGCAATATTTAAATACAAGTGTTTTTATACCTCTGCTTGCTCTAAGGATACTTTTTATCGTCCGCCTTTTAGCATGGCGGAGCGATAATGTTTTTGTTCGTCTGTGTGTGTGTGTGTGTGTGTGTGTGTGTGTGTGTGTGTGTGTGTTCCCATTATATCTCATGAACGGCTTGAGCTATCAACATGAAATCTTCAGGGTATCAAGATATAGCCAAAATCGCGGTCGAGTTCGAAAATGGGCACTTGGGGTCAAGGTCAAGATCACCAAAATGGCTGCCAAAGGTCAACTAGTTTTTATCACCCGCCTTTAGCACCATTATATCTCATGCACGGCTTGAACTATCAACATGAAATCTTCAGGGTATCAAGATATGACCAGAATCTTGGAGTTGGCCAACAGCATATTCTGGCGGGAGATTATCATTCGGCTCTCGAAATCCTTTCTTTCATTTCTCACTATTTAAATACGTAGGGTATCTAAATACTGTACTATGACTCAGTATTTAGCATTTGCTTTCCTGTCATTCTCTGACTAAGTTATGTGTGCTGTTTACTTATCCCCTAATTCTACTATCAAAAATTCTTTGAGTTTCTTACTTCTACGATGGAACACATTTTATCCATTTCTTCTTTTCTCTGAAATCTTCATTCTAGATCACAATGTTCACCATCTCCTTTGGCTCTCCTCTCCTTTCACTGATCCACCTGGTGAACAAGCCTACACCTTTTCTATCCTTAACCCTCCCCGTCCCGTCGAAGTATGGGTGCATTGCAACATTTTGCATTTGCCAGTCCCGGCGACGTACTGGTATGTCGTGCAATTGCAAGGTCCCTAATTTGCACAATTTTAAATTTTCGCACATGATTTTTCGTACATATACACGGGACACTTTCCTCTATTCCTCTACAAGATGCCAAGCAGGGACAATGCCTTACAACGCATAACCTCCCCCCTCCCCCCCTCACGCCATTGTCTCAGCAATTCACCTGTTACCAGTGACCCGGCCAGTAAAGATATTCAGGGCCAGAGTGATTCCCCAATTGATGACAATGTAGAGGACATAGCATTAGAAGAAGAAACAGTCAGAAATAATGATCAGGTAATGTGGCAAAAGAAGGTCAGGTATGGTGATTAGTTAGTGAGTGGAACAATGCTTATAATGCCTATATTACTGCTTGGAAACCAATATACTCTCATACTACATATAAATTCGTACCAAGTAAATAAATAAATACCGTTTATGAGTTGTGTGAAATAGTTACCCTCCCATAGAACTCGTTTTCTTTGGTGCCAGCCTGTTAGAAAACCCAGTCAGGTAAGGAGGTACTCCTACCTAGATCGAGTATTTTAAACCTCAGGTGAGCAATTTCTCTATGAATTTTCGATGTTTCTCACCAAAAGCGGAGGTTTTAGCCAAAAAAAAAATTTTTCGAAAATAGCTAGGGATTGGGGGATGTCGGAGGTGCGGAAAACCTTGGGACGTGACGGGTTAATGACCTAGAGCAGCTTGTACAGCGCCCTACCCGTATCCCTGACCGCCTTGGAGAGAGCTCCAACATTCTTGACCTATTCCTTGCACATAATCCTTCTGCTTACACTGCTAATCTCTTCTTTCCTTTGGGCTCCTCCGATCACAACTTTATCACCTAAACCTGTCTTATCGCTCTGGTATGACATGTAGACGCTCCAAAGAAATGTCGTCTGTGGCACTTTGGAGCTGCTGATTGGGAGGTCCTCAGGCAGTACTTCTTTGATTTTCCCTGGAATGATTATTACTTCCTAGGCCGGGAGCCATCTGAGTGTGCCTTGTGCACTACGGAGGTTATTCTCTTGGGCATGGAAGCATACATTCCTTTCTCATATCCTTTGACTAATGCAAGAAAGCTTTGGTTTAATCACGCTTGTTCTAATGCTTTCCGCAACAAGGAGAGAGCCTGTAAAAGATACTGGAGCGAACCTACCCCTGAATCACATCTTTTATATGATTCTGCCCACAACTGTGCTAAGTCTGTTCTTCGCTCTGCTAAAAATTATTTCATCCATACTAAATGCTCTGAACTCTCCAACTCCAATTCTTCCAGCTCCTTCTGGCACCTTGCCAGAAACCTTCCTAACAACTTCACCTCATCATTCTTCCCTCCTCTTTTCTACTTCGATGGCTCTGTAGCTATTTCTTCTACTGATAAAGCAGATCTCTTCACTCAGACTTTCTCCTCCAATTTCACCTAGATTCCAGTGCTGTTCCTCCATCACTTCCCCCCTCTGACTTCCTCATGGCTGACATTAAAATTTCTTCAGCTGATGTATTTTCTACCACCACAGGCCTTAGTACTAACAAGGCATATGGGCCTGATGGAGTCCCTCCTCTTGTTCTCAAGAACTGTGCTTCTGTGCTTACACCCTGCCTAGGCAAACCCTTTCGCCTTTGTCTATCAACTTGTACCTTTCCTTCTTGCTGGAAGTTTGCTCTCATTCAGCCAGTCCCAAAGAAGGATGACCATTCCCAACCCTCTAACTATCGTCCAATTGCTCTAACATCCTGTATCTAAAAAGTCTTCGAGTCAATTCTTAATAGAAAATTTTTAAGCGTCTATTCCATCAAAACTTTCTTTCTGATCATCAGTATGGGTTCCGTCAGGGACGCTCCACTGGCGATCTTCTTACCTACCTTTCAGACTCCTGGTCATCCTCCTTTCGGGACTTTGGCGAAAGCTTTGCCATTGCACTTTACATCTCAGGGGCTTTCGATCGAGTCTGGCATAAATCTTTTATTTCCAAACTGCCCCCTTACGGTTTCTATCCTTCTATCTGTGCCTTCATCTCTAGCTTCCTTTCTGGTTGTTCTATAGCCGCAGTTGTAGACGGCCATCGTTCTTCTCCTAGATCTATCAACAGTGGTGTTCCTTAGCGCTCTGTCCTATTACCAACACTCTTCCTCTTATTCATCAATTACCTTCTAAGCTGTACATCTAACCCTATCCATTCATACGCTGATGACTCCACCCTTCACCTTTCCATTTGGTTCCCGCAATGCCCATCTTAGCAGTTACTTCAACAAACAAGGGATGAGGCTATGGCACAACTAATGTCTGACTTGGATCATATCTCTGACTGGGGTAAAAATAATCTTGTTGTTTTTAATACATCAAAGACTCAGTTCTTACACCTATCAATCCGACAAAATCTTCCACACATGTACCTATTACTGTTTAATAATACTGAGCTTAATCCTGCATCATCCTTGAACATGCTTGGGGTTTCATTTACTCGGGACTTGTCCTGGAAAGATTATATTACATCTGTTGTAAAAATCTGCTTCCAAGAGATTAGGTGTGCTAAACCAACTCCTTTCCTTCTTTACCCCTGAACAGTTGTTGACTCTATACAGGGGTTTTATCCGCCCCTGTGTGGAATACAACTCTTAGGTGTGGGGAGGTTCCCCACATACAGCTCTTCTCAATAGGGTGGAGTCAAAGTCTTGTCGTCTCATTAACTCTCCTCCTCTTACTGACTCCCTTCAACCTTTGTCTCTTCACCGCACTGTTACATCTTTATCTTTTTTCTATCGCAACTTCAATGGTCACTGCTCCTCTGAACTGTCTGCTTGCATTCCTCCACCTCTTCGATTTGCACTTAGCATCCGTCTAGCAGCAAACTCTCATCTCTTTTCTGTCCATCTCTCTAATGCAAGAGTTAACCGTTACTCCCAGTCCTTCATTTATGCAACAGGCCAAGTCTGGAACTGTCTCCCTCTGTCTGTTTTTCCTGCTTCCTATGATCTCCAGTCTTTCAAATGCGGTGTGTCCAGGCATCTCGAAATGACTGGATCTTGAATTTGGCTTTCTCTTGTATTTTGTTTTTCTTTTGGAAGCAACAATATGCGGGCTCGTGGCCTTTGGTTCCTTCTTCTTCTTCGCATAAAAAAAAAACTTGTGTTTTTTTAATACTTTTAAAATAAATTTTGGAGAGAGAGAGAGAGAGAGAGTTTATCCCATCTCCCAACTTACTTGCAGTTGTCAAAACAGTCACCTCTGTATTAAAAGCACAGTTTTTAGAGTTCAACACACCAGTTCCTTTATCATCCAAAATAGAAAGTTTAATGCCTTTTGCAGGCATCAGAATTTCTGAAAAAAAAAAAAAAAAAAAAAAAAAAAGATAATGGAGGGTTATTTATCAGACACTGCTTTTGATAAAACGTTGCTGTTGGAGCAATTATGGATAATGCTTAAAATATTTAATGTGACTTCATTTCAAAATGCAGTTTGACTTTAAAGTTCTGATCACATTTATTTGTTACTGCGTAGTGCACGGAGTTTATTATGCTAGTGATGTATGATAAAACTTTTGAACGATACCTTCTGTTTATCTATAACCAGACACCTTAACCTCAGAATATGTGGGCATAAACTGCCTCCTTGTAACTCTGTCCTTCGCCATCAGGCTGCCCTCTCTGCAACTTACACACCCCTAACTCATATATCTCTTCATCCCATCCATCCATCTCACCTTCGATTTCACACCTCCCCTTTCTCCTACACCTAACTCACATACACATTCATATAGGCAAATTCTGATGAGTTAATTTTTCCATATTGCGAAATAATTTCAAGGTAATTCTAAGACATTCAAGCATATCCCACATCAACAAAATAATAGCCATTTAGTTTTTTTCTTTGTTTCTTCCCAAAATTTCAATCCAGTCACTAAGACCTTCTGACTTTCCAGAAGAATCCAAGCTTAACTACAATACTTTAGAGTAAGGATCACGGCAGCACCATGCATTTTTTTTTTTCATTTTCACTTTCCTATTCCTTATTACTGCTCCCAGTGAACCAGCAACTTTTATTGCCTATTTTATCCTTTCATGCCCTTGTTCCTCTAAAGGTCCGTCCTTGCTCATAACACTACCAAAATATTTGAAGGCACTCTCATTCACCGTTTATTGACCAGCTAGCCTGAGTATGCAATTAGTGACCGTCTTTGTCTTAAAGACGAAAATTGTACTTTTTGTTATATTCACTTTCATATTTCGTTTCTCACATACACGTCTAGACTCGTTCATCAAGTCCTGTGACTCCGATTCATACCTCCTTACCCGTACAGTATCATCAACAAACAGGCAGTTTCCAAACCCAAACCTCTTTCACTACGTAGCCTACATTTCAGAGTCCAATACCTTTGCTATATGTTTCACACCAACCATATCTCTCTCACTCTCTCTCTCTCTCTGTATAATGTACAGTATAACTATCTATCTACAGAGTATTTATCTATCTATCAATCTATATACAGTATATACATAGGAAGGTAGATGAAGACAGATAGATATAGGTATATAATATATACATACTGTAAATATATACATACACACTCAAATAATATATATATATATATATATATATATATATATACTGTATATATATATATTTAAAATACATCTATTATAATATACATATATACAAGGAGAGCTGGAGCTCCCGTTTCATCAGCCCTCGGGTATCGGGACTACCTATTGACCATCGCCCTTTGCTGAACGTTTTCAATGTCTTAGTAACACAGAGAGTAGGTCAGCATGCTCTCCAATACAAGTTTCTCTAACTATAGACACCAAACTATATGCACATTACACACTACACTTCCTTTTCCAAAATTTAAAAAAGTAATCACAGCTAGGAAACACATAGCCTCGGAGTCCCCGGGAGTAGGAACCAAAAATGCTCTCACCTTCCGCCCTTCTCCCGGTGACGACTCGAGCTGCCTGGAACCACTGTCTGACTCGCTTCTTCATTTCTGCAGGATTCGTGGCCTTTCCTCTAACTTTCGCTCTGTTGAGTACCAACTCTCCTCTAAACCTCACCTTCTTTTCCTAACTGAGACTCAGCAGTCTGAGGCAACTGACAGCAAACTCTTTTCTTTATCCTCCTGCTTTCTCTATACTCATTTCAAAGCCAAAGGTGGCTGTTATATATATATATATATATATATATATATATATATATATATATATATATATATATATATATATATATATATATATGCAACGACTTATCTTGCTCTCGTGTTCCTGAACTCGATTCTTCTGAATTCTCTACACTGTGGCTTCGGTTTTCCTGTCATTCTCTGACTAAATATATCTGCGCTGTTTACTTATCCCCTAATTCTCCTGACTATGAAAAATTCTTCGACTATCTTACTTCTACAATGGAACACATTCTATCCATTTCTCCTTTCTCTGAAATCTCCATTCTAGAAAATATCAATGTTCACCACCACCTTTGGTTCTCCTCTCCTTTCAGTGATCGACCTGGTGAACAAGCCTACACCTTTTCCATCCTTATTTTTTTTTTTTTTATGCGAGAAAGAAGGAACCAAAGGCCATGAGCCCGCAGTAACAGTTCCCTCCAAGAGAAAAACAAAATACAATATAGAGCCAAATTCAAGATCCGATCATTTCGAGATGCCTGGACACACTGCGTTTGAAAGACTGGAGATCATAGGCAGCAGGAAATACAGACAGAGGGAGACAGTTCCAGAGCTGACCTGTTGCATAAATGAAAGACTGGGAGTAACGGTTAACTCTTGCATTAGAGAGTTGGACAGAAAAAGGATGAGAGTTTGCTGCCAGACGGGTGCTACGCGCCCGTCGTAGAGGTGGAGGAATGCAAGCAGACAGTTCAGAGGAGCAGTGACCATTAAAGTAGCGATAGAAAAGAGATAAAGATGCAACAGTGCGGCGAAGGGACAGAGGTTGAAGGGAGTCAGTAAGAGGAGGAGAGTTAATGAGACGAAAAGCCTTTGACTCCACCCTAGTGAGAAGAGCTGTATGTGGGGAGCCTCCCCACACATGAGAGTTGTACTCCACACAGGGGCGGATAAAACCCCTGTATAGAGTCAACAATTGCGCAGGGGTAAAGAAAGAGCGGAGTCGGCTAAGCACACCCAATCTCTTGGAAGCATATTTTACAAGAGATGTAATATGATCTTTCCAAGATAAGTCCCGAGTAAATGAAACCCCAAGCATGTTCAAGGATGATGCAGGATTAAGCTGAATATTATTAAACATTAGTGGGTATACCTGTGGAAGATTTTGTCGGGTTGATAGGTGTAAGAACTGAGTCTTAGATGCATGAAAGACAACCATATTATTTTTACCCCAGTCAGAGATACGATCCAAGTCAGACATTAGGTGTGCCATAGCCTCATCCCTTGTTTGTTGAAGTAACTGTTGAGATGGGCGTTGCGGGAACCGAATGGAAAGGTGAAGGGTGGAGTCATCAGCGTATGAGTGGATAGGGTTAGATGTACAGCTTAGAAGATCATTGATGAATAAAAGGAAGAGAGTTGGTGATAGGACAGAGCCCTGAGGAACACCACTGTTGATAGATCTAGGAGAAGAACGATGGCCGTCTACAACAGCGGCTATAGAACGACCAGAAAGGAAGCTAGCGATGAAGGCACAGATAGAAGGATAGAAACCGTAGGAGGGCAGTCTGGAAATTAAAGATTTATGCCAGACTCGATCGAAAGCCTTTGAGATGTCAAGTGCAATGGCAAAGCTTTCGCCAAAGTCCCGAAAGGAGGATGACCAGGAGTCTGAAAGGTAGGTGAAAAGATCGCCAGTGGAGCATCCCTGACGGAACCCATACTGACGATCGGAAAGAAGGTTGTGATAGGAAAGATGCCTTAAAATTTTTCTATTAAGAATTGACTCGAAAACTTTTGAAATACAGGACGTTAAAGCAATTGGACGATAGTTGGAGGGTTGGGAGTGGTCACCCTTCTTTGGGACTGGCTGAATGAGAGCAAACTTCCAGCAAGAAGGAAAGGTACAAGTTGACAGACAAAGACAAAAGAGTTTGCCTAGGCAGGGTGTAAACACAAAAGCACAGTTCTTGAGAACAACAGGAGGGACCCCATATGCCTTGTTAGTACTGAGGCCAGTGATGGCAGAAAATACATCAACTGAAGAAATTTTAATGTCAGCCATGAGGAAGTCAGAGGGGGGGAAGTGATGGAGGAACAGCACCGGAATCGTCTAAGGTAGAATTGGAGGAGAAAGTCTGTGCGAAGAGATCTGCTTTATCAGTAGAAGAAATAGCTACAGAACCATCAGAGTAGAAAAGAGGAGGGAAGGATGATGAGGTAAAGTTGTTAGAAAGATTTTTGGCAAGATGCCAGAAGGAGCGGGAAGAATTCGAGTTGGAGAGTTGTGAGCATTTAGTATGGATGAAATTATTTTTAGTAGAGCGAAGAACAGACTTAGCACGATTCCGGGCAGAAACGTAAAGATGATGTGATTCAGGGGTGGGTTGGCTCCGGTACCATTTGTAGGCCCTCTTCTTGTTGCGGACAGCATTAGAACAAGCGTGATTAAACCAAGGCTTTCTTGCGTTAGTTAAAGGATATGAGAACGGAATGTATGCTTCCATGCCCGAGAGAATAACCTCCGTAATGCGCAAGGCACTCTCAGATGGCTCACGGCCATGGAAGCAATAATCATTCCAGGGAAAATCAAAGAAGTACTGCCTGAGGGCGTCCCAGTCTGCGGCTCCAAAATGCCACAGACGACGTTTCTTTGGAGGGTCCACAGGCCGTACCGGAGTGATAGGACAGGTTAAGGTAATAAGGTTGTGATCGGAGGAGCCCAACTGAGAGAAAAGATTAACAGAGTAAGCAGAAGGATTAGTTGTGAGGAAGAGGCCAAGTATGTTGGAGCTCTCTCCAAGGCGGTCAGGGATACGGGTAGGGTGCTGTACAAGCTGCTCTAGGTCATTAAGGATAGAAAAGATGTAGGCTTGTTCACCAGGTGGATCCATGAAAGGAGAGGAGAGCCAATGGTGATGGTGAACATTGAAATCTCCAAGAATGGAGATTTCAGAGAAAGGAGAAATGGATAATGACCTAGAGCAGCTTGTACAGCACCCTACCCATATCCCTGACCGCCTTGGAGAGAGCTCCAACATACTTGACCTCTTCCTTACAACTAATGCTTCTGTTAACGCTGTTAATCTTTTCTCTCCATTGGGCTCCTCCGATCACAACCTTATCACCTTAACCTGTCCTATCACTCCGGTACAGCCTGCAGACCCTCCAAAGAAACGTCATCTGTGACACTTTGGAACAGCGGATTGGGAGGCCCTCAGGCAGTACTTCTTTGATTTTTTCCTGGCATGATTATTGTTTCCATGGGAGCCACCTGAATCTGCCTTGCGCATTATGGAAGTTATTCTCTCGGGAATGGAAGCATACATTCCTTTCTCATATCCTTTGACAAATGCAAGAAAGCCTTGGTTTAATCACGCTTGTTCTAATGCTATCCACAACAAGGAGAGGGCCTATAAAAGGTACCAGAGCCAACCCACCCCTGAATCACATCTTGTTTATGTTCTGCCTGGAATCGTGCTAAGTCTGTTCTTCGCTCTGCTAAACATAATTTCATCCTTATTAAATGCTCTGAACTCTCCAACTCAAATTCTTCCCGCTCCTTCTGGCACCTTGCCAAGAACCTTTCTAACAACTTTACCTCGTCATCGTTTATTCCTCTTTTCTACCCTGAATGTTGTTTAGCTATTTCTTCTACTGATAAAGCAGATCTCTTCGCTCAGACTTTCTCCTCCAACTCCACCTTAGTCGATTCCGGTGCTGTTCCTTCATCACTTCCCCCCTCTGACTTCCTCATGGCTGACATTAAAATTCTTCAGCTGATGTATTTTCTGCCGTCACAGACCTCAATACTAACAAGCCATATGGGCCTCATGGAGTCCCTCCTGTTGTTCTCAAGAACTGTGCTTCTATACTTACACCCTACCTAGGCAATCTCTTTTGCCTTTGTCTATCAACTTGTACCTTTCCTGCTTGCTGGAAGTTTGCTCTCATTCAGCCAGTCCCAAAGAAAGGTGACCATTTCCAACCCTCTAACTATCGTCCACTCTCAAAAGTTTTCGAGTCAATTCTTAATAGAAAAATTTTAAGCGTCTTTCCTATCAAAACCTTCTACCTAATCATCAGTATGGGTTCCGTCAGGGACGCTCCACTGCCGATCTTCTCACCTACCTTTCAGATCCTGGTCAAACTCCTTTCGGGTCTTTGGCGAAAGCTTTGCCATTGCACTTTACATCTCAAAGGCTTTCGATCGAGTCTGGCATAAATCTTTAATTTCCAAACTGTCCTCTTACGGTTTCTATCCTTCTATCTGTGCCTTCATCTCTAGCTTCCTTTCTTGTCGTTCTATAGCCGCTGTTGCAGACGGCCATCATTCTTCTCTTAGATCTATCAACAGTTGTGTACCTCAGCGCTCTGTCCTATCACCAACTCTCTTCCTCTTATTCATCAATTACCTTCTAAGCTGTACAGTTGGCCACACTCCCGCGAGGGCCACCTTAGTGTTGGCAACGCTGGCCGAGATAGTAACCGCGAATCATTAGTAGTGAGCTCTGATCGAAGCATTCACAGGACTGAGGGAGGGAGTGGGTTTGAGGTGGGTAGGTGGGTGCCTGTACACGAGAGGCGAGATATGACGATTGTTGAGGCGACAGAAAAGTGTAATATTTATTAAAAGAAATTTTTTTTTTTCGGTGTTACTTTTGCCATCATGAAAAGTAAAAAGATCAACTTTAAATATTATACTGCAAAACAAAGACAACCGATCAAGATTCATAATTGTAGACTTTAATCGTATTTTATTTTATTGTCGTTTCCAAGCAATGGACGCTGTAAAATACAGACAAAAACTGCCTGAAAATAATGAATCAGAATGCTGTTTATTAATCACATGTAACAAATGTAAGTAACTTCATCCGGAATGTGCCAGCTGCTGACACCACTGGCACATATCAACATCGCCCATATCTAGCGTTACGTAACAAGCAGTTTAAAATCGCATCGTTGCGTCATCGCATCGTGGAGTTATCAGGGCTCCCATTGACCTTCACATGATAGCAGATTAAATATATATATATATATATATATATATATATATATATATATATATAAATATATATATATATATATATATATAGATAGATAGATAGATAGATAGATAGATAGATATATATATATATAGAGAGAGAGAGAGAGAGAGAGAGAGAGAGAGAGAGAGAGAGAGCAAGAGAGAGAGAGAGAGAGAGAGAGCGAGAGCAAGAGAGAGAGAGAGAGAGAGAGAGAGATCACAAATTGTTTAAAGCCTCATTGGTCAAGACGCCCATAATTTCATTTTTACAAACAACCATCTGTTGCCATCGTGTCCGTGCCTCTTTGCCTATCTCGTACTATGTAAATTTTTACATAGCAAAATCTGACTATAGCATTTAGCGTTTAGTATCATTAATCAGAATGTAGAAAAAATAGTAAGGTAAAAGAGTGATACAGCATCCCTAAATGCGGTGTTTGTTGTCGGGTGTTAGGAAACGCTTGATAAGGAGGATACGGAGGTGTGTGCTAGGGGTGTCAGCAATTACCGCATGCAGTATTAAGGATTCACATTTGCTATATTCAATAGCATTATGCTTTATGGTTTCCAAGCATTAACTGTGCCACTTTTCACAGCGGTAATAACTTGACAACAAAGGTATTAAAATATATATGATTTGTTACCAGGTATTGTAGATTTTTATTTTATATAGCTTCCAGCCTTCCACTCATCTGTTTCAGACGTCATCCCTCACCTCTCGTGCATAGGTATCCCCCCACTCTCCTCAAACCCCCTTCCTCCCCCCAAAACTCTCTCTGTACGACTCTCTCTTACTGGCTGTGGATGCTTCGAACGCATCTCTCTACTAGTGTTTCAGAGTCAATATCTTGGCCAGCGTTGACAACGCTGTGGCCCTCGCGGGAGTGCGGCCAGCTGTACATCTAACCCTATCCACTCATAAGCTGACTCCACCCTTCACCTTTCCATTTGGTTCCCGCAACGCCCATCTCAGCAGTTACTGCAACAAACAAGGGATGAGGCTAAGGCTCACCTAATGTCTGACTTGGCTCGTATCTCTGACTGGGGTAATAATAATCTTATTGTTTTTAATGCATCAAAGACTCAGTTCTTACACCTATAAACCCGACAAAATCTTCCACAATTGTACCTATTACTGTTTAATAATATTGAACTTAATCTTGCATCATCCTTGAACATGCTTCGGGTTTCATTTACTCGGGACTTGTCGTGGAAAGATCATATTACATCTATTATAAAATCTGCTTCCAAGAGATTAGATGTGCTAAACCGACTCCATTCCTTCTTTACCCCAGCACAATTGTTGCCTATATACACGGGTTTAATCCGCCCCTGTGTGGAGTACAACTCTCATGTGTGGGGAGCCTCCCGACATACAGGTCTTCTCACTAGGGTGGAGTCAAAGACTTGTCGTCTCATGAACTCTCCTCGTCTTACTGACTCCCTTCAACCTCTCTCTCTTCGCCGCACTGTTTCATCTTTATCTCTTTTCTATCGCAGCTTCAATGGACACAGCTTCTCTGAACTGCCTGCATGCATTCCTCCTCCTCTACGATGGGCACGTAGCACCCGTTTAGCAGCAAACTCTCATCTCTTTTCTGTCCAACTCTCTAATGCAAGAGTTAACCGTTATTCCAAGTCCTTCATTTATGCAACAGGCCAACTCTGGAATTGTCTTCCTCTGTCTGTATTTCCTGCTTCTTGTGATCTCCAGTCTATCAAACGCAGTGTGTCCAGGCATCTCGAAATGATTGCATCTTGAATTTGGCTCTCTCTTGTATTTTCTCTTTCTCTTGGAGGGAACAGTTATTGCAGGCTCATGGCCTATGGTTATTTCTTCCTCACATAATATATATATATATATATATATATATATATATATATATATATATATATATATATATATATATATATATATATATATATATATATATATATATATATATATATATATATATATAATATTATATATATTTATAAATATATTTCTATCTATCTATATAAATAGGCTGCTTCCCCCAAGGAAAGGGAGGTAGCCGAGACAGGACGACTCACTCTCCATTTACTCATCCATTCAAACACATTCATTCGCATCTTAGCTCCAAAGGGGAGAACGGACAGATCCTCACCGCATCACACCGCTCAAGGGTCAACTGCGCAATGCAATCAGTGACATCCACAGCAGGGCCCGACAGCAGAACTGGTTTACCCCTGCCACATCATAATAGACCCGTCCCCTTACCCGCACCTGACCTGACTAGCTGATCAGACCAAATGCGGGAGAATATCCCCTCAGGGCTGCGTCATCACTTATTCATTCACAATTTCTCTCCATTTATTTCTGTCACACACAGCCACTCTTCCTTCCTCAACAGACATCCCTCTCGCATCCAGCGCTCTCTTCACACTGTCCATCCATCCTATTCGTGGTCTTCCTCTCAGCCTTACACCTCTCACATCAGATCTAGTTATCTTTTTCACCAATCGCTCATTATCCATTCTCTCCATATGCCCAAACCATTGCAACACCCTCTGCTCAACTCTACCAGCCATCTCCCGAACAGCTCCAGTTCTCCTTCGCACTTCATCATTTCGCACTCGATCCATACGCGTCACTCCACACATACTCCTCAGACACCTCATCTCCATTACATTCAAACTTTTCCTCTCTGCTACACCCATATTCCATGTTTCAGCCCCATTTAATGCAGTCGGTACCACAACACCCTCATACAGCCTTCTCTTTACATCCACTCTAAGCGAACGACATTTAAACACTTTTTTCATTCCTCCCAGCACCTTTCCCACTTCATTTATTCTAAACTTCACTTCTGCATCTATTCTTCCATCCACAGCAACATGTGACCCTAGATATTTAAAACAATCTACCTCCTCAAGCAACTCACCATTCAAAACTATATTCATCCTCCTACCATCTATCAACCTCGTACACTTCATCACTTTACTCTTATTCTCATTTACTTTCAATTTCCTCCTTTCACACACCCTTCCAAACTCCTCTACCAACTGTTTCAATCTCTCCTCTGAATCAATCACCAGTGCAGTATCATCTGCAAACAGCAGCTGCTTCAGATTCCACTCTCCTCCATCAACATTTACCAGACTCAGACCACCTAAAACTCTTGCATTCACCTCCCTTACAACACCATCCATGTAAATATTAAACAACCAAGGCGACATCACACATCCCTGTCACAGCCCCAGTCTCACGGGAAACCAATCACTCACAGCATTTCCCACTCTTACACACGCTCTACTATTTACATAAAAACTTTTCACCCCTTTTAGTAACCTACCATCAAGTCCATACAATCTTAAAACAGTCCACAAAGCCTCCCTATCAATTCTATCATACGCTTTCTCTAAATCCATAAATGCCCAAAACACATCCTTGCCTTTCGCTAAATACTTTTCACATACTTGTCTCACAGCAAACACCTGATCAACGCATTCCCTCCCTCTCCTAAAGCCACACTGCTCATCACTAATCACTCCCCCTGTACCCTCTCTAACTCTCATAATTAACACTCTATCATACACTTTACCTACAACACTCAACAGACTTATACCCCTAAAGCTAGTACATTCATACTTATCACCCTTGCCTTTATACAACGGGACCACACAAGCACTTGCCCAGTCAATTGGCACCATACCATTCTCAAAGCACACATTCAACAATCTTACTAACCAGTCAACAATAGTCACTCCACCACCCTTCAGGCATTCCACAGCACACCCATCCATACCTGCAGCTTTCCCTGTTTTCATCTCCTTTACTGCCTTCTCCACTTCCTCCTTCGTGAACAAAGAATCATTCAACTCTCCCAACACATTTATTCCTTGCACCCTTCTATCCACCACAATCTCAGCCACCCTTTTCTCCTCTACATTTAACAATCTTTCAAAATACTCTGCCCATCTCTTCCTTACTGCATCCATCTCAATTAACATCCTTCCATCCTCTGCTTTTACTCGTTCTTCCTTCCCAGACTCTCCCTTTCGCACCCTTTTCACCTCCTTCCAAAACATTTTCTTATTCTGTTGAAAATTCTCTGTCAGCCGCCTACCCTACCTCTCATCTGCTGCCACTTTAGCATCACGCACAGCCCTTCTCGCCCTATTCCTCTTTTCCTTATACCTTTCATATGACATCTCATCCTTCCTCTGCAGCCACACTTCATATGCACGTCTCTTCTCAGCCACAGCCATACTTACTTCCTCGCACCACCATTCACTTCCTTTTCTTACACCACCACCCACACGTCTCACACCACACACCTCTTCTGCATGCCCCACCACAGCACTCTTGAACAACTGCCATTCCTCCTCCATGCTGCCATTTTCCCGATCTTTCACTGCATTCCACTCATCTTTCAATTTCTCCTGATACTCTATCTTTTTCTCTCTTTTATCCAACTTACTCACTTTCAAAACCTCCCTGCCACACCTAACCCTCCTAGCTCTCACCCATCTCTTACCTACTCTTAACTTTCCCTCCACCAGGTAGTGGTCAGACATACCTCCACCCTCCCCTCTCAGAACTCTCACATCCAACAATCTTCCTATTACATTCCTAGACACAACCACATATATTTACATATTATATATATATATATATATATATATATATATATATATATATATATATATATATATATATATATATATATACTGGTAGAGAGGTGGCGAGCGGTCCTAACGGGCCCATTTTAAATCCCGGCTGGGGCAGGGAACAGTTTAAGGATTTGAATTTCATTTAATCAGGCTTCACTGATCTACCACAATACCCGCCGACATGTAAAAATACCCCCGCTAATACAAATGCACCAGTCCTGTATGAGACGGCCCGAGCATGTATTCAATATGGACGGTGAGTGTTAGCGCCGAAGTGGTGACATGTAGAGGTGCATGGTATGTAGGAGGACTGCTGGGCCTTGATAGCAGGCTGTGAAGCCTATGCTTAGAGTTGGACACACACACACACACACACATATATATATATATATATATATATATATATATATATATATATACATACTTGCCTGACGCCCTAATGCCGTAAGAGGTGACCACAAACAAATCGCCTCCATGTCGCCTTGTCCAACGCCATTTCACTGCCCTGCTCCCAGCTCACACGCCCCTCTCTCATATACCTGTCCACTCCATCATTCCATCTCATCCTCGGCCTCCCTCTCCCTGTCTCCCTCTTCACCTCACTCACATTCACTCTCTTCGTCAGTCTCTCACTCTCCATCCTCTCCACATGGCCAAACCACCTCAATGTGTTTCTCTTAACACTTCCTATCACATCGACATCCCCACCAAAACGCTCCTTCACATCCTCATTTGTCAGTCCGTCTCTCCATGTGACTCCACAAGCTCCTCTCAAATAACTCATTTCTACTGCTCTCACTCTTGACTTCTGTCCCTCCAAGAAGGGCCAAGCTTCACTTCCATACGTTAGAGTTGGTATCACAATACTGTCATGTAGTAACTTTTTCAATTCCATGCTCATTTCCCTGTTTCTTATCACTGCTTTCAAGGAACCAGGAACCGTTCTCCCGTGTTGTACCCTTTCAAGCACTTCACCCTATAAACTTCAATCCTTACTTATCACACTACCCAAGTAGTTAAACGCACTCACATTTTCCATTTCCTCCTCATCCAACCTCACTACATTCACTGACTTCACCTCTCTCGAAGACCATAACTTTACTCTTCCCTGCATTCACTTTATATATATATATATATATTAGAGTGGTCTATGTTCATGGGATAGGCGGTGACAGAATCGGTAGAAAGGCTGTCTGCAGTCCTAATGGACCCAGGTTCGAATCCCGGCTGTGGCAGGGAACAGTTTTAGGATTTGAATTTCATAAAAAAGCAGACTTTTCTGATCTACCAGATGACCCGCCGACATATCATAAAAGTATCCCCCCTAATACCAATACACCAGTCCTGTATGAGACAGCCCTAGCATGTATTCAATATGGATGGTGGGTGTTAGCGTCGAAGTGGTGACATGTGGAGATGTAGGACTACTGGGCCCGATGGAGGACTACTGGGACTTGAGAATAGGCCCTGAAACCTTTGCCCAGAGTCGGATATGTTAAAAAAAAAAAAAAAAAATGGGATACTAACTGAAAGTAATTTTTTCTTTCTCCAAGGGTCTGAATTCTGTCCACTCCTGATAAAAATAATGCACGCGAAATGTGGAGATTATAGTTTCATATTTAATGTTCCCGAAATGAACCTAAAGAAATGCCCCAAACTGAAAAAACCGAATTTACCAAAAAATTAAAATAAAATGAGAAAGTATAATTTCATAAATTTTCAAAGGATTTTCATTCTTTTGCTTCTCGACCGTTTGAAGAAGGATTTGAAATTGGGCTTCGTTTTTTGTTTTTCCTCGGTTGTAGTCCTGCACTAACTTCACACCACGTTCAGCAGCATCGTTGACGCATCTAATCACTTGAATGATTTCTTTCGTCTCTATGTATGCTTCTGTTGCTGTCCATTCTCGCATATCATCGTTCTCAGGCACCGGAATTCATAGCAGGCCAAACGTCGATTTTGATTTTTTAGAAACGAGATCTTCCGGATTTAGTTTTTTTTTTTTTTTTTTTTCCAGTTTCCTGTGTTTAGGGTTCATCTTGATTGCATTGTTTTTTACTCAGCCCTGTTCATCGCAGTTCTTATTGCCTCTTTTTCTTCCAGGCCAACTCGGTCATCGAAAAACGCAAATGCAATGAGCTCCTCTCCGAGGTAGGACAAATGTCTTTTCAGGGCAATGCTGGCAAGTTTTGAAATGTCTGGACTGGGGTACTGACCGAGGTCTTGCAGAAAATGTAAGTCGTTGAAAGCAGCCTGAATGGTCCGAGCCATGAACCAGTTGTTCATTGTAGAGGAGACAACCGAATTTACTGATCTCTCGATTGGCTTTCGTTTCTGTGGCTGTTAGTTTGAATACATCTGTCAACTGCTCCCGGAACAATTACATCTTCATACAGTACAGCAGCTTTGACATGCAACGAGCTTAGTGATATGTCCCTGGACTTTGTATGGTTCTTCCTTCAATGGTTTCTCCAAGGCAAAGCAACGATAAATGAAGTAATTCGAAGTAGTCATCCCGTGCATGATTCTCTTGCAGCTGTTCTCTGGTAAAACATACAGATTCATCCTTCCACTTCAGAGTAACATCTGGACTGTCATCAGATATGAGCTCCGTTGTGTAGTTGTACTTATCAATTTGATCCCAAGCTTTCTGGAAACGTTTGAACACAAGAACATCTGGACTTGTGGTTGGACCAAGAAAGTGAGAAAACACATCGCTGAGGACTATTTCCATAATATGATGGCGACAACTGATGTTAAGGAGATGCTTCCTTAAGATTCTTTCTGACATAATGCAAGCTCTGCTTTGATGGTCGGTGTCAGCACTTGCAGTGTCAAAACACATACCCAAAAGATGTTCAGTTACTTTCCATTTTCACGAACCTTCGCTGTCGCTTGTGCAATTGATTCTCCTGATTCACTTGCCAACTTGAGAATGGCCAAGGGCATGTCCACATTTACTCCAGACATCAGAATCGCCAACCGATGCACCTTTTCATGCTCCAATCCATCCAAGTCTGCTTTCAATTTGCCAGAGAAGTGTACAACCAGCGGCAATTTTTAATTTTTTGATAAATCCTTAGTGGTAGGTGGGAGCAGCCATCATCCACCCACTTAGCGTAGTGATACCCTGTTTTGGGGGTACCTCTACACTGAGTGGGAAGCCAAATGATTTCCTGTAAACCAGGAAATCATTTACAACGCTGGGTGGTAACCTTATAACCAACCAACACGTGTTCCCTAGGTAACAACAAGCGGGTTGGCGGAGGGTTAGTGCACCTCCCCGGAAAACAACTAAAAATACAAACACGAAGCCTCGGACCAGGACTGACAAAAAGGTGACGACTAAGGACCGAACAAAGGACTTGGTACGGAAAGCTACATGGAATGTAAGGAATGCAAATGATGAGGTGAAAGAAAGAGAGATTGTCCAAGTGTTTAACGATGAGAAAGTGGATGTATGTGAATTAAATAAAACTAAATGGTAAGGTCAGAGTGTGAGAGAATGGGAGTATGAATGAGGTATATGCGCGGGAGTAGGTAAGAATGAGAGGGCAAAAGAAGGAGTGTATATTGTTGTGAGTAACAGATGGAAGGAAAATATAAGAGAGTATGGATCAGCTGGCTCAAGGATTGTGTGAGTAAGACTGAAAGTTGAACTACAAATGTGGGTGATCGTGTGCATGTATGCGCCAATGCAAGATCGTGCAAGCAGAGAGAGAGAGAGAGAGAGAGAGCAGTTCTGGACAAATGTGGAAGCGTGCTTGGAAACGTATGAAAGAAATGAGAGAATGTTTTTGAGTGGAGAAATGAATGGAATAGTAGGGAATGTGAAGGTGGATGGAGTAGTTGGTGAGTGGGGTGTGCCTGCCGAAATGGATGAGAAGGGCAGTGCTTTAGTAGACATTTGTGCCGGTAGGGGGTTGGTGAAAGCTAATACCCTCTTCAGGCACAAAATGATCCATAGGTATATGTGCCAAGTGATGAGAAGGGTGGGTGGTGAACTGAATGAACAGAAGGCAATGATTGATCATGTGTGTGTGGATGAAAGGTTGAGAAGGTGTGTAATGGATGCAAGAATATATAGAGGCTGGGGGAGTGGACTTTCGGACCACCTCTTGGTGGTGGTCAGAATCAAAGTCCAAACGAAATGGAGAAATAGAAGGGAAAGACAGGAGGAAGTAGTTCATACAAGGAGTGTGGAAAAGTTACAAGAGGATGGAAAAAAGGCAGAATATAAGAGGGAAGTGGGGGAGCTACAGGGTAAATATCGATTGGAGGAGGTGGGGGACGTGGAAGTTGTGTGCAAGATATTCACAGCCGAAATCTATGCAGCATGTGAGGTGGTGTGTGGGGTGAAGAGAAAACGAAAGGGGATGCAGGGTACAGCATGCTGGACTGAAGAGGTGAGAGAGGCTGTGGCACAAAAGAAGAAAGAATATAGTGAGTGGATGAGAAACAGGGACATGGAAGAAGTTGAGTGACGGAAAAGAGAGTAATATGTAGAGAGGAAGAGAGAGGTGAAAAGATTAGTAAGAAAGAGTAAGACGAGAGTGGATAAGGAATTTGAAAGGAATATGGGTGTATAGTGGAGGGAATGTAAGATAATGATCTGGAAAGATTTAAAGAGTTAGACAGGATGCCAAAGAAGTTAGCTGGGCAGTGAAAGATAAAAATGGTAGATTACTAGTGGAGAAGGGAGAAAAAGTGAGCAGTTGGAGAGAACACTTTAAGGAATTGTTGAACATAGAGAATAAAAGTAATGCAAGTATAAGTGGCTGGGAATGGCTGGGGGAAGGAGAGATGTGAGAAGAGAGGAAGAAATCAGTAGGATGGACGTTGTGGAAGCATTCTGTTACTGGGGGAGAGAGTGTAATAGAATGGATGTGGAAGATGTGCAGATTGGCCTGGGAGGAAGATAGAGTTCCGGAGGACTGGAAGTCAGGTATAATTAATCCCTTGTACAGTCGCCCCAAGAAGTGACGGCAGAGTTTCAGATTGCTTCGGTCACTCTGTGCTGCCGTGCGTTCAGTGATAACAGTGAATATAAGATAAAAATTCTGTGCCTTCATCACGTCTATCAAATAAAATATATATTACATCTTGCTAAGAATTATGGAAAGTGAATAATAGGAGACAGTGATATATTAGAAGTTAACACTTAGATAATGTTAAGAAGTGAGATTTGCCAGCTAGGTGCTCAAGAAGTTTCTCGGCATTTAGTGTACAGTAGTTCCGGTATCGGTACGAGTCAGAGTTGCCAGTTTGTCTGGTGTTTGTAAGAGTAGTTGTTTCGTAGGTTATGCATTATTTTTTCTGCTCTTTTTCTTTAAAATGTTTTATTTAAGTGAATGCTTGTTAAATTATGTAATTTAAGTTCGTATGGTACATGATTTATGGTGTTATATAATGTAGGAAAACTCTAGCATGTTTTGATGTATCCTAGTTGGTAACTGTTATTAGGGGCAAGTGCAAGACCAGCACGTCCGAGAATGTTTGAGAAGTAGGTCTTTCTAGAACAGTGCAAATTTATATAAGGATGGACAAGAGACTAGAACGAGTTCAGTCAGTTTTCAGTTCAGTTTGAGTGATGTTCAGTCGGTTTTGGCTCAGTTTGAGTGTAGTGCAGTGTCAGTGCAGTGTCAGTGAAGACTGTATCTTTTCGGTACTTGTGAAAATAGTGGCAAATAGTGACGTGTTACTGAAGTCTGTACATCATCGGTACTTGTGAAAAATTAAGTGTTGTCAGGCATTCAGAGTAACTGCAATTTGTAAGGTGTGTATAGCTCCTGTGATGTTGAGAATAGTTAAGTGAAGCTGGAAAGCATTAAGTGGAATTACTTGGAAAATACAGTGAACTTAAGGAGCCGTGTTTATTTTCGCCTCAGCTGATCTTGTGTACAGTACACCTAAAGGCTGACCATAGGAAGAACAACTCACTGGGCAACGTCCTTCCTGTACTGTACTACTGCTGTTCGAGACTGTGGCAGTGTGGGATGGGGACGCAACAATATGTTTCCCGATTTGAATGAATCTGTAAAGTATTACACCGTGCACGGTGCGCAGTATAACACCGTGTTCCTGTTTTATTTGCTTCCAGGATTTTAAATACAGATGCTCCAGATTCGAAGCCCAATTAAGGAAATTTCTTGTGACTGCAAAACACTACCCTATTTTCAAATGCTATGATGATGATAGAACAACAGTAAGGTTGCCACAAGAGTGAAAATATTCTTAATGATATCCTACCTGCGGTAGCAGCAAGACTATTCTGCCCCTCCCCGGAAAACAACTAACTAAAAAGACAAACAATAAGCCTCGGACAAGGACTGACCAAAAGATGACAACCAAGGACCGGACAAAGGACATAGTAATCGGAACATGGAATGTAAGAGGAGCGAATGATGAGGTGAAAGAGAGAGAGATTGTCCAGGTGCGTGAGGGTGCGAAAGTTGATGTATGCGGAATAACTGAAACGAAATAGAGGTGAGAGTGTGAGAGAATGGGAGTATGGATGGGGTATATGTGCAGGAGTAGGTGAGAATGAGAGGGCAAAAGAAGGAGTATGTATAGTTGTGAGTAAAAGATGGAAGAAGAGCATAAGAGAGTATGGATCAGTTGGGTCAAGGATTGTGTGGGTAAGATTGAAAGTTAGAATACAAATGTGGGCAATTGTGTGTGTGTGTATGCGCCAATGCAAGATCGAGCAAGCAGAGTGAGAGAAGAGTTCTGGACAAATGTGGAAGTGTGCATGGAAAGGTTTGGAAGGAATGAGAGAGTGTTTTTGATCGGTGATATGAATGGTAAAGTAGAGAATGTGAAGGTGGATGGAATAGTTGGTGAGTGGGGTGTGCCTGCTGAGACAGATGAGAATGGCAGTGCGTTAGTGGATATTTGTGCTGGGAGGGGGTTGGTGATAGCCAATATCCTCTTCAGGCTCAAAATGATCCACAAGTATACATGGCGAGTGATGAGAAGGGTGGGTGGTGAACTGAATGAAAGGAAGGCAATGATTAATTATGTATGTGTGGATGAAAGGATGCGAAGATGTGTAATGGATGCAAGAGGCTTGGGGAGTGGACTTTCTGACCACTACTTGGTGGTGGCCAGAATCAAGATCCAATTAGGATGGAGAAATAGAAGAAGGGAAGGACGGGAAGAAGGAGTATTTGTAAGGAGAGTGGAAAGGTTACAAGAGGATGAGAAAAAGGCAGAGTATAAGAGAGAAGTGGAGGAACGATTGGGTAAATATGAATTGGAGCAGATGGGGGACGTGGAAGGTGTGTGCAGAATATTTACAGAAGAAATATGTGCAGCATGTGATGTGGTGTGTGGGATGAAGAGAAGACGGAGGGGGGTGCAGGGAACAGCGTGGTGGAATGAAGAGGTGAGACAGGCTGTGGCACAAAAGAGGAAAGCATACAATGAATGGATGAGAAATAGGGGCGTGGAAGAAGTTGAGAGGCGGAAGAGAGAGTTATATGTAGAAAGAAAGAGAGAGGTGAAAAGATTAGTGAGAAAGAAGTGAGCGGATGAGGAATTTGGAAGGAACTTGAGTGTAAGTGGAGGGACTGTAAGAAAATGTTCTGGAAAGAGGTGAAAAGAGTAAGACAGGGTGAAAGTGAAGTTAGCAGGGGAGTGAAAGATAAAAATGGTAGATTACTAGTGGAGAAGGGAGAAAAGGTGAGCAGATGGAGAGAACACTTTAAGGAACTGTTGAACATAGAGGATGGAAGTAATGCTAGTATAAGTGGCTGGGGAATGGCTGGGAGCAGGAGGGAGGTGAGAAGACAGGAAGAAATCAGTAGGATAGAAGTTGTGGAAGCAATGAAGAAAGTTAAATTGGGGAAAGACCCAGGAATTGATGGAGTGTGTAGTGAAATGCTGACATATGGCGGAGAGATAGTAGTAAAATGGATGTGGAAAATGTGCAGATTGGCCTGGGAGGAAGGTACTGTAGAGTCCCGGATGATTGGAAGTCAGGTATAATTATTCCCTTGTACAAAGGAAAAGCGTTATGAGGAACACACTGAGGTGGTTTGGCCATGTGGAGAGGATGGAGGGTGAAAGACTGACGAAGAGAGTGTATGTGAGTGAGGTGGAGGGGGGAAGAGGGAGGGGGAGGCCGAGGATGAGATGGAGGGATGGGGTGGAGAGGTATATGAGAGAGGGGGGTGTGAGTTGGGAGCAGGGCAGTGAAATGGCGGGGGACAGGGCGACTTGGAGGCGATTTGTTTGTGGCCACCCCAAACGGGATTGAGGCGTCTGGCAATAGATAGATAGATAGACAAAGGAAAAGGGGAAAAAGAAGTGTGTGGTAATCATAGGGGCATCTGTCTTCTTAGTATAATAGGAGAAGTGTATAGTAGGATACTTACTGACAGAGTTTGAGAAAGAACAGAGGAATTAGTTGGAGAAGAACAGAAAGGCTTTAGGAAGAGAAGAGGTTGTGTAGATCAGGTATTCATTCTTAGATCTTTAGTGGAAAAGCTTCTAGAGAAGGGAAAGAAGTTGTATATGTGGCTTTCATGTATTTGGAGAAAGCATATGACAAGGTGGATAGACAAGGGTTGTGGAAAGTATTAAGAATATATGGAGTAGGTGGGAAGTTGGTGAATGCTGTGAAGAGTATGTATGATGGTGCTAAGGCTGCAGTGCGTGTGGATAGTGAACTGAGTGAATTTTTATCTCTGAAGGTTGGGTTGAAACAGGGATGTGTCATGTCTCCATGGTTGTTCAATCTGTACGTGGGTGGGGTAATAAAAGAGGTACAAGGTAGGGTAGTGAATGTTGGAGTGGCCCTGGTGAGAGAGGGTAGTGTTTGGAAACTCCCTGTACTGTTGTTTGCAGATGATACTGTGTTGTTGAGTGAAGACGAAAGAGGCTGCAAGGCTTGGTGGATGAGTTTGGGAGAGTGTGTAAGAAACGGAATCTAAAGGTGAATGTAGGGAAGAGTAAAATGATGGTCTTTGAGTCAGGTGAAGTCAGTGAATGTACAGCGAGGTTGGATGGTGAGGAATTGGAAAATGTGAGTATGTTTAAGAACTTGGGTAGTGCGATGAGTAAGGATGGAGGTTTGGAGGGTGAAGTGCTTGAAACAGGGATGTGAGCATGGAAGTGAAAAAGTTACTACATGACAGTATTGTGATACCAACTCTAACGTACGGAAGCGAAGCTTGGACGTTGTTGGAAGGACACAAGTCAAGAGTGAGAGCAGTGGAAATGAGTTATTTAAGAGGAGCCTGTGGAGTCACATGGGGAGACAGGCTGACAAATGAGGATATAAAGGAGCGTTGTGGTGTGGATGTGGATGTGATATGAAGCGTTAGGAGGAATACACTGAGGTGGTTTGGCCACGTGGAGAGGATGGAGGGTGAAAGACTGACGAAGAGAGTCTCTGTATGTGAGTGAGGTGGACCGTGGACGGGGAAAGAGGGAGGGGAAGGCCGAGGATGAGATGGAGGGATGGGGTGAAGAGGTATATGAGAGAGGGGTGTGTGAGTTGGGAGCGGGGCAGTGAAGTGGGGGGGGGACAGGGCGACGTGGAGGCGATTTGTTTGTGGCCATCCCGAATGGGATTAAGGCGTCTGGCAATAGATAGATAGAAGGAGGTATGATAGATTTTGCTCTTTTCTCTTACACTAGACAATAAAGAGAACCGAATCATGAGTTATAAACTCTTGCAATGCAAAGGCACACTTTTTGCCCTATCTTTTAATGTCCTATCTTTCTTTTTAAATAAACCGCTATGTCCTGCTTAACTGAAAATTCTGATTTGGAAGTTTTGAGGTTAATGATTTGTTTATGAACCTTTGCATGTTAATACTCTTGCTAAATATTTCATGCACTGAGGATACTAGGCAATGACACAAGATGGCATTCTCCAAGGAGCTCCGATTCTCGGCAGATTTCGAGGTTCTTTTCTATATTTCATCCACCAATAGTCCTCTGGCTAATATTAAAACATCCAGAGATTTTTCTTAATGGAAAACAGGCCAAATGCAGTGTAATAACTGTGTGTCTTTCAGTAAAAGTTCTTTTTCCGTGCTTGTTGATCAAAACATTTTTTAAAATAGCACACTGACTTACGCCGCCTACCCGCTTTCTGTCGTCGTCGGACATGAAGACATTGGAAACGGAAATAAATGACTTTAAATTATTCCCTAATATAGTAACGGAAATTATTTTATAAATAATAATGACTAATATTAACTGTTTATTTAAGCACTCTTCTTTTCAGGCTTACACTACCAAAAATTATTGCATATTACCATACTGGAGTTGAACTCCGCAAATTATTCCTGACTGTCCCTGAACGATAGTTGTGAAATTTCAATTAGTTCCGTTTAGGATTTCCTATTACCGTAACTAACGAACTGCTTCCTGCAATTTTGAAATATACCTGTACTTTGACATTAACTTATTGTTTTCTGTAACAGTTTTACATAATAGGTTTCACCTTGTAAAGATATAAGGAAGAGTATGTGCGTTATCGCTGACCGAAATCTTCTGGATACTCTGCCGTCACTTCTTAGGCCGACTGTACAAAGGAAAAGGGGAAAAAGAAGTGTGTGTTAATCATAGGGGCATTTGCCTTGTTAGTGTAATAGGAAAAGTATATGGTAGGATACTTATTGAAAGAGTCAGGGAAATAACAGAGGAATTATATAGTTGGAGAAGAACAGGGAGGTTTTAGGAAGGGAAGAGGTTGTGTAGATCAGGGGATATTCATTCTTAGATCTTTAGCGGAAATGTTTCTCGAGAAGAGAAAGAGGTTGTATCCAGCCTTCATGGATTTGGAGAAAGCATATGACAGGGTAGACAGACAACGACTGTGGAAAGTATTAAGAATATATAGAGTAAGGCGACCAGATTTGTTGAGGCTAAAGGCGGGACACTGGCGCGCGCGCGCGTATATATCTATCCATCTATTTATCTCTGTCTATCTATATCGATATATATAGAAAGATACAGATTGATGGATAGATAGATATGTACGTGTGTATATATTGACTTATGTGAGTGACAGAGACCGCTCCTGCGCTGCACCTCACCCTGAGGCTGCTAATCAAACACAAACGTCTCATACCAACTGCGAACATAACGTAACGGTACAGTGAATGGGACGACCAAAGTTATCAGTCAGTGAGATTTAAAGATTTTATATTAATAAATCGGTATTTCATTTGGTTAGGATTTTGTATAATTTTTCTAATTCATCCTGATTTCATAAAGGAAGGTCATGTTATATCAAATGTAATAGTAATTCTCTAAAAGCGGGACATTTAAGATAATTTGCTGAAAAGGCGGGACATTCTAGTCACAATTAAAAAAGCGGGACAGACGTCCAAAAAGCGGAACTGTCCCGCCTAAAAGCGGGACTCTGGTCACCTTAATATAAAGTAGATGGGAAGTTGTTGAAGGCCGTGAAGAGTACAGTATGTATGAGGGTGCTAAGGCTGCAGTGCGTGTTGATAGTGAACTAAGTGAATTTTTCTATTTGAAGGTTGGATTGGAATAAGGACACGTCATGTCTCCATGGTTGTTGCCTGTATATGGATAAGGTTATAAAGGAGATACAAGGTAGGGCAGTGGATGTTGGAGCACCCGAATGGGAGAGGGCAGTGTTTGGCAACTACCTGTATTGTTTGTTTGCAGATAATACTGTTGTTAAGTGAAGACGAAGGGGAGCTCCAAGGCTTGATGGATGAGTTTGGGTGAATATGTAAGAAACGGAATCTAATGGTGAATGTAGGGAAGAGTAAAGTGATGGTCTTCGAGAGAAGTGAAGTCAGTGAATGTACAGTGAGGTTGGATGAGGAGGAAATGGAAAATGTGAGTGCGTTTAAGTTCTTGGGTAGTGTGATAAGTAAGGATGGAAGTTTAGAGGGTGAAGTAGTTGCAAGGGTACAACAAGGTAGAAAGGTTGCTGGTTCCTTGAAAGCAGTGATAAGAAACAGGGAAGTGAGCATGGAAGTGAAAAAGCTACTACATAACAGTACTGTGATACGGTATGAACTCTATGGAAGTGAAGCTTGGACCTTGCTGGAGGGACAGAAGTCAAGCGTGAGAGCAGTGGAAATGAGTTACTTGAGAGGAGCATGTGGAGTCATATGGAGAGACAGACTGACAAATGAGGATGTGAAGGAGGGTTGTGGTGTGGATGTGGATGTGATAGGAAGCGTTAGGAGAAACACATTAACCCCTACACCGAGGGCAAGTTTACCAATGTATAGCGTGTGCCGCGGGGTTATTCGGGCCCCGACAGACTCTCAAAAAATATTTGCCAAAAATCAGTTATTATTCCTAGAATATTAAAATTACATGTGCTTATGGCACATACCTTCAGCTTTCTCCTGGAATATTTGTTGAGCCTTCGTCGGTTACCGTAGGACTTGTGGAGACCTCTGAATTTGGGTAACGAAGTCTCCACTTTACACTTCCCGACAACCCGTAATATGATTACCACAGCCAGATATTAACACTATAAACACTACTCTATGATTTTCAAGTAGTTTGAGATCCATACTCCAAAAAAAAAAACCCACTGTGAAAGCAATGAAAATTACGAGCGCGTCTGACCGTCGCACTTGCGCTAGTTCGCTCTTGGTACTCTGTCATTTATTATTCATAAAATCCCTCACACTTTATATTTCTATTACTATATAACACTTATATATATCTACAGTCTTTATCCATAAGTTTCATTCAGTAGTATTAGTTTATTGTCACAGTAGGGATTCAATTTCTTTCAGTAAAATACGTAGCATTCACTTTTTCGTCCTGTATACTAGCATTGAGAGTGAATGTCACTTTCACCTTCACTCTCATAACTCATAGTATTCAGACATGCTAGAGTGAAACTTTCACTTTCATTACTCCTAGGGTATATACTCGTATTCTTATAATACTACTCATTTACATTTCAATTTACGTTCTCTATTTTATTTACGTTATTTACATTTCTATTTTATTTACACTGTGTTATGCACTGTCACTTGAAGTAACTTATAAAACTATTTTCCATTGTTCACGTATATTTACATTCATTACTTTCACTTGCTGTTTACACATTATTTACAATTCCACTTGCACTGTTTTACTCAATAGAAAGATCGTAGTCACTCTTTTATCAATTGTCAGCCCTTTACCTCTTTCCACACGAGGTTTAGTAGGGGGTAAAGGTCACAGGGCCCTTTGCATGAGGGTGAAAAATCCCTGAAGCTAGCAAGAGCGAACAGACGTACCTCCACGTTGGAAGATGAGAGTGAACTGATAAGGGTGGGCCGGGGTGGTGGCCTACCTAGGGAAATTCATTACTGCCAACATTAGCCTCTTGACACAGCTAATATATAGCAGTGAAATGATTGGCAGGAAATCTAGACAATACATAATAAATTAGGTAGTTCCAGGTGAATGTAAATATCATTTAGGCTTCTCCCTTCCCTCCTTATATGTATATTTATTACGAAAATAGATTATACGGCATATTTCAAGGGGAAATAAACAGCGAAAATTAGCGAACGAGTGCACGTGAGGTGTTGTCAGGTGATGATTAGCCAATTCCAGGTGTATGGCACTCTCACTTACCTTATTTCTTTCTTGTATATATTATTTGGTATAAGAATAGGGCATAGGGCTTATTTCAATGGATGAAATCAGTGAAAAATTCCAGGGAAGATTTACTTAGCGTAGCACGGCCGGGCAGGCGAGAGGATAGGGTAATGGCTAAATTGTCAACAATGGATGGGAGTACAGATGAGATTAGGAGTGCTGACTAGTGTTGGACATTGGCAGTACTGATAGATGATACAAGCCCCCACTTGGAAGCCCAGGTGAATTCAAAATAACACAGAATTACAAAAGCGACGCCCCGTGGTATGATCCCTTGCTCCCAAGCGTCACAAAAGTGACGCCCCACGGTTAAGGGGTTAAGGTGGTTTGGCCATTTGGAGAGGATGGAGAGTGACAGACTAATGAGGAGAGTGTATGTGAGTGAGGTGGAAGGGGGGAGAGGGAGGGGGAGGCTAAGAATGGTATGAAGGGATGGAAAGGAGTGGTATATGAGAGAGGGCAGTGCGAGCTAAGAGCAAGGCAGTGAAATGGAGGGGGACACGGTGACATGGAGGTAATTTGTTTGTGGCAACCCCTTAAGGGATTAAGGCATCTGGTAATAGCTAGATAGAAAAATCCTTTCTTATTTTCTGGTTGGTTCCTTCCCTTTTTTCAGCTGTTTCCTACGTACTGTGCTCCGCGACATTTTATTACCAGTGCATGCCAGGATCAACTCTGCTTTTTGATCGGACTTGGAGTGCAGCACTCTTCATCTCATTTTCTCATTTTCAGTATCTTTTCATAATGCTCTGGAAGGTAGTCGTCATCCTCATTGCCTGAAGTTGAACTTGATACTGACGACGATTCAAGGATGACCAGTGAAGTCATCTGCCTCATTTCATTTGATGCCATGTTGTTTTCTGTGCTCTTCATTCTTTCGTCGTTTCTGTATCCTGTGGTATTAAATCAAGTTTACCGGTCACCATCTTCATTAAGCTCCGCTGATCATGCAGGAACTCCTTTACTTCCTGCAAAAGTTTTCCCTCCATTCCTTGTGCTACAACATCGAAGAGGGTATTGGGGGATTCCATGAATAATTTTTCTTCCTTGTCTTACCTGGATTGTTCGTTTTCTTTTTACTCCTAACAAGGCTTTCATATGACTGTAGTAAATCCAGAAACATTTTCAATCCTGTATATGCTCTTTGAGTTTCAGTTCCTGCTTAACCCTCTCGTGCATGCATAAGTTTCAGTAAGTTCAACGGCGCACAATTTTACTCAAATGGCCGCCCATCCAGTCTGCTGGCATGCCACTGAAAACTCGTATTCTCGCGTTATTTTCGCCACCCAAGCCTCAATATACTGCCATGAAACCTATATCATCTTATTCGCCGATATTTGTTCTAGCTGATAAGCACAAAAAACAAAAAATAAAACTACATTAGTCAGCCCTGAATAAACATTTTGCAACATCAATCTCACTTCCCAACATCACCATTCGAATGCTTCCGATCATACAGGAAAATGTTATTAGAAGTTCTGATAGAGAATTTCATCAGCTTTTTAATGAAAAATATCCTGTTGTGATACAATTCGTAGTTTTCGAGAAAATAGCCAAAAACTGAAAGCCATAAAAAAAAATGTACAGGGAGCTCTACCGCAAAACTTTTCTTGCACATTAAAATGCCAGGAATGGTGACTGAGGGCAGCACGACACCCCCAGGAGGAGCCTATGGAGGGGCAGACAGAGTGCGACCTGACCTCGGATGACAGAGACATAAGTCTGCCCAGGCCGCGCACCCCTATGACCCAGAACTTGCCCGCCACCACCATAGCAGGAAAAGAAGACTACCTAGTGGGCGAGCTGACCCTTGACAGGATCGGGGTGGAGCTATTCCTATAGCTCATGGCAGCACCCCGGTAACGGCCTGTAGCCGCACCCTTTGTGAGATGGCCTGTTGCTGCTCAAACCTCCTTCGGGAGACGGCCTGTAGCCGTTCAGAAGGTGCCCAAGATACTACCAGTAGCTGCTCAAACTTCCTTCAGATGACCTGTAGCCACTCAGAAGGCAATCAGGAGACAGCCTGCAGCCACTCCTGCCTTCGTCAGGAGATGGCCAGTAGCCACTCGGAAAGTGCTCTTGAGACGGCCGGTAGCCGCTCACTCCTCCTTCAGGAGACGGCCTGTAGCCGCTCCTGTCTTTGTCAGGAGATGGCTGGTAGCCGCTCAGAAGGTGCCCTCGAGATGGCCTGTAGCTGCTCAAACCTCCTTCAGGAGATGGCCGGTAGCCACTCAGGAGGCCATCAGGAGACGGCCTGTAGCTGTTCCTGCCTTCGTCAGGAGACAGCCTGTAGCCGCTCTGGAGGCAATTAGGAGATGGCCTGTAGCCGCTCCCACCTTCGTCAGGAGACAGCTGGTAGCTGCTCGGAAGGTGCCCTTGAGACGGCCGGTAGCCACTCACTCCTTCTTCAGGAGACGGCCGGTAGTCGCACCCCTAAGAGACCACTGCCAGTAGCCGGGCCCTACAGCAGGAGACGGCCAGTAGCCACTCCTCTGTCAGGTGCTGCCACACCCCCACAGTGACACGACCTTCAGGAGGAAGGTCCCAGCCCTGAGGACCTGTGGAGAGGCCCTGTGCTATCCCCAGGGTTGTTCTCCACCCAGCCGGCTCCAGAGCGACCCTACCTGATGGACTCCGATGAAGGCCAATGCCGCAACTCACCCTTGACGGCATCCCCGATGGCAGGAGACCGCAGCCGCCGGGCCCTGGAGGCCACCCCCAGGACCCCCAGGTGAGGTCTCTCCCCACCCCAATGCAGACGACCCTCGTCCTCCATCAGGTGCCTAAGTGAGCACTTCAGGTTTTTCGACTCCAGCCCTGAGGGCCGCATTCCAGCTCCCAGCCCCGACAGTGCAGGTCCCTTCGCCACCCACAGCTCCAGACAAAAGAGGATGCCCCTAAGAGTGATCCCGTAGCTGCTGGATACAGAGACCACAGCCGGGACTCAGCCCTCATCAGGAGTCGGGCTGTGAGTTCTCCCGCTGCCTCCCCTACCACACCGCCACCCCACCGACAATGAGTGACAGTGAAAGTGCAGTGACAGTGTAATAGTGACCTGAATATTGGGCAGTGTATTATCTGAGGGAATCTAAGTCTGAGATATATTAATGTGTGATAGTCACGGTTTGGGCAGATAGTCAAATAATGAGAGAAAGAAGGAAGACCCAGCCAGGGTGCAGTGATTTCAGTGAACATTAGACTCGCCCTTCATGGAGTGATTCCTCTGCACTGCGAGACCTGTGAATAAATTACCCATCCTAAGCACAGTGTATATTTCCCTTAAAATGACCGTGACCTATTCCCCTGCCCAGAAGACCTTAAGTACTGTTCGTTGTGCTATTCACCTATTGCCCTGAATTATTGTTCAAATAGTATCCTGCGTGATCCTACTGCCCATGATCCTTGCATATGTCATATAATTGCCCAGATTTCTGTTGTTGAGACATCTACCTGTTCCACATATAGAATCTGTCAATATATTTGTAAGGTTGTTGCCCTGAGATTTTGTGTCCTACCTCTCTCTAATTTGTCTAAGCTCCAGTCTACTAAGAGAACCCAGCTGCACATTAGGCGTTCAAGGGACGGGAAGCCGACCCTTAACCCGCCCCATCCTGACGTTTTCTGGGCAGTGATACGCCCCAGTCCCGACATTTTTGGAACTTTTTTTTTTTTGGCTCAAACATCCGCTTTTGGTGAGAAACATCGAAAATTCATAGAGAAATCACTCACCCGAGGTTTAAAATACTCGATCTAGGTACGAGTACCTCCTTACCTGACTGGGTTTTCTAACAGGCTGGCACCAAAGAAAACGAGTTCTATGGGAGGGTAACTATTTTATCAACTCATAAACAGTATCTATTTATTTACTTGGTACAAATTTATATGAAGTACAAGAGTATATTGGTTTTCAAACAGTAATATAGGCATTATAAGCATTGTTTCACTCACTAACTCATCACCATTCATGACCTTTTTTTCCCACATTACCTGATCATCATTTTTGACTGTTTCTTCCTCTAATGCTATGTAAACTTTGTCCTCCACATTGTCATCGATTAGGGAATCACTCTGGCCCTGAATGTCTTTATTGGCCAGGTCACTGGTAACAGGTGAATTGCCGAGACAATGGCGTGCAGGGGGGGGGAGAGGTTATGCGGTGTAAGGCATTGTCCCTGCTTGGCATCTTGTAGAGGAATATAGGAAGGTGTCCCGTGTATACATGCCAAAAATCACTCGCGAAATCACTCGCGAAAATTGAAAATTGTGCAAATTAGGGACCTTGCAATGTTGCCGCGTTAATTCACATCTCCGGGATATGAGTGCACATCATGTGAGGATGTGAATTCATGTCTCCGGGACGCGGCGGGTTAAACACCTAGCATAACATTGGTGGACAACGGTGGTTCTTGACCCGGGCATACGAAGAGGCATTCAGGAAATACCAACAAAATGGCAACCAAACCTCACGTTGAAGTGCCTAAATTCGACCCAGAACAGTACGATGTTCACACATATCTGGCAATTATTAAGCCATTGCTAGGTATCGGGTTTGAGGACGACAAACAAAAATAGCAGTAACACTCCCACTACTGAGTAAAGTGGCAGCAAATATCGCGCCAAAAATCGTCCCAGGGCTCACATGGCAAAACTTTACAAAGCTCATGATCCAAGCCATCCCACCCTCATTAGGAAAAGTGGTAGCACTATCCCAGTTCGATAGCCTGACATATGATGGCAATTTGAATGATACTTTAATCCAGGCCAGATGCCTGGTTACCGCCGCCTACCTAGAGGTGGATGACAAAACCCGGGAGCAACACACCTTCAACACCCTCCTCTGAGTCCTCTCCAGCATGGTCAAGGAGCACTTCACGATCCACGACCCGACAGGAGACCTGGACAGGAACATCCAAATCATATGATGCCTTCTGACCTCCTGCCCTACCCCTCAACAGATCAACGTGGTGAAAGTTCCCCACCAACAAACCTGCCATACCAGTCAAGCTATGTCTGTCTATGCCACACAACAGCCCCACCCTGACTCCCAGGGGCACACCCCACGCACAGACACCCTAGTTATAAAGAGAACCCTAACCTCATCCTGATTAATCCCTGGGAGTTCTCCGCGTGCAGCTCCAGGTGCCCACTCCACAACATCAGGGACCAATTAAAGGCTGTTCGATGCAAGCCAACCACCCCAGGCCAACATAAAGTCTTCTCCTTGGAAAACGAGGAGCCAGCAGACGAACCCACACCCATGGAGGAAGCCGAACCCGGGGAAACGAAACAAGAGGAAGAAGAAGGCAGTCCACAACAGATGGATTTTTAGGGCCACCCCAGCACCTCCCCACAGTGGCGGGGACCACTTCCCCCAAATATTGCCCACCAGTCTACAACAAGATGAGGCTGAACTGGGTGATAGCCAGACTTCTGGTCAACACAGGAGCGGCCAGATCCTGCCTGTACAGTCATTTTTACTCCCGTCACAAGTCAACCTTTGGCCCGTTTTTCGCGACGTCAGCTCATCTTGTGGACGCGGGGGATGGCCCCTGCCTGTCTGTGGGGAAATTCGGGCCTTTCGTGTCGACACCCACCAGCCGGCATTGACACAACACAAATTCATCATATTTGACTCCACCTGCCGTAACTATGATGGATACCTGGGACTGGACCTGCTACAGAAATTAAAAGCCACCTTCGATTGCCATAACAGACAGCTCCAATTCTGGAAGTCCCCTGACCTTCCCCCTCCCCAGCAGTGTTCACTTGCACGCCCCGACCCAAGCCCTCCCCGGCCCTGCCCACCCTCTCTCTCTCCCCCTCCACTCCAACGTTCCCTGCTACCACCTCCTCCACAGTAATGATTCCCCCACACCACGAGACCTGGGTGCCCCTGAACAGGCCCGCGGGTACGTCTGTCCTGTTCTCCCCCCACCTGCCAACTAGTACCCTCTCAGCCTGCCTTTTGTCCCCAACTTTTCTCCCCCCTCACGTCACGGCAGTCCGAATTGCTAACCTCGCTCCGTCCCCCCTAACACTACCTAAAGGGCTCATAATAGGAGAGATGGAAGAAGCCAAGCCTTGCCTCCCTTCCCCCTAGTTCCCCCTCCCTTCTACCCCCTCTCCCTGACCATCTCTTCCCCCACCAATCAGACACCCTCTGCCACCTTCTCCTGGATTTCCAGGACCTGTTTGCGACGGGACCCACTGACATTGGACATGCCACCTACCTTGCTCACGAGATCCACATGACATGTCCGCCAATCCGCCAGCCATCCCTGCGGAAGAATCCCAAGCAATGGGAGGAAGAAGACCGCCAGGTTCAGGAAATGATCGAGGCTGGAGTTGTTTCCCCTTCCACCAGCCCCTGGTCCTCCCCTATCATGCTCGTGAAGAAGAATGGCACCATGAGGTTCTGTGTTGATTATTGCTGGCTCAATGACGCAACCATCAAGGACGCCACCCCACTCCCCAGGATAGATGACTCCCTCGATTCCTTACACGGCACCTCCTGGATCTCCACCCTTGATCTCCAATCAGGGTATTGGCAGGCACCAGTGTAGCCAAAAGACAGAGGCAAAATTGCTTTCTCTACCAGCAACGGAAAGCACTATGAGTTTAACATCCTGCCCTTCGGCCTCTGTAACACCCATGCCAACTTCTTGCGATTAATGGAGTCTGTCCTCAGCGGCCTTACCTGGGAGATCTGTTGGCCTAGTTGGATGATGTTATTGTATTCAGCAGGACCTGGGCCGACCACCTCCAGCGCCTCCAAAAAGTCTTTTCCCGCACCCGACAGGCCAGCCTCAAACTATGGCCCTCCAAATGCATCCTGGCTCCCAGAACCATCTCCTTCCTGGGGCACATCATCTCCCAGGACAGCATCTCCCCCAATCCAGACAAGCTTCATGGAATCGCGGACATTCCCTTGCCACAAGACCTCCACAGAGTCTGGGCCTTCCTCAGCCTGACCTCCTATTATTGATGCTTCATGAAGGGGTTCACCCACATTGCCAAGCCACTCCTAGACTACTTACCCGGAAGGGAGACCCTTTTATCTGGATGGATGAAAGACGAGCCGCCTTCGAACAACTAAAGGACAAACTCATCTCCGCCCCAATCGTGGCCTTCTCCGATTACTCCCTTCCATTCCCTCTCTACACCGATGTCTCCCTGGTACCAATAGGTGCTGTGCTAGCCCAGGTCCAACAGGGCCATGAACACATCATTGCCTGTGCCAGCCACACCCCCAATCAGGTGGAGAAAAACTACGCTGCCACGAAGAGGGAATGCCTGGGCATTGTCTGAGCTTTGGAACACTTCCAGGCGTACCTGTCAGGGACCCAAGTTACCATCATTACCGACCACCAATCCCTCCAATGGCTGCGGCAGTCCGACACCCACAATGTCCAGCTCATCAGATGGCATGAAACACTGTAGGAGTTTAACTACAAGATCTCCTACCGCCCCGGCAAACTTCACACAAACGTGGACGCTCTCTCCCAGCTTCCTATCAATGCTGTGTAGCCAGAGCCCGATCTCCTCCGACAGTGGCAATATAAAGAACGACCTCTTTGGATCCCCCAGCATCTCTTCCAAAAATTACACCTCCAGGGCGACCACCTGTTCACCCCATTGGGGCATATTGTCCTTGCCCCCAACACCGCCCTCGATGCCCTCCGACACCTACACACCCACAACAGGATCCATCTGGACGTGAAGAAACTCCTGAAGGTTTTCAATGACGCATATTGGACTCCCAACTGATCCACCCTAGCCAAGGATATTATCCAATCCTGCTGGGCGTGCACCTTAGGGAAAGACATCACCCGCACTGCCCACAGGTCCTGGCAGTTACTATTCATTGATATAATGGGGCCCTTGGCACCAAAATCAGGCAATCAGTACGTCATCACTTTTGTCGATAAATACTCAAAATTTATCATCGCTTGCCCAGCGAAGGAACATCATGCTGTTGCAGTTGCCAATGCATTGATCCATCTTGTCTTTCCGTATTTTGGCATCCCACAGGCTATCCACGCTGATAACACCCCAGAGTTCACTAGTAAAATCTGGCAGGAGTTAGCTCAAATCTTTGGGAATCACATCTCCCACTCATCCCCCTACTGGCCACAGGGCAACGCCATTTGCAAATGAAGCCATTGCACCTTAATGAACCAGCTTCGCACCCAGATAGAAGAAACAAAGAACGATGACTGGCCCACACATGTAAAGATCGTGCAATGGGGCATAAACTCTTGCCCACAAGAGAATGGCATATCGCCCTACGAATGTGTGTTTGGGGAAGCGCCTCTCCTCCTACTAATGCAGAAACACCTACAACCCACGTAACCTCCCCCACCTCTGACCCTCTCCACCATCTCAAAAGGCGGCTTTCTCACCTACATAGTAACTTAGACATCCAACCTGTCACCGCCTCCAACCCATACAAGCCGGGTGACACCAGCATGATAGCACAGCTCCCTACATCCCACAAGCTTGCACCTCGTGTCACAGGACCCTACACCATCACCAATGTCCCCAACCCCTACCAAGCGATGGTTGATTATCATAACACCCCTTCCCCGTCGTCCTCCCCCTCCCCCACACCCGCCCCCACTCGTCCTGCCCACGCACCAACCTCTCCTTCGCCCACCCAGCCGTCACCCCACCCATCACCCATCCTCACCCCCAGCCCTGTCACCACCTCTCCACCCCAACGCATCCCACCTGCCTCCCTATCACCCACGCCCATCACCATGTGTTCCGCCCACGGACCAACCTCTCCTCCACCCACCCACAGTTCACCCGCCCATCGCCCATCACCACTCCCAGCTCCGCTGCCACACCGCCGCCCCCACACACCCAGTCCGCCTCCACACCACCTTCAACTCCACCACACAGCCCTCATGCACCCAACTAACCACTCACACCCACCTTAAGAACCACTACCACATGCTCCAGCTGCCTTTCCTGCCCACCCGCACAATATGCCCCCGCCCCTACACCACCCACCTCACCGTAAAAGCCCACTCCTCCTCGTCACATGAGTCCCATCACACTCATGCTACACCAAGCCCAAATCCCGGCCACCACCACTCCTCAGAGACAGCACGCTGCATTTCCCCATCATTAAACCCCACGCTCCCCGGCGATCTCCAGCATTCAGCACAGCTCTCTACAGGAGACAAGACCTACCAACATGAGAGTCAGACAAGCCACATAGGCGCAGCCTTTCAGATACAAACATCTCGTCTGTGGCCCCCTCCACCTCCTGCAACTCCTCCGCACCACCACCGACCCGTCCACCCTCTTCATCACCTGCGTCAACCAGATGGACGAAAATCCGGCCACCACAGCATGGAACGCCCTCCTTCAACATCTCCAACCCATGCAACACACCGACAACACCAAAGTCTATCACCTCCAGTCATGGGGATGTGATTTTTTCCCCGATGGCGATAGTAAAATGCCGGGAGTAGTGACTGAGGGCAGCACGACACCCCCGGGAGGAGCCTATGGATGGGCAGAGTGCAACCCGACCCCAGGCGACAGGGACATAAGTCTGCCCAGGCTGTGCGCCCCTATGACCCGGAACTCGCCCGCTGCCACCATAGCAAGAAAAGCAGACTACCTTGTGGCCGAGCTCACCCTCAACAGGATTGGGGTGGAGCTACTCCTATAGCTCAAGGCAGCAGCCTTGCGATGGCCTGTAGCCGCACCCTTTGTGAAACGGCCAGTAGCCACTCAAACCTCCTTCAGGAGATGGCCTGTAGCAGCTCGGAAGGTGCCCAAGAGACAGCCTGTAGCCCCTCAAACCTCCTTCAGGAGATGGCCTGTAGCCGCTCGGGAGGCAATCAGGAGACAGCCTGCATCCGCTCCCGCCTTCATCAGGAGACGGCCGGTAGCTGCTCACTCCTCCTTCAGGAGACGGCTTGTAGCCACTCCCACCTTTGTCAGGAGACAGCCGGTAGCTGCTCGAAAGGTGCCCTCAAGACGGCCTGTAGCCGCTCAAACCTCCTTCAGGAGATGGTCAGTAGCCGCTCGGAAGGCAAACAGGAGACGGCCTGTAGCTGCTCCCGCCTTCATCAGGAGACGGCTGGTAGCTACTCAGAAGGTGCCCTTGAGACGGCCGGTAGCCTCTCACTCCCCCAAAAGCCGCACCCCTAAAAGACCAAGGCCAGTAGCCGCTCCTCCATCAGGTGCTGCCACACCCCCACGACGACACAATCTTCAGGAGGGAGGTCCCAGCCCCAAGGACTTGTGGAGAGGCCCTGTGCTATCCCCAGGGTTGTTCTCTGCCCAGCCAGCTCCAGAGGGACCCTACCTGACGGACTCTGATGAAGGCCGACGCTGCAGCTCACCCCTGATGGCATCCACAATGGCAGGAGACCACAGCCGCTGGGCCCCCGAGGCCACCCCCAGGATCCCCAGGCGAGGCCTCTCCCCACCCCGATGCAGACGACCCTCGTCCTCCGTCAGGTGCCTGAGTGAGCACTTCAGGTTTTTCGACTCCAGCCCTGAGGGCTGCATTCCAGCTCCCAGCCCCGACAGTGCAGGTCCCTTTGCCACCCACAGCTCCAGACAAAAGAGGATGCCCCTAAGAGTGACCCCGTAGCTGCTGAATACAGAGGCCACAGCCGGGACTCAGCCCTCATCAGGAGTCGGGCTGTGAGTTCTCCTGCTGCCTCCCCTACCACGCCGCCACCCCACCAACAGTGAGTGACAGTGAAAGTGCAGTTACAGTGTAATAGTGACCTGAATATTGGGCAGTGTATTATCTGAGGGAATCTAAGTCCGAGATATATTAATGTGTGATAGACACGGTTTGGACAGATAGTGAAATAGTGAGAGAAAGAAGGAAGACCCAGCCAGAGTGTAGTGATTTCAGTGAACAGATTCGGCCTTCATGGAGTGATTCCTCTACGAGACCTGTGAATAAGTTGCCCATCCTAAGCACAGTGTATATTTCCCTCAAAGTGACCGTGACCTATTCCCCTGCCCAAAAGACCTTAAATACTGTTCGTTGTGCTATTCACCTATTGCCCTGAACTATTGTCCAAATAGTATCATGCGTGATACTACTGCCCAAGATCCTTGCATATGTCATATAATTGCCCAGATTCCTGTTGTTGAGACATCTACCTGTTCCACTTATAGAATGTGTCAATACACGTGTAAGGTTGTTGCCTTGAGTTTTTGTGTCCTGCCTCTCTCTAATTTGTCTAAGCTCTGGTCTAGAAAGAGAACCCAGCTACACATTAGGTGTTCAAGGGACTGGAAGCCGACACTTAAACACCTAGCATAACACACATCTTATGTATTTATTTCATAATACTGTGTAGAATTTCATAAGCTTTCTCATGTACCTGCCGTTTTTTGATAGGCCTTATAGTTTCCGAGTAAATCACAAAAAACGACTGGGTACTCATGGCCGTGCGTCACTTTCATCATGCGCGCCTAGCAAATGCTATATTCCCACCTACGTAACAACGACTTTTTATTAGAGATATTACATTGTTATGTCCTACACATATGTAGAATTTACTGCTCTTTATCGTGGTTCTAACAGGAAATCGATACGTCCAATATTTTCGAGTAAGTGGCCAACAAAGTGAGATTACGCCTTCGAAAGCTTGCTACTTTTACCGCAAGTGAGAAAAAAACACACTCTGTTCCCCTGCCTTTTCCTACAAAATAAGCTCCCAAACACTTATATTTTGGTAATGAACATACGTAGAATTTACTGCTCTTGATCATGGTTCTTAAAGGAAATCGATACATCCAATAGTTTTTGAGTAATTGGCTGACAAAATGAGATTACTCCTCCGAGTGCTGGTTACTTTTACTGCAAGCAAGAAAGAAAACACACTCTGTTCCCCCGCCTTTTCCTACAAAATATGTTCCCAAAGACTTTTATTTTGGTTGTGAGCATACGTATATTTCACAGATCTTTATCATGGTTCTTACAGGAATTCGATACATCCAGTAGTTTTCGAGTAATAGAACGACAAAGCTAGATTACTCTTCCGATCGCTACCTAGTTTTACTGTCTTCCGCCTACTTTGCCTGAAGACTGTGCTCCCATAGCCTTTTTTTTTTTCTTTTTTTTTTTTTTAATGTACAGAATAAAATTTCCAAGGGTTGTTTTTATAGTGTTATAACCTACTAGACATGATCACTACTTTTTTCTAGTTACTGCTAATGAAGCTGTACTGTTTGTCATATGTGTAATGTGTAGAAAAAAATATACGGGCATTGATAATAGGTCAATATACATATCAACAAAATTTGGAAAACTCACTTCCTCCAGGGGTGTTGAGCAGGACCTTGTGGGATTTGATGATGAGGAGTTATGTAGTGTGTGTGTGTGTGTGTGTGTGTGTGTGTGTGTGTGTGTGTGTGTGTGTGTGTGTGTGTGTGCTCCACTGGGGAATACTTTGCTCAGTATGGTACCATTCGAAGCAATCACCCAGGCAAAGCAGCATATCACAAAAAAGACACATGTGACTTGTGTCCCTCCTCATCTTCGCCAGGGTACACAGGGTACACCGGAGCCTCCTCCAGTTGGGGATCCTCTCCTGTCGATGGCCCAGTGTGTGATCCATCTGCACTCTGTTGTTGATGACTCTCCGACGCTTGGTTGGATGTCCTCCTGGTCTTCCCCAGTCCTGTCGTCCTGGAGGTGCAGCTGCAGGGCCGGGCATTGCAGCGGCAGAACTTTCTCCCGACAGACCAGGAAATGCTGCAGATGGTCATCTCGGCACCCGTGCTAGTCCTGCAGGTGATGGTGGTGTTGGCTTCTGTGCTGGTCCTCCTCCTGGAGATGGTGGTGTTGGCACCTGTGCTGGTGCTGGTCCAGGAGACGGTGCTGGCCCAGCAGACGGTGGTGATAGCACCTGTGTTGGTGCTGCTGCAGGTGCCATAAGTGCCTGAGGTCCTGCTGGCCATCAGGTTGGAAGGTCAGGGGCATGGTTGATTACGTGCCCTGATGCGGGCCACTCTGCTTCATCAAAGTGGAGGAGCTTGTCAACTATCTCCTCCACAAATTCCAGCAGACTGTCTGACCCGCTTGAGCACTTCTTGTACAGGGCGAACGCATTGAAAATGGACACCTGGACGAAATAAAAGATGATCTTCTTGGTCCGTTTCACGGTCCGCCGCTGGATGGGGTAATACTGGACCATCTGGTCGAAGTGGTCCATCCCATCCGTGTCGATTGTAGTCCTCCACCATGACAGGCTTGTCCACGGTCTTCTGGACATAGGTTGTCCTCCTGTCAGGACCCCTCGAACCTGCTTCTGGACAGTGCTTGTGCTGTGGAAGGTGGAGACCATGTTGAGGATGCGCTTGTCCTTCCACAGCAACACCATCATGTTGTCCTTGTGCATCGCTGCAATGCCCCCCTGTGGCAGGTTCTTGGTCCTGGCGATGTCCTGCAGCCTCTTTGGTGCTCCTCTTGCCAGGCATAGGATCCCACACACATAGGTTCCTGCACTGAAGAGGTGTTCGCACAGGGATACAGAGTTATAATAGTTGTCCTTGTAAACTTTGTATCCCTGATCCTTCAGCATTTCTATGAGGCTCCAAATGGTGGTCTCCAGCACCTTTTTCTGCCCCATATACACCTCGAACTTCCAGATGTACTCCATGAAAGTCTCAGCCAGGATATAAAACTTGATGGAGTACTTTGAGGGCTTCATGGGGTTGTAGGTGCGGAAGCTGAGGCGTCCCTTCCGTGCCAGTGATCCCTCGTCCAGGCTGAGGTGCTCCTCGGGTAGGTAGGTGTCTTGAAACCGCTGAAGGAGGTATTCCATCACGGTGCAAACCCTAATGAGCCTGTCACGATTGTCCTGGAGTATACCGAGTGAGTTGAAGGCGTGGAAGTGTTTCAGGATGGCCCTGAAACGCCTCTCACTCATCACTTGCTGGGTAGTTATGGAGATGGGATCTCCTCCAGTAATGCCTGATGGTTGGCATATTCACCACTCCCATGAAGAAGTAGAGCCCCAGGAACTTGGGCATCTTCTCTTCATTACAGATGAACCATGCATCCAACACAGTCCCCAGAAATGACGCGTAGCTGTTGGTCTCGTGAGTGAAATACGTCAACAACTCTCTGGTGAAAAACAGTTGGAAGAACTGGAGAGGCATTGTTGGCAGATCCACCCTCATTCCTGGGGATCCTGTGAAGGGCCCATTAGCTGTTGTGAATGGGCCACTCCTCCACCCTGAATCCTCTGTGGGAACACCTCCCACAGTGGTGGCAGTGGGTCAGCCTACTGACACCCTTCTGCCTCCTTGGCCACCCTCTATCGCCGGGCCATGGAGCACGCTGGCCTCGTCAAGGTGGTGATGACTCTGATGATGACAATGATGAGGCTGCCTCCTGCTACTGCAAAACGTGGGGAGGGATGAATGTTGTTGAAGACAGCGACCTTGTTGACTGGGCAAGGGATGACGACACAGTCGCATCCTGCACCATATGCGCTGCAGACACTGCGCCGTGCACGGGTGCCAGTGTCACATAACTGGCCCTGCTATCGATGACATGGGCTTGGCCAAAGGGGAACTGGAGGCCAGAGGTGGAGAGACCGCGATGACTGCTGGAACGAGAGGTCCGAGCAAAGGCAATGCCTGTCGTCCAAGTGAAAACGATGGCTGGGCTGATGGTCCTGACACTGGTGGTGGTGTTGTCTGCTCCCATGGTGGTAGGGGTCAGGGCAAAGCCTCCCAACAGGAACAGCATTGGACATCGTCCTAGTCCTCCTCACTTGAAGCATCGCTCAGCTGTTCCTCCTTGCTCTTGGTCTCCTCCTCGAAGAGAACCTTCTGCCACTCCTCAGAAGACAAACCCTTCTTCTCCATTGTGGCAAGTACTGACACACAGAAAGTCCAGTATGAGCTATTTAACCTGCGCCGTCCCGGCGACATGAATTAACATCCGCACATGATGTGCACTCATGTCCCGGTGACGTGAATTAATGCGGCAACATTGCAAGGTCCCTAATTTGCACAATTTTCAATTTTCGCAAGTGATTTTGCAAGTGATTTTTGGCACGTATACACGGGACACCTTCCTATATTCCTCTACAAGATGCCAAGCAGGGACAATGCCTTACACTGCATAACCTCTCCCCTCTCCCTGCACGCCATTGTCTCAGCAATTCACCTGTTACCAGTGACCTGGCCAGTAAAGACATTCAGGGCCAGAGTGATTCCCCAGTCGATGACAATGTGGAGGACAAAGTTTACATAGGATTAGAGGAAGAAACAGTCAGAAATGATGATCAGGTAATGTGGGGAAAAAAAGGTCATGAATGGTGATGAGTTAGTGAGTGAAACAATGTTTATAATGCCTATATTACTGTTTGAAAACCAATATACTCTTGTACTACACATAAATTCGTACCAAGTAAATAAATAAATACTGTTTATGAGTGGATAAAATAGTTATCCTCCCATAGAACTCGTTTTCTTTGGTGCCAGCCTGTTAGAAAACCCAGTCAGGTAAGGAAGTACTCATACCCAGATCGAGTATTTTAAACCTCAGGTGAGCGATTTCTCTATGAATTTTCAATGTTTCTCACCAAAAGCGGATGTTGAGCCAAAAAAAAAAAAAGGTCCAAAAATGTCGGGACTGGGGCATACCACTGCCCAGAAAACGTCGGGATGGGGGGGGTTAAGTTCTCAGCTGAAAAACAAGAGATATTATTCACTGTCACACAACACCTTCCATTGAGAGCAGCACTACACAAGTGATGTTATATCTTCCCGTATGGCCAATCGCTGCACCATTTACGAACAGTTCACATAAATAATAACTTTTCAGTGTCTTTGCACGGTGTAATACCTGTCTACTGTCGTCCGTGGGTGTGTGCCACACATCTCTCTTTCTCTTTATTTATTTATATATACTGTACACATCTATCTATCAATCTATCTATCTATCTTTATATATATCTATGTATGTATGTATATATATCTATTATTCCTCCTTCCCCCAAGGTTCCCCCAACACATGATACTATATCTCAATGAGCACTCGTGACACATATAACTAACATTTTATCAAAAATCATAAATAATCAACAATTGTCTTAGCAAGGTACAGTACCTGTCCACTGACATCCATCATAGCCTGGCTTCCTTATATCACCTGCACACCTGCCACTAAGGTATCGCTGACATACGCTACTCATCCACAATATCCCACTACGAACACTCGTGACACATATCACAAACATTTTATATAAATCATAAGTAACCAACAAATGTCAAAGCAAGGTACAGTACCTGTCCACTGACGTCCGTCGTTGCCCGGCATCCTTACATCACCTGCACACCTGCTGCTAAGGTATCGCTGACATTCTCTACACACCCACATCCCACAGTGAACACTTGCTGCACATTTCACGTTCATTGTACTGTACATAAAATATAACTTCTCACTGAACGTCTTAGCAAGTTACAGTACCTGTTCAATGACGTCGGTGATTCCTAGGTGTCCTTACATCCCCGTACACTTGTCGCTAAGTTATCGCTGACATACGCTACTCACCCACAATATCCCACTACGAACACTCATGACGCATATCACAAACATTTTATATAAATCATAAGAAATCAACAAATGTCAAAGCAAGGTACAATACCTGTCCACTGACGTCCGTCATTGCCCAGCATCCTTACATCACCTGCACACCTGCCGCTAAGGTATGGCTGACATTCGCTACACACCCACATCCCACAATGAACATTTGCTGCACATTTCACGTTCATTGTACTGTACATAAAGTATAACTTCTCACTGAACATCTTAGCAAGTTACAGTACCTGTTCATTGACGTTGGTGATTCCTAGGTGTCCTTACATCCCCGCACACTTGCCGCCAAGGTATCGCCAACCTACGCTATGCACCCACAGAATTCCTTAATGGACACTCACTGCACACTTCATGTTCATTGTACATAAAGTATAACATCTCACTAAATGTCTTAGCAAGTTACAGTACCTGTTCAATGATGTCTGTGGTTCCTAGGCGTCCTTATGTCCCCGCACACCTGGCACTAAGGTATTGCTAATATACGCTATGCACCCTAAAATTATCCCTTCACGAACACTTAGAGCTCAATTCACATACAATTTACACTGAATCATTCGCCAATTCATGACTACCACAATGATTCCACCCCTACCTCCGCAATTATCCACGTCCCTTACTACGGTACAATGTGACTGTGACGCGGCACCTTCACCTCAAGATTTACGACGCACTGCTATATTGGCACACACCACATTCCTTCGTGAACACTCTCAGCATGTTGGCCTTATATTTCACACAAATTCATATGCATATACAGTATCACAATCAAAATATCCATCCCTAAACACCTCTAATAATCCCTTCCCAACTACGGCATACAGGTAATGCCTGCCCCATCCACGTTATGGCTATGGCGTACATAATGCATGCTAGTTCCTACATATCACAAAACAAGCCACTATAACTTTCACACACTATACAGTTTAGGCATTGGCTTTTCTATATATGTGTGTGTAGTCACAGCATAGGACCGAGGGGAGCCCGGGTGGCGAAACCCTGCTACAGTGAACACGCGCCTTGCCTCTAGGCCTAACGACAGATAACGGGCACCATTTCTTCTCAAGATATATATCTATGTTCCATCGAGAAAATCACTTCAGATTATGATTAGAAATAATATATTATCACACTCAGTCCACAGGGGCTTCAACTTGGGTGGGAGGGGGAGAATTACAGTGATTTAAAGGGACAGCACATGCGACGCGGCCTTACAGCCTGACTCCTTGTGAGATACTGAAGTTTCTTTCTATGGGTAGGCTCTGGGGAGGCTCTACAGTGTTGCCAAGTATTTGCCTCGGAAGAGGGACACGCTTGCTAGAACGCATCCAAATTTGACGCAAATTGGCTGAAAACTTTTCTTTTGATGGTGTTTTTTCTGCTTTTTCATGTGCTTCGCATCACTGTGCATTTATGTGCCAACCACAAAGAACGCAGTTCGCGTCAACATGTCTGGGAGGGCTAATTCCACATATCAGTGCATTCCTTGCATACATAGTTTCCAATTTCATCGGCTTTTGAGGAAAGTCCTTTCTAATGCACATAAAACACAACAGTGCATCACTCATGCAGGGTAATTGTCGATCTAATCAGCTTGAAAGCAGTTGCCCAAGCAGCCATGTGGCCATGTGCTGTTGGGTAGTATTCATATCAGTCATACTTCACCTATGAAAAACAATATATAATGAATAACATTTTAAAAAATGATTAACATAATTAATATTAACAAGTTAACACTCATGTGAGATTGAGAAAAGTGGATGCGTGGGCCGTACTCCAGGGACCCACAAAAGTCAAACTTCAACTGAAGTTCGGAGACCCAGAATAAATTCCTACTAACAAAAAATTTTGCTTGGCATACTTATCTTACATACAAAACAAATGGGAACCTTAGAGATAAAATTTAGCAAATTTAAATTTTTGGATCTCTCTCTATACATACGGTATATGTTACACACACACACACACACACACACACACACACACATATATATATATATATATATATATGTGTGTGTGTGTGTGTGTGTGTGTGTATATATATATATATATATATATATATATATATATATATATATATATATATATATTATACAGTATATATATATTGCTACGTCCCAGTCCCTACACTGCCACAGGCTCCAACAGCAGTAGTACAGTACAGGAAAGACGTTGCCCAGTGAGTTGTTCTTCCTGTGGTCAGCCTTAAGGTGTGCAGTACACAAGATCAGCTGAGGCGAAAATAAACACTGGCTCCCTAAAGTTCACAGTCTTTATTTTCCAAGTAATTCCACTTAATGCCTTCCAACTTCACTGTTCTCACAAGCACTGGAGCTATACACACTACTACTGCTATCACACTTAATGCTTGACAACACTTTACTGTTTGTGCACTTAAAGCTTGCTAACACTTCACTTATTACACAAGTACCGAAAATAGTCTACACTGACAGTAATTGCACTTAATGCTTAATAACACTTCACAGTTATTACACTTCACTGTTTTCTCAAGTATCAGTGATATACAAACTTCAATAACTCGTCACTCTTTGCCATTGTTTTTACAAGTACCGAAAGTATACAATCTTCACTGATACTGCACTACACCAAAACCGACTGCACTTCACACAAACTGGCCTGAAACCCGACTAAACTTGTAATAATCTCTACCCCATCTTATATAAGCTTGCATTACTCTCGAAACTTCGTGTTTACCCTCGACGGGCAACAGTTGCCAACTCGGAAACAGCCCAAAACATGCCAGTGTTGTCTTACATTACATAACACTCTAAATCATTTACCATACGAACTTAAATTAATAATTTAACACGCAATCAAATAAATTATTATAGAGAAAAAGAAAACAAAAACTAATGCATAACTTACAAAAAACTACGCTCACAAACAGCAAGCAAACTGGCAACTCTGATGACTCGTACAGGAACTTACTGTACGAGAAACGTCTCGAAGGTACGAGACTACCTAACTGGCAAATCTCCCTTCATAACACTACCCCCTCCCTAGTTCTTTGTCGTCTCGACAAAACTACATAGTATATACAAACATAAACCTTAATCCTAATGAAACATCTAACTATACACGAAATAGTCTTTCAACTTGTCAGGTATTCTTCTACACCGCTTCCGACGATGTCCCTGCTCCTCCACACAGTCCACTCCTTCAGGAAGGTCTTGGTCCTCTTCTTGATATACTTCTTCTCCTGAGGAACTGTCACCATCCTCTTGCACTTCATTTCCTTGGTCCTCCTGAAGATCCTCAGCTGCGAGTGAGCACAATTCCTCAGAGACGTCCCAGCTGTACTTTCCTGGCCCATGGTACTGCCACAGACGGTTCACGTCTACTACCTTTGGACAAGACTTCCTGCCTCCTCGAATCCAATATGTTACTTCTGATAGGCGGTCCACCACAATGTAAGGCCCGTCCCATGGACTCTGCAGCTTCGGTGACTGTCCCTTCTTTCGTTGAGGATTGTATAACCAAACTTGGTCACCATCCTTGAAGCTCACTTCACTTGCCTTGGCATCATGTTTGCACTTCATCACCTCTCCTGAAACTTGATGGCTCCTCGCACTTGATGATGTACCTCAGCCAACCTTTCCTGAAGGTGCTTCATATAGCTGGAGGTGTCCATAGGCAACTCTTCACCAGGTGATCTTCCCATTAACAAGTCAACTGGTAAGCATAACTCGTGGCCCAACATCAGTTTTGCAGGAGTGTAGCCAGTAGACTCATGGAATGCAGACCGATATGCCATCAGCAATGCAGGTAACTTCTGGTCCCATTCTGTTTCTCCATCTATGCAGTACGTGGCCAGTTCTTGTCCTAGGGTCCAGTTGAATTTCTCCACCATCCCATCAGACTGTGGCCTTAGTGGTGTTGTCCTTGTCTTCTTGATCCCCAATAACTTGCAGCACTCACAGAACACAGCAGACTCAAAATTTCTACCCTGGTCTGAATGTAGCTCTTGTGGCATCCCAAAATGACAGAAAAACTGATCATCCAACACCAGAGCAACAGTTGCAGCCTCTTGATCAGGGATAGCATAGGCTTCTGGCCACTTTGTGAAGTAGTCCATGGCAACACATATATACCGGTTTCCTCTCTCAGTGAGTGGCAAAGGTCCAAAAATGCCCACCACGACTCTTTGCATTGGTGCACCCACTTGGTACAGCTGGAGAGGGGTACAACCAAGTTTCTTGGGTCCCTTCTTGGCACAGCACACATCACAGGCCCGACATCACTCTTCAACATCTTGATGCATGCCAGTCCAGTAGAACCTCTGTCGCAGCTGGCCTAGAGTTTTCTTCACTCCCAGGTGCCCACTAGTGACCTGGTTATGGGACTCATCCAAGATCTCGGACCTCATCTTCTTCGGAACCAACAGTTGCCAATACTTGCTGAGGCCAACGGGTGTCTCCCAATGATGCTCCAGTAGCCCATTGTTCAAACGTAGAAGGTCCCACTGACTTCAGCAGCTCTTGGTCACAGGACTTAACCTGGAAACTTCTTCCCAAGATGGTTGCATTGTACTCTGCTGCAGCCACTCTAGCACTGGCTGTAAATCTGCATCCTCCAACTGAATACTCTTCAGGTCTTCATCTGATGCTGGCCCTGTCATTACAGTACGGCTTCATTTCTTACCATGATCTTCCTTTTTACTACACTGCCGGCACTCCAGATCACAAGGCCGATGACTCAGGCTGTCAGCATTGCCATGTACCTGTCCAGGATGGTGCTGCACCTCATAATTGTGCTGGTCTAGCTTCCCGAGCCAGCGTGCCAGTTGTCCTTCTGAATTCTTTAGCGTTTTCAGCCACTTGAGTGCTAAATGGTCTCTCTGATGATGAAGTTTGACCATACAGGTAGGGATGGAAGAAATCAAGACTCTTCATCACTGCCAAGAGCTCCTTATGGGTCACACAGTAGTTCTGCCCCAGTGGGCTGAGCTTCTTGCTGTCATACGCAACCACATACTCCTTGTCATCCTTCATCTGTGACAGGACTCCACCAATACCATGGTCACTAGCATCACAGTCCAAGATAAATGGCTGATTCTGGTCTGAGTATTGCAATACTGGAGAGCTTGCCAATGCATGCTTGAGTTCGTCGAAGGCTTTCTGAGTCTCTGCTGTCCATGCAAACTTCTGCCTTTTCCCCAACAGCTTGTGAAGAGGTGCAACTATTGTTGCAAAGTCTTTGACAAAACGCCGATAGTAGGTGCACAAACCCAGGAAACTGAAACTCCCTCACACAAGTTGGAACTGGCCAGTTTTCCACAGCTGCCACCTGTCTGGGTCAGTACAGATGCCGCTTTCACTTACAATGTGTCCCAGGTACTTTTTTACTTCCTTCCGCAACAAGTAGCATTTCTTGCGGTTCAGCTTGAGGTGCGCTGTGTGGATCCTGTTCAACATCTCCAACAACCTCTCCAGTTCCTGCTTGAAAGTCCGTCCAAACAGTTACATCATCCAGATAGATCAGAGCCATCTGCCAGTGCAGGCCTTCAAGTATGCGGTCCATGAGGCATTCAAAAGTAGCTGGGGCATTGCATAGGCCAAATGGCATCACTTAAACTGCCATAAACCCCGCCCATATGAAAAGGCTGTCTTCTCTTTGTCCTTCTCTGCAACCTTGACCTGGTGGTATCCTGCCTTCATGTCTAGGGTGGAGAATCACTTTGCACCTGACAGAGCATCCAGGTGTCATCAATTCTTGGCAAGGGGTATGCATCCTTCACTGTCACTTCATTCAGGGCTCGATAGCTGAGCCATCCTTTTTCCTCACAAGAACCACTGCTGATGCCCAAGGACTACTTGACTTTTCTATTACTCCTTGACTATGGAGATTCTCCATCACCTTCTACATTTCTTGCTGTTGGGCTGGCACCAACCTCCATGCTGGCTGTTTAATCAGGCGGTGATCCCCGGTGTCTATACTATGCTCCACCAGGTCAGTGCACCCTAGGTCTAGGACTGCCATGGAAAAGACATCAGCATATTCCGTCAGCAGCTGCCTCAACTGTAGCACTTGTGAACCATCCAGGCATTGACAACTCCTTGAGAAGAGGTCTTGTAGGTGGTCTGGCAAGTACCTGTCTTCCTTGACTATGCTCATTTTACAGGCCTTCCTCCGATGCCACTGAAGGTCCACAGCCTGGCACAGTCTCACATTTTCTCCCTCGTTGATCTTCAGCTGGTTTTCCACATGCTGTTTGCACTTCATCACTATTTCCTCACCAACTGTCTTCAACTGTTCGTCTACATGCTGTTTACACTCTATAACATTATTTCTTACCTCATACTTCTGCTGCTGTAGCTCAGCATATACCTCCTCCTTCAATTATTCCTGTTCTTCCTTCATTTCCCCCATGAAAGCATCTAGCTGTCCTTACATTCTCAGCTTTAATTCCCTCTGTTGCTCCTGTAGTGCCTCCTGAAGCTGTTCATATCGTTCTTTCTGTTCTTCGTTCTGTGCCTGCAATTGTTTGTTGATTTCTTTCTTCAGTGCCTGTAATTGTTCTTCAAGCTTTTTCTGTCCTTTGTTCTGTGCTTGTAGTTGTTCTTTGATTTCGTTTCTGAGCTTTTTCTGTTCTTTACTTTGGGCCCGTAATTGTCTATCTATCTGTAGCCCGACGCCCTAATCCTGCAAAGGGTGGCCTCAGGCAAAACGCCTCCAAGTCGCTCTGTCACCCATCATTTGACTACCCTCCCCCCAACTCACCCCCCATTCCCTCATATACCTCTCTACTCCATCCCTCCACCTCATCCTCGGTCTACCCCTCCCTCTCCCTCCCTCCACCTCACCTACATACACCCTCTTAGTCAGTCTTTCATTCTCCATTCTCTTCACATGTCCAAACCACCTCAGTGTATTTCTCCTAATCTTCTCAACCACATCCACATCCACCCCACAACGTTCCTTCACTTCTTCATTCGTCAACCTGTCCCTCCACGTCACTCCACATGCTTCTCTCAAGTAACTCATTTCCACTGCTCTCACTCTTGACTTGTTCCCCTCTTGCAAGGTCCACGCCTCACTTCCATACGTCAGGGTAAGGATCACAATAGTATCATGCAGTGACTTCTTAACTTCCATACTCACCTCCCTATTTCTCATCACTGCTTTCAGTGTACCAACAACCTTCCTTCCCTGCTGTACCCTTTCACGCACTTCATCCCCCAAAGTTCCATCCTTACTCATCACACTACCCAAGTACTTGAATGCACTCACATTCTCCATATCCTCACCATCCAACCTCACTGCACACTCTGTGACTTCATTCCTCTCAAACACCATAACTTTACTTTTGCTTACATTAACTTTCAGCTTCCTCCTCCTACACACTGTCCCAAATTCATTCACCAAACCTTGCAACTCCCATTCATCTTCACTCAACAATACTGTATCATCAGCAAACAGCAACACCGGAATCTTCCAAATCTCACTCTCATTCATTAGAACCACCCCCACATTCACTGCCCTACCTTGCACCTCCTTTACAATCCCATCTATGTATATATTAAACAGCCATGGAGACATCACACAACCCTGTTTCAGTCCCACATTGAGATCAAAGAACTCACTCAGCTCACCATCCACTCACACCGTAGCCCTAGCTCCCTCGTACATACTCTTCACAGCACTCAACAATTTCCCCTCCACTCCATATATTCTTAATACCTTCCACATACCTTGCGTATCTATTGTGTCATAAGCTTTCTCCAAGTCCATGAAGGCAGCATACACTTTCCTTCCCTTCTCTAGATACTTCTCCACTAAACATCTTAGAACAAATATCTGATCTACATACCCTTTTCCCTTCCTAAATCCCCCTTGTTCTTCTCCAACTAGCTCCTCTGTCGTATGCCTAACCCTATCAATAAGTATTCTACCATATATTTTACCAGTCACACTAAGAAGGCAAATACCCCTATGGTTACCACATACTTCTCTCTCCCATTTTCCTTTGTATAAAGGGACAATTATAACTGATTTCCAGTCCTCTGGAACCCTTCCCTCTTCCCAAGCCAATCTACACAACTTCACTATCCACTCCACAACAATCTCACCCACATACCTAAGCATTTCACCACACACTTCATCAATTCCTGGGGCCTTTCCCAACTTAATCTTCTTCATCACTTCCACTACTTCCGCCCTACTGATCTCTTCCTCCCTCCTCTCATCTCTTCTTCTCCCAGCCATTCCCCAACCACTTATACTTGCACTGCTCTCACTCTCTACATTCAACAAATCCTCAAAGTGCTCTTTCCATCTCCTCAATTTCTCTCTCTTCTCCACCAACAATCTATTATTCCAATATTTCACTCCCCTACTATCTCCCCTTTCACAGTGCCTTACTTTCTTTACCTCCTTCGAAAACAATTTCTTACTCTCCCTCCATTTCACACTCAGATTCCTTCCAAAATCTTCATGTACTTTCTTCTTACTCTCCTTCACCAGTCTCTTAACCTCCCTTCTCCTGCTCACATACACCTCTCTCTTCTCTCTCTCATCTTCTCCCCTACCTCTACTCGCTAACCATTCACTATATGCCTTCTTCTTTTGTTCCACAGCTCGTTTCCCCTCATCATTCCACCATGCTGTCCCTTGCACACCCTTGCATCTCCTCCTCACTCCACAAACCGCCTCACACACTGTGCCTATCTCTTCCGTGAATATCTTACATACGTCTTCCACCCCTTCCATCTGCTCTAGCTCATACCTTCCCAATCTTTCTTCCACTATGCCCTTATACTCTGTCATTTTCTCACTATCTTGCAATTTCTCCACTCTTCTCACAGGAGCTGCTTCCTCCTGTCTTCCCCTTCGTCTCCTCAACCACTTTCTTTGCAGCTTTACCTTGGCCATCACTAAGTGATGGTCCGAGACTCCATTCCCCCACCCTCTCCACATTCTTGGATCCAACACTTGTCTTCTCATTCGTTCATCCACACACACGTAGTCTATCATTGCCTTTCGCTCAACAAGTTCACCATCCATCCTCCTCATTACTCTCCATGTATACCGGTGGATCATCTTATGACGAAAATAAGTGTTGGCTATTGCCAACCCCTTACAAGCACAGATATCCACCAAACCACTACCATTCCCATCTACTTCAGCTGGCACACCCCACTGACCAACCACTCGTACACTCCCAACTTTGCCATTCATGTCTCCAATCAACAGCATTCTCTCGCTCCTCTCAAACTTGTCCATACATGCTTCTACTCTCGCCCAAAACTCATCTTTCACACTTGCCACTCGATCCTCTGTCGGGGCATACACACATACAATCGCCCACGCTTGTATACCTATTTTCATCCTCACAGATACAATCCTTGCACCCACTGTTCCATACTCTCTTATATTCTCCTTCCACTTCTTGCTTATCATCAGACATACTCCCTCTTTTGCCCTCTCATTCTATTGACTCCCGCACATATACCTAAACCATGTTCCCATTCTCTCACCCTTTCACCTTCCTATTTTGTTTCAGTCAATCCACATATATCCACTTTTGCATCCTCAAGCACCTGAACGATCTCTTTCTCTTTCACTTCGTCATTCATTCCTCTCACATTCCATGTTCCCACCCTAAGAATGTCCTTTGTCCGTTCCTTAGTCGTCAACGTATGGTCTGTCCGGGTCCGAGGCGCTTTATTCGCTTTTTTTTTTTTTTTTTTTTTTTTTTTTTTTTTTACGGGGTGGGGCACTAACCCAACACCAACCCTTTTAGTCGCCTTGTACGACAAGCAGTGATATTGGGGGAATATTCTTGAAACCCCCCTACCTCCAGGGGGGTAATTGTGCTTGGAGTTTTTCCTGTCCTTCACTCATAGCTTGGCCTCTTGTCTGGACACCTTGTTGCTCCATGTTGAAGATTAGCCTCACTGCAGCCCTGAAATAATAATCCCACACTCCTGACACCAGTGTTACGTCCCAGTCCCCACACTGCCACAGGCTCCAACAGCAGTAGTACAGTGCAGGAAGGACGTTGCCCTGTGAGTTGTTCTTCCTATGGTCAGCCTTGAGGTGTGCAGTACACAAGATCAGCTGAGGCGAAAATAAACACTGGCTCCTTAAAGTTCACTGTCTTCATTTTCCAAGTAATTTCACTTAATGCCATTCAACTTCACTGTTCTCACAAGCACTGGAGCTATACACACTTTACTACTGCTATCACACTTAATGCTTGACAACACTTTACTGTTTGTACACTTAAAGCTTGCTAACACTTCACTAATTACACAAGTACCGAAAATAATCATCACTGACGGTAACTGCACTTAATGCTTAATAACACTTCACAGTTATTACACTTCACTGTTTTCTCAAGTACCAATAATATACAAACTTCAATAATTCGTCACTCTTTGCCACTGTTTTCACAAGTACCGAAAGTATACAATCTTCACTGACACTGCACTACACCAAAACCGACTGCACTTCACACAAACTGGCCTGAAACCCGACTAAACTTGTAATAATCTCTACCCCATCTTATATAAGCTTGCATTACTCTCGAAACTTCGTGTTTACCCTCGACGGGCAACAGTTGCCAACTCGGAAACAGCCCAAAATATGCCAGTGTTGTCTTACATTACATAACACTCTAAATCATTTACCATGCGAACTCAAATTACATAATTTAACAAGCAATCACTTAAATAAATTATTATAGAGAAAAAGAGCACAAAAATTAATGCATAACTTACGGAAAAACTACGCTCACAAACAGCAGGCAAACTGGCAACTCTGACGACTCGTACAGGAACTTACGGTACGAGAAACGTCTCGAAGGTACGAGACTACCTAACTGGGAAATCTCCCTTCAGAACAATATATATATATATATATATATATATATATATATATATATATATATATATATATATATATATATATATATATATATATATATATATATATATGCGTGTGTGTGTGTGTGTGTGTGTGTGTCCAAGTGAAATACCTGAGATAACACCAGACGAAGTGAACATTTCCCTTAAAAAGATAAAAAGAGGGAAGGCTCAGGGAGAAGACGGAATATTTGCAGATTTACTGTTGGATGCAGGAGTAGAAGTACAAAACAGGCTCACCCACTTATTTGCTCAGTGTATAAAAAAGAAGAAATTTCCCAAAACATAGTGTAATGTAAGTTATTTTATTTTACAAAAAAGGCGTCTCAAAAGGTCTTAGTAACTATCGACCCATTAGCCGAGTATCAGTCATTTACAAACTTTTTACCAAAGTTCTTACGAACAGAATAACAACAAATTGAAAGAAAACCAACCTCATGAACAAGCAGGATTTAGAAGCGGGTATTCGACTACTGATCATCTACACACAATGATTCAGCTAACTGAGAAAACTACAGAAAATAATAAACCACTGTGCTTAGGTTCTGTTGATTACAAAAAGGATTTTGACACAGTGGAGCACACAACAATTATAAATTCACTGCGAGAACAAGGAGTAAATGAGAGCACTGCTAAACAGCTCAAAAAAATATATAAAGAGGGAACTGCTATAGTTAAATTACAGTACAAAAAGACTCGGAAAAATGATTGAGAAGGGCGTGCGTCAGGGAAGTACAGTTTCATTAAAATTATTTACAGTATGCCTAGAAAGTATTATCAGACAGCTAAATTAGAAAAAAAAGTAAACATATATTGAGAAAAGCTGAACTATATAAGGTTTGTAGGTGACACTGTCCTAATCCCAGAAAGAACACAGACGTTGCAAGAAATTTTAAATGACCTGAACAGAGACTGTCTCAAAGTAGGGCTGAAGATGAACAGGAATAAAACTAATGTTTAAGCCGCATACACCAAATAGCGTCATCAGAATAAGCGAAGAAATTCTTGAAAAACTCGAGGAGTACAGTTACTTGGGGAAAATACTAAAATTAACGAATGACCATGATAGCCAAATAAAACGAAGCATTAAAATTGGATTGAAAGCTTTCTGTAAACATAGAGACATTATGAAAAGTAGCTTGCCAATATGTATGAAACGAAAAGTATATAACGAATGTATAATTCTAGCCATGACATACGGTTGTGACACCTGGAAACTAACAAATAGATGGAAAATAAACTTATCTGGTCTCAGAGAGCAATGGAAAGGTCAGTGTTGGGAATACCTTTAGGAGACAGGAAAAGGTCAACTTGGGTGAGAGAGCAGACTAAAGTGAATGACATTACAGATGTTTTAAAAGAACAGAAATGGAGGTGGGCAGGCCATTTAGAAAGAATAAGGGATAACTGATGGAACAAGAGGCTGACTAACTGGACACCTAGAGAGTGTAAGAGTAGCAGAAAAAGGCCAGACAGGAGGTGGAGAGATGAGATAGAGAAATTTGCGGGGGAAAGGTAGCAGAGATTGGCACAGTCAAGGAATTCGTGAAGGTTTTACAGTGGACTTATAATGGCTGATGATGATGATGATGATAATATATATGTGCATATATATTATATATATCATATACACGTATATATACATGTACATCTATATACATACCTGTATATTTATACTAGGAGCACCTGGCCCATCCCCAGTTGGATAAGGAAGACCTTGCAGATATAAGAGGTGTCGTCTTAGACGGAACAGACCATGGGAACCCCAACAGATATATGAGGTTCCATCGAATATACTGACTAAGGTGGCACAAAAGTTACATTTCACCAGAAACTACGTAGCAGCAAGGTGAGATTATTTGAGACAATTTCCCGAATCAACAATGAATTCTACTGCTAATGACTTCATGGGCATTCCTGAAGGATCATCGTCTAATAGAGGTCCAATCTCATTGCCTCCTGTGTTTACGGGCAGTGTGCCACCAAAAATGAGTAGGCATTGACTCAGCAAATCAGAGACCGGAACATTAAACAGAGATCTATGAAGATTTAATAATACGATGTAAGATGCCTTGCAGAAGATTACAAACTTGATATTTAAATAACTGAATTAGGAAATATTAGTTGGGATATAGTAAGTCTGAATAAGATCCATAGTAAAGAAGATTATTTCAGCTCCAATACAGCAACCACCTATTTCACTAGTGTGGAAGGCAAAATGAAAGAGTTAATGGTGTAGGATTTCTAATTAACAGAAGTCTTGCAAAAAACATAGTTATATACAGCAGTGTATCTGACAGAGTAGCATGGATTGTAATTACACAAAGCAAAAGATATACCCTGATATTAATACAAGTATATGCACCGACTTCCCAAGGCTCAAATGAATAAATAGAAATATTCGATGACGACATCTCCAAATTACGGAAGAAGAAAAGCCCACATATAATCGTCCTATACTTATGGGAGACTTCAATGTGAAAGTGGGAAAAAGGAAAGACAGAAGTGAAATGGTGGTAAATTTTGCTGAAATGAATAACATGAAATAGTGAACACATTCTTTTACAAAAGAACAGGGAAAAAATAGACCTGGAGAAGTCCAAATGGAGAAACAAAGAATAAAATCGACTTCATTTTAGCAGATGAGAATAACACGATCATAAATGTCACAGTTATCAACGAAGTAAATATATATAAGAAGTGACAATAGAATGGCGGGTTGCACAGCCAGATTCTGTTTCAGAAGTGAAAGAAAGAAACTGATTAAAAATAAAGATATGCCCAATAAAGTAAGAGAAAACAGAGCAGCATTTCAGTTAGAAATAACAAATTTCAGGCTCTCAATTATGCCAAGTGTGACATTGATAAGTTGAATGATAGAAAACCATAAATGCTAAGAGAATCAGCAGAAATATTAGGGAAAGCTAATATAACCAAAGCCAGCAAGTATTCGAAAATGACCCTCGAGCTTGTGAAAAGAAGAAAGGAGATGGAAGTAAAAACAATGAAAGATGAAACAGAATGAGTAGAATTTAAAAAGCTTACCAAAAGGAGACAGAGTAGAAGAAAAGAAAGAGAAACATGGATCAGGACAAAGAAATGAACAAATGAGGAAATTGTCTGTAACATGTCTGAAGTAAAATGCCGTCAGGAAAGCTTCATATTATATCACTGAAAGACAATAGCAATGAAGTCATTGAATGCAGAGACAGGATGGTGACAAGAAGTATTTTACTGAGAACTGTATGCTTCAAAGACATAATAACAATAGCTAACTTTTCAGTTGACACGAACCAAATACCTGAAGTAACACGGGACGAAGTAAACAGTTCTCTTAAAATTATGAAAAGAAGGAAGGCCACAGGAGAAGATGGACTAGTACCTGATTTACAAATTTACTGTCGGATGAAGGAGTAGAAGTACAAAACAGGCTCTCTCACTTATTTACTCAGTGTATTATGAGGATCACCAAAACATGGTGTATTGCAATAGTTAATTTACTTTACAAGGAAGGCGACTAAAGATATTTTAGTACTTATCGACCCTTTAGCCTATTACCAGTTACTTACAAACTCTACACTAAAGTTCTTACGAATATATAACAAATTCGGAAGTAAAGTCAACCTCATGAACTAGCAGGATTCTGAAGCGTGTGTTCAGCTACTGATTATCTTCACACAATGAATCAGCTAATTGAGAAAACTACATAATATAATCAACCACTGTGCTTAGGTTTTGTTGGTTACAAAAAGGCTTCCAACTCAGCTGAGCACACAATTATCATAAATTCATTGTGGGAACGAGTAAATGAGACCATGTAATACTGCTCGATAACATATAAAGAGGGAAATGCTACAGATAAAGTACATAAAGACTCGGGGGGGGAAAATAGAACTGAGAAGGACATGCCTCAGGGAGATGCAGTTTAACTAAAATTAGTTACAGCATGCCTAGAAAGTATTTTCAGAAAGGCAGCGCGGGTGAACAAAGGACTAAACATAGCTGGAGAAAAACTAAACCCTTTACGGAAGGATTCTCAAATGACACTGTCCTTATCTCAGAAAGAGCAGAGACATTGCAAGAAATGTTAAATGACCTAAATAGAGAAAGCCTCAACGTAGGGCTATAGATGAACGGAGTAAAACTAATGCTTAATCCAAATACAACAAAGAGCGTCATCAGAATAAGAAAAGAAATTCTTGAAGAAGTCGAGGTGTACAATAACTTTTTTTCTTTTTTACAGAAGATGAACAGAAGTAGGAAAAGCAAGATAAAGAATAAAAATCTATACATCAGATTACAGGTGTCCTCCAAACATAAAAAATCTGTAACAGGAGGATTTGAATTGCTGTAGGTTGACGTTTGGGGGGAAACTATTCTGGAGAAGCGAGTTCCAAAGAGAAGCAGTTCAGGGAATAAAAGAATTTTGATAGGTAGAAGTCTTGCAATGTGACGATGTGATAGTCCTGTCGTTAGTGCTACCATAAAAGTACTTGCCGGGGAGGTAGTTCATTTTGAACTGTAGGGTTAATAATAATTCTTAGTGTTTTGTTTTGAATTTTGTCCAGTTGTTTTAGTGCAACCTCTCCACATCTGCTACACAAGGAAGAGCAATATTCCAGCTGAGAGATCATGACTCTTGTAAATTATAGCCAACTGCTCGTCAGTGAAGTAGTTGCTGATTTTATACAATAATCCAAGTTTCATTGGAGCAGTTTAGCAAGTGATCTAACATGAGAGATCCAGCTGAGGGCATTGTTAAGTGAAACACCGAGAATTTCAGTGCTATTAGTTATCAGAATATTAGTGGCACTGAAGGTAATATATGAATGAGGCAATATCTGTCTATTTGTAAACCGTATATATTTCGTTTTCCTAGCATGAAATGGGACAAAGTTACTTTGTTCCAATTCAGTAATTTTAGATACACCTTGATTTATGGAGATTGATATACTGAGTTGCGAGTTAGAGATCTAAACTTGTGCATTAAGTGTGGAGGAACTGTGAAGAGCTGTCATCTGCACATGAGTGAATGGGGTTATGGATGATAGATATGAAATCATTAATACGAAGCAGGAATAGGGTTGGAACCAGGACTGATCGTTGTGGCATGCTAGCATTAATCGAGTGGAAGCGGGAATATACATCATCTACTTTTATCTCTCTGTCGGTGAGATACGAGGAAATCAGAGGAACAAAAGATGATAGGCCATAGCAAGGGAGTTTGGATAGCAGGGAACGGTGCCACAGTCTGTCAAAAGTCCTAGAAATATCAACGGCTACTGCACTGGTCAATTGACTGATGGATGGTATGAGTCAAGAGGTTGAGTACATCAACAGTGGATCTTTCGTGGCGAAAACTATAGTGTCTGTCACTAATTAAGCTGTAGAATTCAAGAGGTTTAACAATATGCTTATTAATTACCGTACAATCTCAAATATTTTAATAAAAGAAGATGTGATATCTATTGGTTTGTAATCAGAGGGATCAGCAGAACTTCCTTTCTACGGCATTGGGTGAATGTTGGCTTCTTTCCAAGAATCAGAGAATAAAAAAGTACGTATGCATAGTCTGAATAATTTAGCTAGAACAGGAGCAAGTTCTGAAGAACACTTTTTCAAAATGATTGGAGGAATTCCATCTGGGCCTGGAGCTTTGTTGGTTGACATATTGTCTGGGATGGATTTTACGTATCTAGTTTGTATCTTCAGTGGAGCAATTTCGGGAGAGTCGAGATCTAGTACAGAGACACTCTATCGTCTTCAAAGGGAAATTTTGTGGCAAACTTAATAATAAGGATGTTCACTTTTCCACGAGGGTCATTTAAAACGTTTCCCTCTGAGGATTTCAGTGGGTCATTGGGTGATGACTTATTAATGTTGTTATTCAAACAATTGAGAGTTGACCAGAATATTGTATTGTCATTAGGATTATTTAGTAGTTTGGGTGCTTGGTTGCGAAGAAAGTTTAATACAGCGAGATTTAGTACTGTTTTTTTTTTTTTTTTTTCATGATTTCTCGCAATTTTAAGTTGACTGAGGGATTCCGATTTTCTTTTTTTTTTTTTTTAAGAAAGATTTATATGCTAAGGACTTTGAGGGTTTTGTTCTGGCATAATTGCTGTCAAACCATTTTGCGGAGTCCGATCTTTTAATAAACTGGTGACTGGGGATGAACAATTCCATACCAGCTTGTATGAAGTTGTAGGACTGGGTAGAATTGATGTCAGCTGAGAAGAAAGACTGCCATGGAATATCAGCAAGATAATTTCTAAATGCATCCCATGTCTAGCGTATCAAAGTGCCATCTGGTCTCCCTGACTGGTTCAGAACGGGGAGATTTTGGGCAACGGACTAATGAGGCTTTGATGAGATTGTAGTCGGAGGATCCAAGTGGTGACAGTATTTCTACCCTGTACTGAACTGGGTTATTTGTCAGGGATAGGTTCAAGAGATAAGCGTCATGGCCAGGATTATCTGGTTGTCTGGCTGTTTTACGGATTGCGTGATATTAAACGATTCTTCAAACAGCTCACACTCAAGACCAGTAACGTCAGTCCTAGCAGAATGCAATAACCATTCTACAATATGGACGTTAAAATAACCCAAAATGGTAAGTTCAGTGTTAGGGGTGAGGGTATGGTTAGTCAACTGTGGATATGGTGTCAAACACACTGGGTTCTGAAGAAGCATTGGGGGATTGATAAACTCTGCAGATATATTTGGTACTATTTAGATAATTTAGTTTGTGTAACGAATAATCAAAGTTAATTGAAGTGAAGTTGATAATAGTGTCAACTGCATGCTCTGATTTGATAAAACAACAGATGCCACCTTTTTTTACGGAAGTTTGTGAGGAGATGGTAACCAGGAAAACTAAATGGGGATATGTCAGAAGAGGGAGATATTTGGGATTCTGTGAGGAATAGGGCTAGAGGGGATATAGACTGGAGGAAAATGTGAATAGAATTCAGTTGGGTACTAAGATCACGGATATTAGTATAATATAAAGCCGAACCCAGTAGTGTTTGCAATAACCGCTGCCGGCACAATCGCTTGATTGCAACCAGGAAGGCCATGTGCCGCAAGCCCTACATTGACGAAGGTGGCTTTTCGAGGTACCACCGTTTTGCTGATAATAGTGCAGCGGCCGTTGCACTGAGGGGCTGGAAATACAAGGTGTGATAATTAAAGTGCATGCAGTGTGGTGCTGACAGTTTGAGGTAGAGGTATTACGCGGGTATAGTGGCTACTCTCTGTGTTAATGAAAACACTTGAAATGTTCAGCAAAGGGAGATGGTCAGGAACAGGTCCTGAGGGCTGGTGAAACGGGAGTTCCAGCTCTCCCTGTCACCAGCTCGCCACCCACCTCGGGAGTACCACCCTGTTCGACTGATGCTACAATCTATTCCCTGACAAAGAATGAACTAACGGAAGTCCATGATGAAATATAAGACGCATTACAATTGGATTGTAATCTTTCGGTAAATATAGAGACATCATCAAAAGTAGCTTGTCAATATGTATGAGACGAAAAGTATATAACACATGTATAATCCCAGGTCTGATGTACGGTTGTGAGACTTGGAAACTGACAAAACTGACGGAAAATCAACTAATCCGTTCTCAAAGAGCAATGGAAAGGTCGCTGTTGGGAATACCTTTAAGAGACAGGAAAAGATCAACTTCGGTGAAACAGCAGACAAAAGACAAAGATATTAGAGAAATTTTAAAAGAACAGACATAGGAGTGGACGGGCCATGTAGCGAGAATAAGGGATAACCGAAGGACCAAGATTCTGACAAACTGGACTCCGAGAGATTGTCCGCATAGCAGAAAATGGCCAGACAGGAGGTGGGGAAATGAACTAGAGAAGTTTGCAGGCAAAGCTGATTAGCTCAGTCAAGGAATTTGTGGAAAAGTTTGGGAGAAGGCCGTTATTCAGTAGTGGACTTGCAATGGCTGACGATATATATATATACTTATATATATATATATATATATATATATATATATATATATATAGAGAGAGAGAGAGAGAGAGAGAGAGAGAGAGAGAGAGAGAGAGAGAGAGAGAGAGAGAGAACCAAGGAGGCATGACGGTTCGCAGTTCCTGTCCAGCAAAGCAATAAACCCCCTAACTCACCTTCCACATACACTTGTGCATTTACACATACAGTACTCTTGACAGCATTCAACAATTATCCCTTAGCTCCTTATATATGCAGTATCTTCCATATATCTTTGTCTATCCACTCTGTTATACACCCAGGAAACTTTTTTCAGATCCATGAGGGCAGCATACAGATTTTTCCCTTCTCTGTCTGCACTCCAGTAAGCATCTTAAACGAAAATCTGGTCAACACCTCATGTCCTTCATAAAACCTACTTGTTCCTCTCCAATATTTTCTTGGCTTTCTCGCCGAATATATCGATAAGTATCCTCCTTTACGTATTTTCTTTTATACTGAGAAGACCGTTTCCCATATAGCAGTTACACACCTCTCTTCCCCCATTCACTTTACACAGGGGACGTATTATGCCAGACTTTCAGTCTTCTGGAACTTGACATTACTCCTAGATCAAACTAAACATCTTTCATAGCCATTCAATCACTCCCTCCCCCGCATTTCAACACTGAACCACACACTCAATCAGTTCTTGGTGTTTTCACCATTTTATCTTCACTGTCTTACACACTTTCATCCTTCTGATCCCTCCCTCTCTTCCCGCCATCCTGTGTCTCTCAATTACTCCCAAACCACTTATACTTGCCGTAGATTCGTTTTCTGAGCAGTTCCTTAAAAGGCTGTCGCTGTCATTTTCATTTTTTATCCTTACTTCCTTTATCACATTGTTTAAGGTTTCTGATCTCCCTCCAAAACAGTTTCTTATACTTAGATTATTCTAAGTTCCTGATCCATTTTCTTCTTGCTGTCTTAGTAGTCTCTTTATCTCTCCCCTCTTGGAAACAGTCAACTCTCTTTTCCGTTTCTCCACATACTCCAATATTCTTCTACCGTACCCGTTCAGTTACTATGTGCTTTTTTCTACTCATCCACATCTTGTTTCACCTACTTATTCCACCACGCAGTTTCTTTCACCCTCTTAAACTTACTCACCCAGCACAACACCTCATATGCTGCACAGATTTCTTTTGTGAACACTGGACATACATACGATCTTCCCCACTTGCTCCAAATTATCACTAATCTCTCCCCCACTTTTCTCCTGTGCTCCTCCCGTTTTTTCTTGTATTTCAGTTTTTTTTTTTTTTTGCTCTCTTTCAGCAACTGCTTCCTCCCATCTGCCTCTGCCTCTGTTATTTTCGCCTCTGCACCGCTAGCTTTGAATGATACCATTATGTAGCAATCATACAACCCATTCCTTAGACCTCTGAACATTCTAGTGTCAAAAGCACAGCCATCTTCTAAGTCGATCACTGTCAGTCATTGCTTTACATTCCTTCAACTCGTCCCCCCTTTTACATGCAGTGTATACCTGTGTATCATTTTGTGCTTGAAAATGGTACTGATTATTGCCAAGCTTTTCCCTGAACAAACGTCCACGAGAGCACTACCACACCATCCTCTTCATAGGATACATCCCACATTCCAACCACTCCAACCGTGCTAGAAATTTCACTTTTCCATTCATATCTCTACTCACTGTAGAAACACTCTTGCTATGATCAGAATTCTCAATGGATGCTTCTCCTTTCGACCAGAACTCTTTCACTCTAGGTGCTCGGTTCCATCGGCTTCCTCAGGGAGCTAAAATCGTGACCTCAATAAGCTAATATTACCAAAGGGCCAATATGTTTTTAAAAACCTGCCTTAAAACATGCATTTCAAAATGTATTTGAAATGTTTTTAAATACTTTTTGATGCAATACACTCAGTATTAAAATACATCTTCAAAATCGGTAATGTGTGTGGTATTTAAATACATCTCATAGGTTATATATTTACAGTAGAAAAATTACATTCACAGTATTTTCTGCCCATCTAGTGTATCTTTAGCTTTGGAAGAGAACTAATGTCCCTCCCCTTTGCTCTGAAATCCTCGCTGATAACCAGCGTTTTGTTTGGCTGGCAGATGTTGCAGGACTGCGAATACACTTATAAAGGTATACAACTGGGGACTCAAGAGCAACAGGGGTTTTCTACTTTAATCGAAGGAAATGGTTTAATGTAAACTGATGTTTGAATATCACCTTCAGGAAAATTTGTGGATATAACTCTCGGATTAGTTTAATTATTTTGTGCTCACTCTGAAGCTTTGATTACCGAGTAATGATATAAGTAAACATCGGCACGTTTGGCAGTTGAAACAGGGGTAGATGGAGATCGCGACAAATTTATTGTTTTGCCCGTGTTTCTCAGTGATATGAACTGGAACATTTTTGGTCTGTAGAGTTCCCTTTATATATTGTATGTAAGTATGTAAGTTAGGTAGGGAGAACAAATTTATTAGCCTGAATAACTTGGCAAGACACTACATTAATCTTATTTATAGGATTAAAGGATGTGAACTTGGTGGTACGTCCTGTAAACGTTGATTTTCTATAAACTGTAGTAAGTGACTTGTTTGCCTTTTATATTTCAATATCAAGAAAGACGTGGTCAGTTTCAACTTCAGATGTCTCTGCTGGCAATTTAAATACTTAAGAAGGAGAAAATTTTAGTCTGGAGAACTGAAGACCAGGAATGTGCCATCTACACATATACTGATTTAAAGTATGCGGGACAGTTATTAAGCTAGTTCTTTTCATGGTTTGATACAATGTGTTAACTAAGGATGCTCCGACAGGAATACCCATTGCTACTCCATCTCTCTGTTCGAAATGAGTATCGTTAAATATAAAATATCAGTCTTTTACTGGGAATGAAAGCAATTTGTGGATACCCGCTTTATCAAATCCCCTGACTAAATTACTGTACTATTTTTGAAAAGACTTTCATTAGGAATATCAACAGTTTCAATTAGGGGGATGTTGGTAAACAGCGAAGTTCCATCTAAAGAAGCCAGACTACAGGTTGAATATTCAATGTTACATATTTCCTTGACAAAATCAAATGAGCCTTTAACCGATTAAATATTAGATGTTATTGGTTCCAGTATGAGGACTAAGAATTTCCAAGGCCATAGTTGAATGTGCCTATGGATGGCAATATAGGACAAGGAGGGAAAAGAGTTTTATGGACCTTGAGGAGGAGTTTCTGTTTTTTAGGTTTGATGATGAGCTATGTGAGGATCGAAACGTCACATCCATAAACAATTTAATGTTCATGCTGGCTTTGATACGTACCTTTGTTATCCGCATTTCATTTCCAAAGGAGAGAGTCAGTTGCTTCAACTGCACACACACAAACACACACACACACACACACACATTGCAAGTTCACTGCTGAACAAAGGCCTCCCCTTTCCCACAAATTCCTTGACTGAGCCAATCTCTGCCATGTTTTTTTCTGCAAACTTCTCTAACTCATCTCTCCACCTCTTGTCTGGCCTATTTCGGCTACGCTAACAATCTATTGAAGCTCAGTCACTCAGCCTCTTGCTCCATCGGTTATTACTTATTCTTGTTGCATGACATGCCCACTTCCATTTTTGTTCTTTTGTAACTTCTGTGTCTTTGCCTTTAGTCTGCTCTCTCACCGAAGTTGATCATTTCCCGTCTCATAAAGACATTCCCAACATTGCGCATTCCAATGCTGTTTGTGAACGGATTAGTTGACTTGACATTGATTACATCAGTTTCCAGGTCAAACAACTGTACGTGAAAGCTCGGATTATTCATTCGTTCTATAATTTTCTTTTCATACACATTGGCATGCTACTTTTCATGATGTCCCTATGTTCACCAAATGCTTTCCATTCATTTGTAATGCATTTTTTTATTTCGTTATCACTGTCTTTTGTTCCTTCTGGTATTTGCCCAAGTGATTGTACTCCTCGACGTCTTCAAGAACTTTGTTTATTCTGATGAAGCTCCTTGGCGTACTTGGATTAAACATTAGTTTTACCCTGGTTCATTTCTAGCCCAGCTTTAAGACTATCTCTATTTCGGCCATTTAACATTTCTTGCAACGTCTCTGCTGTTTCTGAAATTAGGACAAAGTCACCTGCAAATCTTAAACGGTTTAGGTTTTCTACATCTATATTTACTTCTCTGTCCTCCCAGTTTAGCTTTCTGAAACTTCTTTAGTAGGCATGCTGTAAATAATTTTGGTGAAACTCTGTCTCCTTGACGCACTTCTTACTCAGTCTTATTTTTTTCCAAGTTTTTATGAAATGGAACTATAGCAGTTCCCTCTATATACATGTTTTTGAACAGTTTTACAATGCTCTCATTTACTCCTTGTTCCCACGATGAATTTGTAATTGTTATGTGCTCCACTGAGTAGGAAGCCATTTCGTAATAAACAAAACTTAAACACAGTGGTTATTTATATTCTGTAGTTTTCTCAGTTAGTTGATTCAATGTGTGTATATGATCAATAGTCTAACACCTGCTTTGGAATCCTGCCTGTTTAGGAGGTTGGTTTTCTTCCAGATTTGTTGTTATTCTATTCGTAAGGACTTTAATGAAGAGTTTGTAAATGACTAGTAATAAGCTAATGGGTCGGTAGTTACTAAGATCTTTTGAGTCGCCTTTTCTTGTTTAGCAAAAAAAAACTATTGCATTACGCTATGTATTTGGAATGTTCTTCTTCTTTATTCACTCAGTAAAAAAGTGGGCGATCCTGTTTTGTACTTCTACTCCTGCATCCGGCAGTAAATCTGTAAATCTGTTACTAGTCCATCTTCTGTGGCCTTCCCTCTTTTCATACTTTTAAGTGAAATGTTTACTTCGTCTGGTGTTTTCTCAGGTATATCACTTGTGTCAACTGAAAAACTAGCTCTTGGTACAATTCTCTTCGATGTATACAGTTCTTTGTAAAAATCTTCAATTCTCCTCATCATCCTATCTCTGCATTTCATGACCTCACCGATTTTGTCGGTCAGTGATATTAAATGTTGTTTTCTTAGGGCTATTCTACTTCGGACCTGTTTCAGACTTTTTCCTTTTCTTGATGGATTCTTTGAGCTGATTCATATATCTCTTTCATTTTTCTTCTCGCTGTCTCCTGTTGATAAGTATATTTAATTCACTACTTTCTATTTCATCTTTGTTTTTACTTTCATCACCTTTCTTCTTTTCATGAGCTAGAGGGGTCATTTTTGAATAATGTTATTTTTGGTTGTATTACATTTCCATACTACCTTTGCTGATTCTTTTTGGACTTTTGTTAGTCTATTATTCAACATATCAATTTTAAACTCAGCATAGCTTAGAGCCTGAAGTCTGTGTGTTATTTCTGACTAAAAGGTTGTTTTGTTTTCGCTTATTTTTATGGGGCATATCTCTTCATTTTTAATCAGCATCTCTCTTTCACATTTTGAAATTTAATCTGGCTGCGCAACCCACCATTCTTTGGTCACCTCCAATATTTACTGTGGTGATCACTGTGACATTTATGGTCGTTTTATTCTCATCTGCTATAATAAAGTCAATTTAATTCTCCGTTTCTTCATTCGGACCTATCCAGGTCCATTTTCTCCCTGTTCTTTTGTGAAAGAATGTGTTCCATATTCTCATGTTACACATTTCAGCAAATTTACCACCATATAACCTCTGTCATTCCTTTGTCCCACTCCGGATTTTTCCGTACATGCTTCTCCATTTTTCGATTAGCCAGCTTTTGCACTGAAGTCTCGCATGAATATAGTACATGTGGTTTCTTCTTCTTCAACAGTGTGAGAGATGTCGTCATAGAATGTTTCTGTTACTTCACCTGAAGTTTGAGAAGTCGGTGCATATACCTGTTTTACTATAAGGGTGTATCTTTTGTTTAGTCTAATTACAATCCATACTACTGTCAGATACACTGCTGCATTTAACAATGTTGTCTGCAAGACTTCTGTTAATTAGATATCCTACACAAGTAACTTTCATTTTCTCTTCCACTGTAGTGAAATAGGTGGTTGCTGTCTTGGAGGTGAATTAATTTTTCTTTTCTTCTGTCGATCTCACTCAGATTTACAATATCCCAGCTAACATTTTCTAATTCAGTCATTACATTAGCAAGTTTGTAATAATATGTGAGGCTTCTTACATTGTACGCACAGATCTTCGTGGATTTAAGTTTGTTTAAAGTCCCGGTCTCTGATTTGCAGAGACAGTGCCTACTCACTATCGGCTGCACACTGCCCGTAAGCACAGGAGGCAGTGCAGTTGGACCTCTGTTAGACGATAATCCAACAGAAATTACCCATAAAAACATTAACAGTAGAATTCGTGTTTGTCTAGGGGGATTATGGAAAATAATCTCACCTACCTGCCACATAGTTTCTGGTGAGATTTTATTGTTGTGCCACCTTATTCAGAATATCTGGTCCGCGCCGTCTAAGACGGTACCTTGTAGTCGTATATCTGCAAGGCCTTCCCCTAGCCGCCACCCAGGGACGCACCAGGTATCAATGGGATATATATATATATATATATATATATATATATATATATATATATATATACACAATATATATACAGTGTATATTAGTAGGAGGAAATGGACAGTATAGAATATCTTCATGTCTCTAGTTCTTCCTGCAAAAACAATCTTAAATTTAGACAGATACTCGATCAGAGATGTGTATGACATTCCCACTCATGTGATGTAAGAATAATTCTTGTTGCAGGTCGTTTTACGCGTGGCCGAGTGACAGTCATGGGATGTGCTACACCTTCAACGCCGTCTCCTTGCTGAACATGAGCCACGACAACACGACCCACCCTCGCCAAACACCTCGGACCACCTCCCGCATAGGGCCTAAGGTAATGACGCCTCAATAGATCTAACATTTAATGACTACGATGGAAAAGTAAACAGCTTCTGTGATGGCAGTGTAATAGTTGTGTTGGCAGTTAGATGTCTTAGTGAGTGGTTCATTATAATCGGTTCACTGAGGCAAGGATGTATGATGTTGCCATGTTTCATAAATATTAATTTTGGTGAGGTTCTGAGAGACCAAAACAAGAGTTACGGAAAGTTAGTTAAGCTGGTGACGAATGGTGAAGGATGGACTCTTTCTAATCACATGTGTGCAGAGGATGCTGTGTTGCTCTCTGGAAGTGAGCAAGACTGATTCTGTAGATAAGAATATAATAATGATTAATGACTACATGATTCACAGTTTGATGTGTTTAGAATACGAAGGGACTTAATATGGCTGAAGATTTGAATGCTTACATTTATTAGCATCTGTTTGCATCCCCGGCCTTAGAAATGAACATGTGGTTTGCTCCTGTTTTATTAAATTGAATCCCCTTCGAACTTATTATGAACTTCGACGTCAGTATGAACATACTACTTTTTTTCCCTGTACCTTGGGAACTGCTCGGTTGACTGGCGTGAAATTTGAATAGCACGCATTTCCCGCCATTTTCTTTCCAAGTGCATACGGTGGTATGTCAGCGATCGTCTTGGAATGGAGAGAAAAAACTCCATAGTGAGCATCCAATCTTATTCTGCCAGTTCAAGTGAGAAGTAATGCTGTGGGTCGCCATTTCAGTTTAGCAGTCAAATCTCGAAAGGTGAAGGAGTACATAAATCTAGCTGAGAATAGGGTATTCTATAATGTGGTGCTTGGTTAAACATAAGGCATGAAGTGATTTTCTGTATACTGTTTGTAGTGTGTCATTGGTTGCCAGCTGATAAAACTTGCCCACTGAGGGAACTGCATTCCTTCTGAGTTTTTTGTTGCTGTTGTAGTCAGCACCAAAGAGCGTATACCCCACCAGAGCTTTGAAAATGAGGGGCGTGATTTCTGGCAGCATTACCCCTTAATGCTATCTATCTATCTATATACCTAGGCTGCTTCCCCCAAGGAAAGGGAGGTAGCCGAGACAAGACGACACACTCCCGATTTACTCATCCATTCAAACACATTCATTTGCATCTTAGCCTCAAAGGGGAGAACGGACAGATCCTCACCGCACCACACCGCACAAGGGTCAACTGCGCAATGCAATCAGTGACATCCACAGCAGGCCCCGACAGCAGAACTGGTTTACCCCTGCCACATCATAACAGACCCATCCCCTTACCCATACCTGACCTGACTAGCTGATCAGACCAAATGAGGGAGAATATCCCCTCAGGGCTGTGTCATCAAATTATACGTTCACAATTTCTCTCCATTTATTTCTGTCACGGACAGCCACTCTTCCTTGCTCAACAGACATCCCTCTCGCATCCAGCGCTCTCTTCACACTGTCCATCCATCCTATTCGTGGTCTTCCTCTCAGCCTTACACCTCTCACATCAGATCTAGTTATCTTTTTCACCAATCACTCATTATCCATTCTCTCCATATGCCCAAACCATCGCAACACCCTCTGCTCAACTCTACAAGCCATCTCCCGAACAACTCCAGTTCTCCTTCGCACTTCATCATTTAGCACTCGATCCAAATGCGTCACTCCACACATACTCCTCAGACACCTCATCTCCATTACATTCAAACTTTTCCTCTCTGCTACACCCATATTCCATGTTTCAGCCCCATATAATGCAGTCGGTACCACAACACCCCCATACAGCCTTCTCTTTACATCCATTCTAAGCGAACGACATCTAAACACTTTTTTCATTCCTCCCAGCACCTTTCCTACTTCAATTATTCTAGACTTCGCTTCTGCATCTATTCTTCCATCCACAGCAACATGTGACCCTAGATATTTAAAACACTCTACCTCCTCAAGCAACTCGCCATTCAAAACTATATTCATCCCCCTACCATCTACCAACCTCGTACACTTCATCATTTTACTCTTATTCTCATTTACTTTCAATTTCCTCCTTTCACACACCCTTCCAAACTCCTCTACCAATTGTCTCAATCCTCCTCTGAATCAGCCACCAGTGCAGTATCATTTGCAAACAGCAGCTGCTTCAGATTCCACTCTCCACCATCAACATTCACCAGACTCAGACCTCCACCTAAAACTCTTGCATTCACCTCCCTTACAACACCATCCATGTAAATATTAAACAACCAAGGCGACACCACACATCCCTGTCGCAGCCCCACTCTCACGGGAAACCAATCACTCACAGCATTTCCCACTCTTACACATGCTCTACTATTTACATAAAAACTTTTCACCCCTTTTAGTAACCTACCATCAAGTCCATACAATCTTAAAACAGTCCACAAAGCCTCCCTGTCAATTCTATCATACGCTTTCTCTAAATCCATAAATGCCCAAAACACATCCTTGCCTTTTGCTAAATACTTTTCACACACTTGTCTCACAGCAAACACCTGATCCACGCATCCACTCCCTCTCCTAAACCCAAACTGCTCCTCACCAATCATTCCCTCTGTACCCTCTCTAACTCTCATAATTAACACTCTACCATACACCTTACCTACAACACTCAACAGGCTTATACCCCTAAAGCTAGTACATTCATACTTATCACCCTTGCCTTTATACAATGGGACCACACAAGCACTTGTCCAGTCAAATGGCACCATACCTTTCACAAAGCACACATTCAACAATCTTACTAACCAGTCAACAATAGTCACTCCACCACCCTTCAGGCATTCCACAGCACACCCATCCATACCTGCAGCTTTCCCTGTTTTCATCTCCCTTACTGCCTTCTCCACTTCCTCCTTCGTGATCAAAGAATCATTCAACTCTCCCAACACATTTATTCCTTGCACCCTTCCATCTGCCACAATCTCAGCCACCCTTTCCTCCTCTACATTTAACAGTCTTTCAAAATACTCTGCCCATCTCTTCCTTACTGCATCCATCTCAATTAACATCCTTCCATCCTCTGCTTTTACTCGTTCTTCCTTCCCAGACTCTCCCTTTCGCACCCTTTTCACGTCCTTCCAAAACATTTTCTTATTCTGTTGAATATTCTCTGTCAGCCGCCTACCCCACCTCTCATCTGCTGCCACTTTAGCATCACGCACAGCCCTTCTCGCCCTATTCCTCTTTTCCTTATACCTTTCATATGACATCTCATCCTTCCTCTGCAGCCACACTTCATATGCACGTCTCTTCTCAGCCACAGCCATACTTACTTCCTCACACCACCATTCACTTCCTTTTCTTACACCACCACCCACACGTCTCACACCATACACCTCTTCTGCATGCCCCACCACATCACTCTTAAACAACCGTCATTCCTCCTCCACACTGCCATTTTCCTAATCTTTCACTGCATTCCACTCATCTTTCAATTTCTCCTGATACTCTATCTTTTTCTCTCTTTTATCCAACTCACTCACTTTCAAAACCTCCCTGCCACACCTAACCCTCCTAGCTCTCACCCATCTCTTACCTACTCTTAACTTTCCCTCCACCAGGTAGTGGTCAGACATACCTACACCCTCCCCTCTCAGAACTCTCACATCCAACAATCTTCCTATTACATTCCTAGACACAACCACATAGTCCATCAAAGCTCTGTCAACAACCCTTCCACCCTCCTGTCTCACTCATGTATACTTATAAATATCTTTCTTCTCAAACAGCGTATTTCCAATCACCATCTCTCGCTCAACACACATTGCTATCATTCGTTCCCCATTTTCATTTCTTCCAGGCACACCATGCATACCAACTACACCTTCAACTGCTACATTTCCCACTCTAGCATTCAGATCTCCCATCATTACCACATTCACATTCGCTCCAAAACTGCAGACACTCTTCAATATCATTCCAGAAAGACTCCCTCTCTTCTTCATCCCTTTCACTACCAGGCCCATATGCACTCACAAACACCCACAACTCACGTTCAAATTTCGCTTTCACCCACATCAGTCTCGATGACACTTCCTTCCATTCAATCGCACTTGAGGAAAAAAAATAAGAATGCTCATTTATATTTCTTCCTTTAATCATAGGTGAACAGTAATGTACAGCTGGCCGCACTCCCGCAAGGGCCACAGCGTTGTCAACGCTGGCCAAGATATTTACTCTGAAACACTAGTAGAGAGATGCGTTCGAAGCATCCACAGCCAGTAAGAGAGAGTCGTACAGAGAGAGTTTGGGGGGGGGGGAGGAAGGGGGTTTGAGGAGAGTGGGGGGATACCTATGCACGAGAGGTGAGGGATGACGTCTGAAACAGATGAGTGGAAGGCTGGAAGGTATATATAATATAAATCTACAATACCTGGTAACAAATCATATATATTTTAATACCTTTATTGTCAAGTTATTACCGCTGTGAAAAGTGGCACAGTTAATGCTTGGAAACCATAAAGCATAATGCTATTGAATATAGCAAATGTGAATCCTTAATACTGCATGCGGTAATTGCTGACACCCCTAGCACACACCTCCGTATCCTCCTTATCAAGCGTTTCCTAACACCCGGCAACAAACACCGCATTTAGGGATGCTGTATCACTCTTTTACCTTACTATTTTTTCTACATTCTGATTAATGATACTAAACGCTAAATGCTATAGTCAGATTTTGCTATGTAAAAATTTACATAGTACGAGATAGGCAAAGAGGCACGGACACGATGGCAACAGATGGTTGTTTGTAAAAATGAAATTATGGGCGTCTTGACCAATGAGGCTTTAAACAATTTGTGATCTCTCTCTCTCTCTCTCTCTTGCTCTCGCTCTCTCTCTCTCTCTCTCTCTCTCTCTCTCTCTCTCTCTCTCTCTCTCTCTCTCTCTCTCTCTCTCTCTCTCTCTATATATATATATATATATATATATATATATATATATATATATATATATATCTATCTATCTATCTATCTATCTATCTATCTATCTATCTATCTATCTATCTATCTATATATATATATATATATATATATATATTTAATCTGCTATCATGTGAAGGTCAATGGGAGCCCTGATAACTCCACGATGCGATGACGCAACGATGCGATTTTAAACTGCTTGTTACGTAACGCTAGATATGGGCGATGTTGATATGTGCCAGTGGTGTCGGCAGCTGGCACATTCCGGATGAAGTTACTTACATTTGTTACATGTGATTAATAAACAGCATTCTGATTCATTATTTTCAGGCAGTTTTTGTCTGTATTTTACAGCGTCCATTGCTTGGAAACGACAATAAAATAAAATATGATTAAAGTCTACAATTATGAATCTTGATCGGTTGTCTTTGTTTTGCAGTATAATATTTAAAGTTGATCTTTTTACTTTTCATGATGGCAAAAGTAACACCGAAAAAAAAAAAAAATCTTTTAATAAATATTACACTTTTCTGTCGCCTCAACAATCGTCATATCTCGCCTCTCGTGTACAGGCACCCACCTACCCACCTCAAACCCGCTCCCTCCCTCAGTCCTGTGAATGCTTCGATCAGAGCTCACTACTAATGATTCGCGGTTACTATCTCGGCCAGCGTTGCCAACACTAAGGTGGCCCTCGCGGGGGTGCGGCCAACTGTACGGTAGGCAAGTAATGGCGCAAGAAGATATTCACTGCTTATATTTTATTAAATAACATTGTTCTTTTATAAGTAATAGTAAGGCTGCCTAAAACTGTGCCTGCACGCATATACCAGACAACTCAGACACCAACAAACTTTAATCAACATTTGCTTGGCCCATGACCCAAATGTTCAATAAAATTTCATTGAAATCCATCAATACCTTTTTAGATATCATGTGGCAAAAAAAAATCAGTCCTGAACCGGGACTGGAATATAGATAATCACCAACATTTAATTAACTCTCCTTTGGCCCATGACTCATAACCATAAAATTTAACTGAAATTCATCATTAACTTTTTGAGATATCTTGTGGACAAACAGACAAACAGGGGTGAATGCATGACCTCCTCCGACGTTCGTTGGCGGAGGTAAAAATAATGGTATCATCATCAATCAATCAATCAATCACTTCCTGTGGCACCCCACGGGATGCACAGGGCCTCGATGAACTCTCTCCACCAATATTTGTCTGTTGCCATCTCATTCAGGTTCCACCAGCACTCCTCCCCTGCTTCTCTTTTCATTGTCCTCAACCAAGCTTCCCCCGGCTTACCTCTACCTCTTCTTCCGCTAGCAGTCCACTCCAGCACATCCTGTATTAAACGCATTCTTTTCTATATATGTGCCCCAGCCATTGCCAACGAGACAGTCTCACTTATTCATCAACTGGTTCCACACTCGCAATATCCCTTACTCTTTCATTTGTAGCTCTGTCTTGCCACTTTACCCCAAGAATCGTTCTCAGTATTTTATTCTCAAATCCTAAAACTTTCTTATCTATTGCAGTTGTACTGTACCATGACTCATGCCCGTAAATTAAAATTGGTCTGACCATGGACTTGTAAGTTTTTACTTTAGTATGTACTGAAGGCATATTATTATTCCAAACAGATTTCAACATTCCAACAGCTCTGCAAGCCTGTCTAATCCTTTTCTCAATTTCATTGTTTAATGATCCGTTAGATGATACAATCGTTTCCAGATATTTAAAATTTTCTACATTCATCATCACATTATTCCCAATTACACAATCGATTTGGTTTACTGCGCTCATATTAATAATTTCAGTCTTTCCACAATTTATTACCAATCCCACTTTTTCTCCTTCCTCCACCAGACAATCAAGCGCCCTCTGCATCTCGTAAATACTTTCGCAAATCAGTACTATATCATCAGCATAGTCCAAATCCATCAGTTTCTTATTTTCTTTCCAGTTAATTCCTGCACCTGTTCTTCTTACAACCTTTCTCATAACATAATCCATAACCAAAACAAACAGCAAAGGCAAAAGAACTCCTCCTTGAATCACTCCTGACCTAACTTCAAATGGATCACTCAAAGAACCACCCACCATTACCTTACAAAAAGTACTTTCATGCAGGCTTCTAATAATATTAACCAACTTTTCTGGTAGAGCATAGAATCTCATAATTTTCAACATAACTCCACGTGAAACACTATCAAATGCCTTTTCAAAATCCACAAAACACATACTAAGTGGCATTTTCATCTCATTAGCTAGTTACATTAGATGCCTTACAATAAAACTCTGATCATTACAACCTCGACCCTTTCTAAATCCTGCTTGTTCTTCTCTTAAATTTTTTTTCAATTACTGGCTCTATTCTTTTCAACATGATTTTGGAAAAGACTTCTGCAACTACAGGTGTCAAAGTTATCCCCCTCCAATTGCCACACACACTTAAATCTCCCTTTTCTGGTATTTTTATAATCACTCCATTTTTCCACTTTTCTGGAATTCTACCATTATCCCAAGCCGCATTAAAAGGTTTCAAAAGCGCATTCATCAACTCATCATTTTCCACCTTAAGCATTTCAGGAAATATTCCATCCTCTCCTGGGGCCTTAAAATTCTTTAACTCCTTAATAGATTTTGCTACCTCTTCCAAGGTTATATCCCATGTTTCTATCTGCAAATCTCTCTCGGCTGGTAAAATGTTCTTTTCAGCTGGGATTGGTCTATTTAGAACAGATGCAAAATGCTCTTTGCACCTTCCTTCTATGTCGAGATCTTTAGTCATCAAGTTACCATTTCTATCTCTTACAGGTATTTCCTTCCTTCAATTTTCAGTCCCAGTTAACTCCTTTATGGCCTGATTCGCTGCTCTTGTGCTCTGACCGTCATTTTTACTTAATTTAATTTCTGTCTCCGTTGCCTGTCCATCATATAGCCTCCTCTTATCACGTTTAACGAGTCTTTTTATTTCAGAATGTAAACTCCAGTACTTTGCTCTAAGTACTTCAACCACCTGGCCATCAACATGTTCTTCACTTCTTAACATCGCCTCTTTCCTTTTCTGAATTGCATTCCATGTTTCATCTGCTATCCACTTTTTCCTTCTCGCTTTTCCCTTTTTCTTAACCCCTCAACTGCAGGGCGTCACTTTCGTGATGCTCGGGAGGAAGGGATCATACTGCAGGGTGTCACTTTTGTGATTCTGTGTTATTTTGAATTTGCAAGGGTTTTCAAGTGGTGGCTTGTATCATCTATTAGTAATACCAGTGTCCAGCTATACTCATTTCTGCTAATGTTGCCTATACTCCCATCCACTGTTGACAATTTAGCCATTTTTCTCCTGTCCTTGACTCCCCCCCTCCTTACCTCCCCTCCATTACCCTCTCCTCTTGCCTCTCCAGCTGAGCTGCGCTACACAAATGTTGGTCAGATTTTTCCACTTATTCAATCCATTGAAATGTGCCCTTTCCCCTATTCTTATACAAAACAATATATAAAAGAAAGAGAAAAGGTAATTGAGACTGCCATACATCTGGAATGGGCTAATTATCACCTGGCAACACCTCACGTGGAATCGTTTGCTAATTTTCCCTGTTTATTTCCCCTTGAAATATGCCGTATGACCTGTTTTCATAATAAAAATATATATAAGAAAGGAAGGGAGAAGCCTAAGTGATATTTACATTCACCTGGAACTACCTAATTTATTATGTATTTTAGATTTCCTGCCAATCATTTCATAGCGTATATAATAGCAGCTGTCACCACGCTGACATAGGCAGCCCTTCACTGCCCCTAGGCCACAGCATTCAGTTTACTGTCATCTTACAAGGTGAAACCACGTCTGATTCGCGCCTGTCCAATTTCGCCGCTTTTTAGCCCCATGCAAAGGGCCTTGTGACATCTACCCCTACTAAACCTCGTGTGGAAAGGGCTATGTGACTGCTGTGGAACGTGAACTGGCCAATTTATCAATGAAAATGATGGACAGTGACTACGATCTTTCTGGTGACTCTAAAACAGTGCAAGTGGAAATGTAAATAATGTGTAAATAATGTGTAAACAGCAAGTGAAAGCTATGAATGTAATTATAAGTGAACATTGGAAAAAAATTTTATAAGTTACTGCAAGTGACAGTGCATAACATAGTGTAAATAAAATAGAAATGTAAATAATGTAAATAAAATAGAGAATATAATTAGAAATGTAAATGAGTAGTATTATAAGAATACGAGTATATATACTAGGAGTAATGAAAATGAGTGTTTCACTCTAGCATGTATGAGTACTTGGAGTTATGAAAGTGAAAGTGACAGATTCGTTCTCTACGCTAGTATACAGGACAAGAAGGTGAATGCCTGGAGTGAAAATAAACTACTAGTACTGAAAGAAACTTATAGATAAATATTGTATATATAAATAAGTGTAATAAAGTACTAGGCATATAAAGTGTGAGTGTGTTTATAAATAATAAATGACAGCTCCGACCCAGAATACCATCGGGGAACCAGCACGGGAGGAAAGCTCGTATGCGCTCGTAATTTACATTGATTCACATTGTTTTCTTTTTTTGGAATATGGATTTAAAACTACTTGAAATTCATAGAATAGTGTTTGTAGTTATAATATCAGGCAGTGGTAACCATATTACGGGGCATCGGGAAGTGTAAAGGGGAGACTTCGTTACCCAACTTCAGAAGTCTCCACAAGTCCTACAGTAGACGACGAAGGCTCAACAAACATCCCAGGGGAAAGCTGAAGGTATGTGCCATATGCATATATAATTTTAATATTCTAGGACTAATAACGATTTTTGGCAAATATTTTTAAAAAGTCAGTCGGTGCGCAAATATCCTCGTGGGACGTGCAAGGAGCACAAAAACAACCCCGCGGTGTAGGGGTTGATAGTAACCTTAGCACTCTCATGCAAAACCTCTTTTACCTCTCTCCACATTTGATTAATATCATTGTCTTCAGATTCCATCAAAGTCTGCAGGACTAGAAACCTATTCCCACATTTCCACCGAAACTTTTCCTTCGTGTTCTCATCATTTCTCAGCTCATCAAAATCATAATTATTACCTCCTCCACAATTACCATTAACGTTTCCCTCAAGTTCTATTTAATTTTGACACAACAATTTGATGATCACTACCTATATCTGCCTCCCTCCTTACGCAAACATCTTGCAGATAACTCCTGTGCCTTCTACTAATTGCAATGTGGTCAATCTGGTTACACCACATGGTGAAATCCAAGTAGTTTTATGTATTTTTCTATGCTGAAAGATAGTTCCACCAATCGTAAGGTCATTTGCCAAACAAAATCTTCGAAACTGCACCCCATTATCGTTTCTTATACCAACACCCTCCTTATCCATACAATCTTCAAAGCCATCCCTATTACTGCCAACAATCGCATTAAAATCACCAATGCAAACTAACACATCATGTCTTGCTACTCTGTTCACTACATCCTGCAGCTTCTCATAAAAGTCATCTTTCAATTCATCAGCAGCCTTATTTGTTGGAGCGTACCCTACCACCATACTGATATTACCATGGTCAGATTTTAAACAAGCATAAAGCAAGCGCTCATTAATTGGCTCAAACTCACATAGTGCCTTGCAAGCATCTCTACTCAGCAGTAAGCCTACTCCTTGGTAATGATTTCCATCACTCCTATCAGAAACCAACATAGTAATACCATCTTCCAAATTCATTTTATCAACTCCAAGCAACGTCGTTTCTGTAATAGCAAAAGTATCTATATTGTATTCCTTGAATACTGAAATACGTTCTTCCATTTTACCAGCCCAATTGAGAGTTCGAACATTCCAATTCCTATTCTTCAGGTTCTTTTTGGATGTATAAACTTATTCCTAAACCGTGGGATTCTTAACACCCCCTGCCCACTTAAGGGCTGCACGGAACTGAGATAACCAGAGTTCTTCAAGATTTTTTAGGGAGGAAAATATTTTACCCTGGAGCCAATGCCAGTGGCTCGCAGGAACCAGACAGTGGGGAGGGAAAATTAACTAAATGAAAGTAAAATGCAGAGTTTGGACAGACAAAGTACAAGAGAAAGAGAGACAGCAAATAGAATGTAGATAAAAGTGTTCCTTTTAGTCGCTTCTTACGACAAGCAGGGAATACTGGGGAATCATAAACAATATTAGTAGTATATCAGCGACGGCATTATAAATGGAGTTAGAGTTTAAGAAGAGAAGATAAAGAAAAAAGAGAGGACAGAAGGAAGGAGAGGAGAGGATAACAAAACGTTCCGTGCGACAGGGAGGGAGGGAGGGAGGGAGGGAGGAAGAGAAGATGGCAGCAGGGAAGAGAGAAGGCAGAGAAAAGGGAGGTAAGGTCTTTAATTGTGTGTGTGTGTGTGTGTGTGTGTGTGTGTGTGTGTGTGTGTGTGTGTGTGTGCTGCTACCCTATTCCTGATTTTAAACTTATCTTTCTCAGACTTTTCCAAGCTGCGGGTTTCATATAGGTAAATTAATTTCTAACCTACAGAATGAATTATAAGATATTTTTCTGACTTACTGCAGTCCTGACAGCTCACAAATAATCGTATTATAAATTCAGTCATGAGTTATCTGATAATTATATAAAATGTAGATTCCTTTAATCTCTTCTCAATTAACAGAAAACGAATTTGCAAGAAAAACTATTTCCCTCATTGTCTGTAAAAAAAAAAAAAAAAAAAAAAAAAAAACAGTAAAAAGTTGCAGAACCGCAACGGGTAAATAAATTATTTTTTTCTTTCACCCGGCTTACTTCTCTTTAAGCCCCCTTACCTCTCTTATTTTCATCATTTGATTTTTCTATCAAATTCCTCATGATTATTATATCCCAGACATGTGAATTTCATGTCAATACAGTATATTCAGCAGATGCCGTTCACTAAAAAAAAAAAAAAAAAAAAAAAAAAAAAATCCAGTGCCGTCCAAAGAAAATTAACATTCGTGGAAATACAAAGAAAACCATGTTTCTACTAGTGCTTGTTTCAGATACGTCGGTTTTTCTGCTGTCTACTCCTCAAATTTTGGGAAGATAGTTGCGTGTCTGTCCGTACAAGCAGAAGGGTAAAACGTACACATAGCTATAATTCTGACAGTTTAATTTCTTTCTGCAGGAAAAAAAGGAACTTCCATACCGACTAAGATGAATAACTGCAGTCCGCAGATGTCGATAATAATAATAATAAAATTAATAATAATAATAATAATAATAATAATAACCCCTATCAAATAATCCACAAAAGTAAAATGGTGAATAATCAGTTTGCAGGGCCTTGATGGGGAATGATTTGTTATTAACTTTGTATCTCCCTTATGCGATATATATATATATATGTCTAATTTCTGTTTATTCTTCCGCATCCCTTATGATTTTTTTCCCTTTCTAAGTGTATGCATTTCATATCAGTATGGGGTTTGGTCGAAAAGTATCCAACCATATTTTTTTTTTTTTCTTGTAAACTAGTAGGTGCCAGGGGGATCCGACTCGGTGGAGCATGTCCTTGAAATGTTTTGTGCAAGCTCGAATATCTTCAGCACTGCCGCCCAGCCCATTTGCTGCCAATCAGCTAGCGTTTGAAGACTTATTTTTCATGTTCGTCGCATTTAAGTTTTGTGCCATGTTGGGTGAGGGAATGGATTGACATTATTGCACAATAAAAAGAAAAAGCTTGGTGGCTCGCAATCTGAAAACATTAGAAGGAGTCTGCAGGCTTTTGGCGATGAAACTATAGGTGTTACATAAAATACACATAGGGACTGGTTCCATCGCTTATAATGTGCCGACATTTTTTTTTTTTTTTTTTTTTTTTTGACTACCAGGGTGTTGTTCATTTTAAGTACACTCCAGACTGCCAAACAGTCAATAAAGAGGATTACCTGGGAGTTTTCCATCACCTACGGAATGCAGTGCATCGCAGGAGGCAAGAGTTTTGGGAGACGGAGGATGGCATCCCCACCATGGCAATGCTCTAGTCCACTTATGCCATCTCATCCAAGATTGTTTTGGCCAAACACAGGATCACACGGGTCCAGCAGGCTCCCTACTCTCCTGACATGGCTCCCTGCGGCTTTTGGTTATTTCCTAAACTGAAGATGCTGCCGATTTGTTCGAGATCTGCGAATACAAACGAGACAAATATGACAAAAGTCTTGTTGGCGATCCCAAAAACTGATTTTACAAAATGAATCCAGCAATGGAAGAACCACTGGGCTATGTGTTTTGAATCCCTTGGGGGCATTGTTTGAAGGGGGTGAAGATCTGAACTCAGTAGGTAAGCTTGTTTTTTATCATCAATAAGACCTTTAATACTTGATTGGTCCTACACAAAGCAAAGAGGAAACTGTGGGTAGTCTTCATTATCACTTTTACTCATCGAAATTGTATCTGTTTATTGTCCTACTAGCAGGAGTACCCGGCGTTGCCGAGCTAAAACTGTCGTGCCCTACACTCCCACAGTGACCAATTACATACTTCTCACTCAGTCTCGCTGAGCACGATTACTGTAGTGGTTGGCAGCCTGAAACAATAGCTGCGGGGAGTGTGGAGACAAGTCCACAGAGAATCTGTAATATTAATGTTAGAATAAAAATATATTGTGTATCTCTTTCTGTCCCAGTTCCCTCCCAGACTACAATGAATAAGGTTCTACAACACAAAGACAACTTTCTACTTTAATATTAACAATTGTGTACAGAATATTTATTCTGCTTCAGCAAACAAGTTACAAAGCAATTATGTTACTTCACATATAACAAATTACTTAGTACATAGAGTTTTAACTTGACTCAAGAAAACTATATAAACGCGATAGCCATTTATTTTTGACTCGTTGATTATGCTAAAGTACAAGTACTTTAGATGCAACTCATTTACTTAATTCAATAACTTACTCCTTGGCCACACAATGTTCACTTACTATAAAGTTTATCACTGAGTTGATTCTACTATTCACATTACCTCACGACCAGGACATATGTGGCAAAAGAAATATTGCTGGATTCTGAGCAGAAGTCTATTGGTGCTTTACGTTACACTCAGGGCACTTGTATACCTTCCTTTCCACTTTCACAAATCTCCCCTAACTTCAGTTACTTCTACTCACCAAATCCGCATATTCCATGGTAGTGACTGTCTGCTTCCCTCAGCAGAATGGCAGTGTCTCTTGGTCACCGTTTAGTTTTGTCCTCTCTGGACGAGCTACAATATCCTTCTAACTCTGTCACCCTCATGATCATTCTTATACTCGTATGCCCATCAAAGAGAAATGTCTTCCTCCATCCCTGGGTTAGCGATGTTAAAATCTGCTAACTCTACACCTCAATTTCTCTTTCTGATAACTACCTGCTCTAATGGATCAATAATACTAAGCCTTCTCTTTACACCTCACAGTAGTTAGCGCAGCAGTATATTTATCTGGATGCTCCAAATGCTCTTTGCGTATCTCCACCCCCTGAGTGCTCTCACCCGTTATCAATTCGACCTTTTCATTATTTTCTCACTTTTTCATCTATCATGATATTTCACCTCCTCCTTCCTCTGTGAATCTCCTTATCCCCCGTCGTCCTCTAGCCCTCTCTGACATTTCCGACGCTTCCCATGCTCTCGTTCTAATTCTTACAGTACTAGATGCTTACGCTGGAGAGTTTTATACGCTTCTTTCGGCAATATGCGATGCTCCTTTTCCATAGTCACTGTGTCCTCTTCTCCATTCCTTCCTTCATCTTCACTTCTTCCTTCTTCACCTGCTTCTTCTTCACCTATACTTCCTTTCTGCCCAGGCCTCTGTCCCAGGGGACCAGATGAATAGGATGATAATGTGAATTGGACTGGTTTGCCCACTTTCTTAATGGCGTCGTATTTCGCGGCAACAATGATGTTGTCGGAGGTAGGCCATGGCACCTAACATGTGACTGTTGTCATCCCGACATTCCTCCTGCATTCTCACCCTATGCCCCATAGGCACAGAAGAGATATTCCGGGTTTCATGAACAGGACTCCAGGGAGGCGAGAATGCAGAGAGATCCATCCATGATCGTGAATGTTTGTATGATGGAGAAGTGCGGCGACAGCAACGTCCGTACAACCATCACTTACATCCTAAATAGGATGCAAGGAACACCTGACAGAGCATAAATATAAAATGTTAGGTGACTGGCTGGGTACGTTTGTGTGAGAGGTCAAGGAGAAGGAGTTTAGACTGGAAGTGTAGTAACTCATCTAAGTATAAGGAGGTAAATGAATTATTTAGGGGGAAAATCTCAGGAAGTGCTCATATTGCATCTAATTTCAAAAAGAGAGAGTGACATATTGAAGTGTAATGTATGAGGGAGTACAGACAGCTTGGTGTCCTTGGTGAGGGTGGCATTAGCCGCAAGTGTGAGTGATTCACTCTGGGCACTTACGTCACCCAGGACCAAATAACCTATACCTTGAACAATCTGAATTATCTCTTCGCGAAATCATTTACAACACAGTTAAGGGTAAACTGCATAGGTCTGTTCGTAGAAAAATACCAGTGATCATTACCTCTTAACAATTACAGGGACAAAGTTGTAAATAATTCTTTTTCTACAAAGCTTAAGTGCAATGTCCGTGTTGAGAAACATAGCACTCTCACATGTACTAGTGCTTGATCTCAGCACCTGGCATTGTGACTCACAGGTAGCTTTTGGTAGGTATGGCACTGAGTGAAATCTTTCATCAAAATACAGTGTAAAAGATTTTTACTTCGTGCAATAAATTTTGCGGAAGGAACTGTCTATCCAAAGACATTTGTCTTAATGACTTTAGAAGACAACGAACTTATTCGGAAGACATAAAAAATGTCTGCCGGGTCACCCTGAACCAGAATTAGCAAGTAGAAGCATAATGAGGAGGGGGGCTTGCGAGGCACTACTCTCATGAGGTCACGATATAAGGCAAGGTATTCAGGACGTGCAGGAAAAAGAAACCCTGGTCTCATCAATGAAATATAATTCAAAAGGTCAAGCAATAATGTATTTGGCACGATGTCCCCACTCAGGCGAGTTTGCATCATGCTCTGCAGGCCTAGCTTATTCAATACATGATCGGCAGGAATATTCGACAAGGCTAACTGAAGATTAACCCCTTAACTGCGGGGCGTCACTTTCATGACGCTCGGCCACAATGGATCATACTGCGGGGTGTCACTTTTGTGATTCTGTGTTATTTTGAATTATCCTGGGCTCTCAAGTGGTGGCTTGTATCATTTATCAGTACTGCCAATGTCCAACACTAGTCAGCACTCCAAATCTCATCTGTACTCCCATCCATTGTTGACATTTTAGCGATTTTACCCCCTTCGTGACTCCCCTCCCTACCTGCCCTCCATTACCCTGTCCTCTCACCTCCCACGCTGCGCTGCGCTACGCAAATTTCCCCCGGATTTTTCCACAGATTTCATCCATTGAAATAAGCCCTATGCCCTATACTTATACAAAATAATATATACCAAAAAAAAATCAGGTAAGTGATAGTGTTATACTCCAGGAATTGGCTAATTATCACCTGACAACACCTCACGTGCATTCATTCGCTACATTACCACGGTAATTTCCCCTTTGAATTATGCCTTGTAATCTATGTCTATAATGAAAATATATATCAGAAAGGAAGGGAGAAGCCTAAGTGACATTTACATTCACCTGAAACTACCTATTTCTTTATGTATTGCCGAGATTTTCTACCTATAAAAAATTAGCATGTAAGTTAGCAGCAGTCAGCCTCAGTGTCATTGTCAACCCTTCCCTTCTCAGATAAGCCGCGGCATTTAGTTCCTTGTCCTCCACTGTAGTTAAACCATGTCGCACTCGCGCCCCACCATTCCTGACACTTCTGCGCCCATTGCAAAGGGCCCCGTGACCTCTACCTCTAAGAAAAGTAGTGAGGGAAGCAGGAAAGGCCTTAGTGACTCTGCAGTGGCACGTGAACTTGCAGAATTGTCCATGGTGATGATGGACAGTGATTTTGACGATTCGGGTGAATTGTGTGATGAGCCGGGTGAGGTTATCGTGCCAGAAACTGCTACAACGAGTGCTTCAATGTCGGAAGTAGTCTCTACCTCCAAGGGAAAGGAGCCGTTAGTGCAGCAAGGCAAGGAATTTGGGAAGGGAGTGAAAAGGCGGCGTGTTAGCCACAGAACAATGCCCCCGCATGACCCAGCCCGCCATGAGTCCCGAGTGCATTCACCTCCCTGTTCCCCAAGCCCCACTTCACTCATTTCTTCATCATCGTCAGCTGAGTTATCTCCGGAGTCTTCGTCATCAGAGTCACCACCAGCATCAACAGTGAAGGCAGGCCGTAGAGGAAGAGGTAAATCAAGGACTGTGAAAAGTAGTGTAGTTAGTAGGGTAAGAGCTGCTAATGCTGTACAGCAACCCAGGGTCAGTGCGAGTGACCTTGAACGAGATAAATCTGCCTCACAGCCAACCTCCACCACCACCACCACCACCCGCCCTACACCGCCACGACAGGGAATCCTGGACGCCTTCGCGTGGATGGAAGGGTCAGATTTTGTGCCTGAAAATTTAGTATTTGATGAGAGCTCCTCAGGAGTTCAGCCTGCCTTCACTATTGACGAAAATGCTGAGTGTGTGGACTACTTTTTGGCCTTCCTAGATGACGAAGTCATGCAGCACATATGTGATGAGACCAACAGGTATGAATCACAACATGCTGCAAGTGGTATAGGTGCAGCCAAGATGCAACAGTGGTCCATGCTGGGAGTGCAGGAGCTGTATGTGTTCTTTGCGCTCATGCTTCTCATGCCACACTCCAAGAAGCATGAGTTGGAAGAATACTGGTCCATGGATCTCTTACTACCCTCACCCACCTTCAATAAGTACATGGCCAGAGATTGCTTCTGGAACATCATGGGGAACCTGCACTTTGCTGACAACAATGTACCTTCCCAAACCGACCCACTCTGGAAGATCCGGGAGATTCTGAGCAGAATGAAGGATAAGTTTATGTCATTCTTCCACCCCTTTCAGAAGGTTGTCATTGACGAATCCTTGGTTTTGTTCAGAGGACATCTTCGGTTTGTTCAGTACATTCCAAGCAAACGCCATCGCTTTGGAATTAAGTTCTTTGTACTGTGCGACTGTAAGACGGGGTACATCCTTGACTTCATCATTTATTCAGCCAGCACTGTCGATCTGGATAAAACACACCCTCTTGGCTTCTCAGGCTGTGTAGTGAAAGTGCTCCTAGAAAAGTATTTTGGTGGGAATCATGTGCTGTATACAGACAACTACTATACAGCACCGAAACTTGCCAAATACCTTTCTGAGCACGGCATTGGCTCCTGCGGCACTGTCAAAAGTAATCGTGCCCACTTCCCCAAATTCACAGAGGAGGGAACCTCGCAGCGAGGAGACGTGCACCTACGCAAGTCTGAGAAGATGCTGGCAATACAGTGGCATGACAAGAGGGTCGTGCACATGCTCACCACCGTACATAAGGGGGAGATGACAGACAGTGGGAAGGTCGACCGTAGGACAGGCGAACCTGTGATGAAACCTGATGCTGTGTTGGACTACAATATCAACATGCAGCTGGTGGACAAGTCCGACATGATGATTGGTGAGATCGACTGCCTCAGGAAGAATACTAGGTGGTACAGGAAAGTTTTTCTGCATCTCATAGATATGATGATGCTGAACGCCTTCATCCTGTACAAGATGAAGGTCAAGCCACCCAAGTCCTTCTCCCTGATGTTGTTCGCCAGGACTTGTGTCCAGCAGCTGCTGGAAAGATATGGTAGGGTGACAGCAGCAACTCCAAGGCGCCATCCAGTAACACTTCCCGACCGACTTGAGCAGAGGGCGTATATGGATCGGCACAGACTTGAGCTTATGCCTGCCACAGGGAAAAGGAAGGCTGCGATTCGCAGGTGTCAGGTGTGTGCACATACCACCCGCCGCACACCTGAGCACAAACGCACCTCTTGGCAGTGCGCTGAGTGCCAGGTTCCCCTCTGTCTTACCTGCTTCTTCGATTGCCACAGCCAGAAGCAGTTCTAACAGTGCAAGTGTGAAAGGAGAATAATTTGGAAATAATGTGTTAATAATGGGTAAATAGCAAGTGAAAGCAATGGGTGTTCAGTACATATGATTGAACAGTGTATTATAGTTTTATCTTACTGAAAGTGACTCTGAATAACATAGTGTAAGTAAAATAGAAGGGTAAATATTGAAAATAGAATAGAAAATGTAAATAGTAATGTAAGTAATTAGTAATATAAGAATATGAGTACAAATAATTTATGTTATAACAGTGAAAGTGAATCCGTGGCTCTCTACGTATTTTACTGAATGAAAAATTGAATGACTTCAGTGACAATGAACTAATATTGCTGAAGGAAACTTATGGAAAAAGACTCCAGATATATATAAGTGTGATATAGTAATAGAAATATAAAGTGTGAGGGGTTTTATGAATAATAAATGACAGAGTACCAAGAGCGAACTAGCGCAAGTGCGACGATCAGATGCGCTCGTAATTTCCATTGCTTTCACAGTGGGTTTTTTTTGGAGTATGGATCCCAAACTAATTGAAAATCATAGAGCAGTGTTTATAGTGTTTATATCTGGCTGTGGTAATCATATTACGGGTTGTCGGGAAGTGTAAAGTGGAGACTTCGTTACCCAACTTCAGAGGTCTCCACAAGTCCTTATGTGTCATAAGCATATGTAATTTTAATATTCTAGGACTAATAACTGATTTTTGGCAAATATTTTTTGAGAGTCTGTCGGAGCCCGAATAACCCTGTGGGACACGCAAAACATTGGTAAACATGCCTGCGGTGTGGGGGTTAAGAAAAGCTTCAAATATGCCTTCCAGCTGCAAAGTTTGGAAGAGAAAAGTCTAATTACTGCATGTGAAATATTAGCTGCCTTTGTAGCATGGCAATTGCAGCTTGCATATGAGATATATCTCTAATGGAAACATTTAACCTGCAGCGTCCCGTCGACTTGAATTAACGTCTACACGTTTTGTCACTGCCAATCCCGTCGATTTACATAAACGCGAATCAATTGCAAGGTCCCTAATTTGCACAATTTTCAATTTTCGTGAGTGATTTTTGGTACGCATACACGGGACACCTTCCTCTACAAGATGCCAGGCATGGGCAATGCCTTACCCAGCATGACCTCCCCCCCCCTGCATGCCATTGTCTCAGCAATTCACCTGTTCTCAGTGACCTGGCCAGTAAAGCCATGTCATGCCACGGTACGAAATTCAGGGCCAGAGTGATTCCCCAATCGATGACAATGTGGAGGACAAACTTTACATAGCATTAGAGGAAGAAACAGTCAGAAATGATGATCAGGTAATGTGGCAAAAAAAGATCAGGTATGGTGATGAGTTAGTGAGTGAAACAATGTTCATAATGCCTATATTACTGTTTGAAAACCAATATACTCTTGTCTATCTATCTATCTATTGCCAGACGCCTCAATCCCGTTTGGGGTGGCCACAAACAAATCGCCTCCAAGTCGCCCTGTCCCCCGCCATTTCACTCCCCTGCTCCCAACTCACACACCCCTCTCTCATATACCTCTCCACCCCATCTCTCCGTCTCATCCTCGGCCTCCCCCTCCCTCTTTCCCCCTCCACCTCACTCACATACACTCTCTTCGTCAGTCTTTGACCCTCCATCCTCTCCACATGGCCAAACCACCTCAGTGTGTTCCTCATAACGCTTCCTATCACATCCACATCAACACCACAATGCTCCTTTATATCCTCATTCGTCAGCCTGTCTCTCCATGTGACTCCACAGGCTCCTCTTAAATAACTCATTTCCACGGCTCTCACTCTTGACTTGTGTCCTTCCAACAACGTCCAAGCTTCACTTCCGTACTCTTGTACTACATATAAATTCGTACCAAGTAAATAAATAAATACCGTTTATGAGTGGTGTGAAATAGTTACCCTCCCATAGAACTCGTTTTCTTTGCAGCCAGCCTGTTAGAAAACCCAGTAAGGTAAGGAGGTACTCCTACCTAGATCGAGTATTTTAAACCTCAGGTGAGCGATTTCTCTATGAATTTTCGATGTTTCTCACCAAAAGCGGAGGTTTGAGCCAAAAAAATTGTATTTCCAAAAATGGTCGGGATTGGGGGGAGTCAGTGGTGGAAAAGTGGTCGGGACGGGGTTGGTTAAAACCTGGGAGTGAAGACTCAATACTCGACATTCTTTTGTAGACATTTCTTCAATTTGGCCCAATTTGGCAAGAGTTTCATCTACCTGATCCTGAGTTGCAGTACCAGATACAGCATTATCAATATTACCGATAAGATCAATGGCACCTCTGACTCTATGATTTGTGAATGGTTTATCTGGCAACAAATAGTCTCTATCTAACTATCTATTGCCAGACGCCTTAATCCCGTAAGAGATGGCCACAAGCAAATCGTCTCCATGTCGCCCTGTCCCCCTCCATTTCACTGTCCTGTTTCAAGCTCACCCCCTCCTCTCTCACATACCTCTCCATTCCATCCCTTCATCTCATCCTTGGTCTCCCCCTCCCTCTCCCCCCTCCACCTCACGCACATACACACTCCTCGTTATTCTCTCGTTCTCCATCCTCGCCATATGGTCAAACCACTTCAATGTATTTCACCTTATGCTTTCAATCACATCCACATCCACACCACGAAACTCCTTCACTTCCTCATTTGCCAGTCTGTCCCTCCATGCAACTCCACATGCTCCTCTCAGATAACTTATATCCACTGCTCTCACTCATGATTTGTTTCCTTCTACCAAGGTCCAAGCTTCACTTCCATACATTAGAGTTGGTATCGCAATACTGTCATGCAGCCACCTTTTTACTTCCATGCTCACTTCCCTGTTTCTCATCACTGCTTTCAAAGAACCAGCAACCTTTCTTCCATACTGTACCCATTCAAGCACTTCACCCTCCAAACTTCCATCATTACTCATCACAGTGCCCAAGTACTTAAATGCACTCACATTTTCAATTTCCTCATCATCCAGCTTCACTGTACATTCAGTGACTTCATTTCTCTCGAAGACCATAACTTACCCTTCCTTTCATTCACCTTCAGATTCCCTTTCTTACACACTCTCCCAGACTTATTCACCATGCCTTGCAGTTCACCTTCGTCTTCATTTACAGCCATTTTCCATTGTAATTTATTAAATTATGCAGGTCGTCTCGTATGGATTCACAGTCTGATTCATTATTAACTTGCCTCCAATCATCGTGTCAACTGCAAATTTCGACACCATAGAAAAGACTCCATTTTGTTGATCACTGGTATGAAAAGTGAAAAAAACTGCCTCCTAGAACTTACCTTTGAGGAACCCGGCATGATATTTTTAGCAGATTTAATGATTCACAATTTCACCGTTAATCACTACATGTTGCTTGCGATTCGTTAACCAGACATCAATCCATGAGCAACATGTATTAGAGAATTCGTGGGCTTGATATAGAAAGATATAGATATATAAATAGAGAGATAGAAGGCGATTGAGTTACTGAGACACGGAGAAACACAAAAGTAGAGAGATATAGAGATACAGAGAGATAAGAGAGAGTTATATAGATATAGAGATAGAGGTATTGATACAGAGATAAATAGAGGTAGATATAGATAGAAATAGACACAGATAGAAACAGAGATATAGAGATACACAGATAAGAGATTAAGGTAGATATAGGTAGGGATAGATAGCAAGAGACAGATGGTGTAATGGACAGAGATGGACAGGGGGAGATATACAAATACAGAAACTGATTTAAAGATGGAGATAGAGATATGTCTTTAGAGACAGAGATGCAGAAGTAGAAAAACAGAGATAGAGATACAGAGATAAAAAAAAGATATAGATATAAATCGATAAAAATAGAGATATAGTGGGATAAATATAGATATAGATAACTATAGGTAAAGCGATACATAAATAAATATATACATATATATTTTTTATAAATATGTAGATAGAGGGATAGATAGATGGATAGACAGACAGATAGATAATGTTTACACACACACACACACACACATATATATATATATTGTTACGGAACAGAGAAAGATAACGTACACTTTAAGTGAGAATACTAAGAGTCACTACTGTCCCGTAAAGTTCCAGGTTCAAAACAAAAGAGTTAGGTAAAATTACAAGTTAAAGTTTAATGCTCAAACTAACAACAATACATTCAGGACTCATAAGGATAATGTAATGGCAAATAAACAGGTTAAATATATGGTTAACTGCAATAGCCTCTATTAACACGAAATTAGCAAGAGTAAATTTATCTAAGTCAGCCCTGATAAAATGAAAATACACCTGGTAATGCTCAGTTAATGCAAGATAAATTATTACAGATACAAACTATTATAAAAAATGACTGACATAAAACCCAACATTAATCACAAAGACCTCACTAGGCCTAAGAACTAACCCTATGCTACACAGCACAAGAAAAAATACAACAGTTATACTCAAATTACACACAGCTGCTAGATGTTTGGAGATTTCTTGAGCACTCACAATAATAATATCTGTACAGGGGAGGACAGAGATGTGAACAAAATGAGGAGTAGATCTAAGTGGCAATGATGCAGAGACTGAGCTCATTATATAAGGTCTGGCAGAGCTTGATACAACTTGTAAGAAGGACGCGCAAATGAAGCCATGGGGACAAAGAGCTGAAAATCCCGCTCGGAATAACAGAGAGAACGACTTACTCTACTATAACGGTAGAAGGGGGGGACTGAGGCAGAACACGCTCGTGATCAAACATGCAGCATACTGTGCGTTAAAATTACACAAAGGATGATGAAATCATAGGCTATGTAACACCTCCCCACAAAGAAAAAAGAAATTTACAAAGGAAATTTCTTATTACTCTAAAACAATCTGTATAGGGCATTACAGAACATACAAAAGTCTTTCCTAATGTTACAAAACATGAGATCTCCCTAGCACGTTCAGTCATAGGTACTTGCCAGTATCCCTTTAACAAATCAAACTTACTTATGTACCTAGCCTTTCCGATCTTGTCTATGCAATCTTCCACGCGAGGGAGAGGGTAAGTGTCTGTTTTGGTTATCTGATTAACACGTCTGTAGTCGATGCAAAGCCGCTGTGACCCACCTGGCTTAGGGACTAGAGTGACAGGAGAACTCCACTCGCTCTGACAGGGCTCAATCATCTTGTGGTCCAACAGGTAGCCAAGCTCCTTCTGGATGAGAGGAACTTTCACTGGGTTCACACGGTAAGGAGGCAGTTTAATTGGCTTTGCGTCTCCAACATCGACATCATGCATCAACACAGTGGTTCTTCCTGGAGTGGCACGGAACACTTGCGGGTACTCTTGCAGTAATGCCGAAAACTCCTGCCTTTCCTTGGGAGGTAGATGAGAAAGCTTAGTCTAGAGATCATTCATGATATCAGGATTCTTCCCCAAACTATAACTCAGGCTCATACTGCATGGGAGAGCTTCACTTGCAGACTCGGGTGGAACAGCTACAGTGCAGACTGGATTATTTTCGTCCCGCCTGTGATATAACTTTAGCATGTTGATGTGACATAGTTGCTTGCTCTTTCTACGATCTGGTGTGGCGATGACATAGTTGACATCACTGAGTTTCTTCTCCACGAAATAAGGACCACTAAACTTGGCTTGAAGAGGTTGCCCATGCACTGGTAGCAGAAGCAAAACCTGATCTCCTGGCTGAAAGTGGCATAACCTGGACTTCTTATCACACCAAGTCTTCATCTTCTCCTGAGCAGCTCCTAAATTCTCTCTCGCCAGCTGTAAAGCAGTGGACAGCCGTTCTTTGAACTTCATCACATACTCCAGCAGGTTGACGTCATCTTCCTCCGACACCCAGCATTCCTTGAGTAACTTAAGGGGTCCTCTTACTTCATGGCCAAACAGTAGTTCAAAAGGTGAGAAGCCCAGTGATTCATTTGGAGATTCTCTTGCGGCAAACACAACGAATGGAAGACCTTTATCCCAGTCTTTCTGATGTTCCAAACAGTATTTCTTGAGCATCGATTTGAGTGTTTGATGATATCTCTCCAACGCTCCTTGGGTCTGGGGATGGTAAGCTGGAGGTGATCTGGGTGATGCCCAACTCTTTCAGAGACTGCTTGAAAACATTTGACATGAAATTACTTCCCCGGTCTGACTGTACCTCCTTGGGCAGACCAAACTTTGTGAAGAACCCTAGCATTTCCTTAACCACGTTCTTTGCTGAGATGTTTCTAAGTGGAATGGCTTCAGGATAACGAGTAGCCATATCAATCATGGTCAACACATAAGAAAATCCTGAAGAAGTCTTAGGAAGAGGGCCCACAATATCCACCAACACACGGGTGAAAGGCGCCTCAAAAGGAGGAATGGGAACTAGAGGTGCAACCTTTTCGGTCTGATTACACTTCCCCACAACTTGACAGGTGTGACAAGACTTACAATACCAGGAAACATCCCTGAAGATACCTGGCCAGTAGAAGTGTTTCAAAATGCGTGCCACAGTCTTCCTCACTCCAAGGTGTCCTGCCAAACTGGAATCATGAGCCACTCTAATGATATCCTGCCTACAAACACGAGGGATGACAACTTGATGTACAACCTCCCATTCACAGTCGGCTGATGCTGTTGGGGGTCTCCACTTCCTCATAAGTACTCCTGACTTTACATAATAACAAGTAGAAGCACCAGCTGACTCTTCTTCACTGTAAGCAGAGTTAGCTAGACCTTTCAACTCAGGGTCAGCAACCTGCAACTCAACCAACTCTTGACGAGACAAATTATCAACACTACGGGGTACTGCCTCATCTGGTGAGTGGTCCAAATTAGCAAGAAAAGTGTCAGCTAGGATAACATCATCATCATCATTATCCTCTAAATCACTAGTAACTTTAGATTTAGCCCTAGTGACAGCACATGCAGGGAACACATCAGGGACATCACAATCCTGGGACACAGCCACTGGCTCACTAGACAACTGAGGAGCTGGACACACTTGACTTCCACCAATATCATTTCCAAGTAAGAAAGTTACACCTGACATTGGGAGTGTCTCAACCAACCCAACCATAACGGAACCATTAACAAAACCAGACTCTAAATTCACTCTGCACAGAGGGACAGAGAAGTAATTATTCCCTACACCTTGTAAGATTACAGTTTCATCAGAGGAATTAACATTAGAGCCTAGAACACTGGTCAGCATAAGGGATTGGCAAGCACCTGTATCACGATATATTTTAACTGATTTCCTGTCATTACTGTCCAGAGGACTGACAAAACCATCAGACAGGAAATTAGAACATGAACTCTTGAGAGTGTCACCCACGTTACTGCTCAAAAGAGGAGCTCCATCATGAGAATTTAAGTTACCCCTCAAAGCAGGTTCAGTTAACTCAGTTAAAGAATTCTGGGAACTCTCAAGAGTGGACACTAGACCAATTGACTGAATATTTAAAGACTCCTTTTTGTTCACATCACGCTGTCTCCTGAAACATCTCTCCGTAGTATGACCAAGCTTACTACAATAAGTACATTTACTTTTCTGAAATCTAGAGGTGAAGCTGGTATTTACTTCCTGAGAAACATCATCTTTATTCTCTTTCCTGTTACCTGTACTCTGAGTAGAGGCAACGTACTTACTCTCATCTTTCCCTTTTTCTCTAGAATATCTCTTGTGAGTGAGAACATACTCATCAGCTAAAACTGCAGCATCAGACAAATTATCTATTCTTCTCTCATCAAGATATAGGCTTACATCCTTACTAATACACCTTTTGAAGTCCTCCAGCAAAATCATCTGCTTAAATTTGTCAAAATCAGAATCCACATTCTTAGAATTTAACCACTGCTCTAACAGATCTTCTTTGATTTTTGCATACTCAACATGGGATTGCTTATCTTGCTTATAAGTTGTCCTAAATTTTACTCTATAGGCTTCAGGAACAAGCTCATAGGCCTTAAGAATCAAGCTCTTAACTACATCATAATTATCACATTGATCCTGAGGCAAAGATGCATAAGTTACTTGAGCTTTACCGATGAGAACAGTTTGAAGGAGTACTGGCCAATACCTTTTAGGCCAATTAAAACCTGTAGCTACCCTCTCAAACAACTGAAAATACTTTGTTAAATCAGATTCATTAAAAGGAGGGACAAGTTTAACATTTTTAGCCACATCAAAATCATCAGAGCTAGATGATCCAGTTCCACATTGTTTCATGCGATATTCATGGTCTGCCTGAATCCTAGCAAGTTCAACTTGTGCGTGAAACTCAGCCTCCTTAGCACGGGCCTCCTGCAGGGCTAGCTGTAACTTAGCTAATTCAATCTGCGTTTGCTCATTTGGAGGAGTTACATTAAACAAGCTTTCATTAATCATGTCAACAATTTCATCTTTAGAATGATGAGAGCGAACAACAATTCCCAATTGTTGAGCAACAAGCTTAAGTTCATTCTTTGTTCTGTTTTCTACATCACACACTGTTTGCACATTTGACAAAAAATCTTTGGCTTCATCAAGTGTAGTAATAGTAGACATAATTAATAAGTAACAGTCACAAAATATCAAGCAATATCCTTATGATAATATCCTGAATATCCTGATAAGAGGTCGCCAAATTTATGTTACGGAACAGAGAAAGATAACGTACACTTTAAGTGAGAATGCTAAGAGTCACTACTGTCCCGTAAAGTTCCAGGTTCAAAACAAAAGAGTTAGGTAAAATTACAAGTTAAAGTTTAATGCTCAAACTAACAACAATACATTCAGGACTCATAAGGATAATGTAATGGCAAATAAACAGGTTAAATATATGGTTAACTGCAATAGCCTCTATTAACACGAAATTAGCAAGAGTAAATTTATCTAAGTCAGCCCTGATAAAATGAAAATACACCTGGTAATGCTCAGTTAATGCAAGATAAATTATTACAGATACAAACTATTATAAAAAATGACTGACATAAAACCCAACATTAATCACAAAGACCTCACTAGGCCTAAGAACTAACCCTATGCTACACAGCACAAGAAAAAATACAACAGTTATACTCAAATTACACACAGCTGCTAGATGTTTGGAGATTTCTTGAGCACTCACAATAATAATATCTGTACAGGGGAGGACAGAGATGTGAACAAAATGAGGAGCAGATCTAAGTGGCAATGATGCAGAGACTGAGCTCATTATATAGGGTCTGGCAGAGCTTGATACAACTTGTAAGAAGGACGCGCAAATGAAGCCATGGGGACAAAGAGCTGAAAATCCCGCTCGGAATAACAGAGAGAACGACTTACTCTACTATAACGGTAGAAGGGGGGGACTGAGGCAGAACACGCTCGTGATCAAACATGCAGCATACTGTGCGTTAAAATTACACAAAGGATGATGAAATCATAGGCTATGTAACAATATATATACAGTACATAATGTGTGTGTGTGTGTGTGTGTGTGTGTTGCGCATATGGTACGAGGAATGTGGAGGTGGAAAGGATACTCGAATATGGGGAGGCAATGAACATGATTACGTGCAGTAAACATCTTAGGAACATGCTGGAAATGATGCATAACTCGCCTCATCTCTCTCTCTCTCTGGAATACCGACTTCACTTCTCACTTTCCAGGCATCTGTTTCAGATTGCAAATGAAAATCTCTCGTTTTATCTATTTATGTCCCCCTTTTTGACCGACTGACTGACTTAAGACTTTTTAATGCAATTTATAGCCAAGGATAATTCAGACATTGACTAACCATCCCTCTTCTTAGCTATCTGAATCATCACCCTCTTCACTGTCCGAAGCATCCTAAATCTATATAATTAATTGATGGGGACCTGCAAATTTCACATGCGAGTTTAACATTTGTTTTTTATAGAGATATCTTCTACATGCAACCCAGACTCACCATAATAATGCATGATTCACTACTTGAGATACTCATGGAGGTAGAGCTTGTGATATACACTCAAATTATAACACAGGAGGTGCAAAAAGAAAAAAAAAATCTGACTTGCATCGAATAGTGTGGCGTTTGTAGCTTGAAGGTTCCGTGTGGTCGAAGCAAACAAACGATGGCACCTTCACACAAGGCCTCACGGCCCTAGATCCTATGTGTTTCTTAGGAAATGCACTGTCCAAACCATCCCACTGTCTGAACCATCAATGCTGTCCCGTACCCATGAGCAAATGGTACAATACAAAACAGCAGTGATATGTTGACGATCAGGGTGGAGAAGAGAAGGCAGAAGTGCTTTAGCAGCAACGGTGAACTTGATGAAGATCAACGTGGCAGCACTGCTACACTCATCACTGTACCTGTGAAATCAGTCAAGTGTTAATGTGACAAAACAATTTGTATTAAATTACAGTTACCCTGTCCCTAGTAAACACACACTACGAAAGTTATGCCCTGGCTGAGAAACTTGGGCGCAAGTCAGAGCTTCGTGCATGCGAGGTCGCCATTAAATCGTTACTGGGTAGACCCTGTATCTTTATTAATTGGAGAAAAAGCTGTTCCCTGGTTAATGCATAGGCACGGTGTAGTTATGAGGGGTGGAGGTCTAGAGTCTTGCCTGGCGCATTCCAGGGAGACAGCAGTCAGTCAGGCCCCAGCTCCCTCTCTCTGCTGTGAGACCATGCTTCAATTCAACTGATCTATCCCCTGAAGCGTTGACCCCTGGTACCTTAAAAAGATCCAGATTGGTGCCAGTTAACAAGCAGGGCCCTCAGTAACCCACAGCCAGTCACAGGTCTAAAGTGAGAGTACTGACCATTAACTCAGGGCCATCTGTACATATGCTCTTGGTCTATGTACAGTCTGGTGGTATGTGTTCCTATGCACTTGGACATTCTAATTATGCTACACTTAACACTAATATAGGTAGGCTGGAGAATCCATATGCAAACTCGGGCAGTTATCATTTTAACACCCAGTCCAGGTGTGAACACTCATGTGGATAAACTAGCCTCAGTGATAGCACCACAAGGTAATTCAAACACAGCCTTGGGGTGCCTCTGCGAGGTTCTCGAACTTCTCTCTTAACCTATGGTATACATGTATATACAGATCTGGGATGAAATGTGTCCTGTGAAACCCACAGGCGAGACATCAGGTCTGTGCCCACATTGTCGCTGCCCTGTCTTTCAAATGGCTCAGAGATTATAGGCACAGTTTTCATAGCTGCAGGTTCGGTAGCACCCCTGGTCAGTGGTACGTTGACACTCATCATAGGAATGCGCAAGCTTATTTACTGGTATTTCATGTCCCATTCCTGGCGAGAAAAAGTCTGTGTGCATACTGTCAAAAGTTTTCTTTTGGCCCATGTGACCACCCAGCACCGAACAATGACCCAATTTGAACCTTGCCTGGTGATACTTAGCAGGAACGACAAACTGCACTCGAACCTCACCCTGGGGTGTCTGTGACTCATGGTACAGTCATCCTCATTTATGAAGGAACCTGGCTTGACCTCCCTGTGAATGTTTAATCACATTACCCTCTAATTTCTTCTGCACTGTCGCAAGTGTGGGGTCAGACTGCTGTCAGGTCAGACTGTTGTCCTTGGACAACATCCTGACTACAAATCAGATCCTGCAGCATTGCAGTGATCAACGGGGTGACACAGTTTGGAGCCTTGGCCATGCCATGTGTTACTGCAGTAGCCGAAGTCTGAGTAGCGACGTCTATGGTGTAACTATTCTTAACACCTGGTATGTTACCTACAAGAAGGTCAAAGAAAGGTTCTGGCATGACAATTGCAACTGTCAAGCCGGTATAAAATGGAGATGCTACCTGAATACGTGCCTCAAGAAACAATCTCGCTGGTCTGGGGTTCAGAAAACCCTATATCCTTGGCTTCCTGTATGAACAGGTTAGTAACCATGAAGCCAACTCACTGAGGCAGAGTGAACCAAAAATTGGTATATGAACTTTCACAGTCTAATGGTAGTAATTCAAAATGAAGAATGTAGGCACAGCCTGCTGGTGACCAGCTTCATCTTGTTAAACTAGTAAGCAGGAAAAAGGAATCCACCAACTAACTGGGAAAAGACTTTTACAATGATTAATGAAGCAGTACTAATGACCTACTAAACAGTAACCACCACCAAGCTAAAGTCTATAAACTTTTATAGCTAATGAGTAGCTAGGAATGAGTTTAATATTTTATTAATAACTATCTTTAAAGGTACGGGTTAATATCCTGGAAAGAGGTCACCACTTGTCAAGGGGGGAAGGGATTTCGCTACTGACAAAGGGGAAAATAAAATAAGTTTAGACTTATGAAATTAAAGCCTTACATTTTTACTTTATTCTGGCTCACGCCTCCAATCTCAGAAAACGAGAGGTCTATAAACTTTCTATTCAAACAGTATTAAGCAAGAGATAATCACTCATAGATGCTAAATTATTAATACTGTCGGCCTCAAGGAGAAAGAACCCTGCTCTCTAACAATTAATAACTTACCCTGGAACTTAAAAACACCGAAGCAGGCTCTTGCTTCGCCACTCCTAGCTTGTGCAAATTATTTTATTGTGAATTGATATGTAAGAACTGGCTTAACTACCAGTCGTGATTAGGGTCAAGAAAACTTTGTGCAAATTGGGAGCAAAGAAAACTAAGTAAAAACTATATAAAAAATGAAACACGGTTTTACATTTAACCGAGTTCAAAAGAGAAACTGTGAATTTGTCAATTACATAAAAATAAGTGCTTATCTTACAGGAGAACTTAAGCAAGTAAATTCACTCACTCACGCAGTCAAGCTAACTAACTCTCTTATATCTAGAAAACGGAAAGAAAATACCGGTAATTGGAGATATGGAGTCACAGAGCTGCAAAGATACTGCGTCTTGCACTCCGTACCTGAACTGCCCTGCGTTGAGAATGGAGTTGCAGAACTGGAAGGGAACTAGGTGATCCACGCCTGAAGACACCGTTGATGAGGTGTAGTCTTCGCTGGTCACTGCCCTTTCATTGACTCTGGCTATGTCTGTCTCTCGACTGTTAACCTCCAACTAACTACAATGAAAGGATAGGTATGGCATCGCAGAGCTGCAAGATGACCAGCAGATGGGATGGTCTCCGAGAATCACTTCTCACACTGTCCTGCATACGTACGTTCCTCGGAACTGTCCATCTCCAACTGACTGTTTCTCATGCATGCAGGCTTGCTTTATGGGAAATGGACGGGGCTTCCTGTCCCAGCCATTACAGGAACGGGTGAACAATGAACATAAACTAATTTCGCTCAATGATACACCAGTGTTTGAGTATAAAGACAGTCACTAGTGAAACAATAACAAATATTTCAAAAACTTGTTACAGTCGGAGTGCAAATGTGGGCAGTTAGTAGAGCCAAGCTCTCTGGAATTCCCATTGGAGTTTGTGGGCTTACATAACAATAAAATGTCGCAAGATCCCATAACAATACGATGTGGCGAATTCGTGACGCTAGATGACTGTCTGAAGATTGTGATTGTCAATGTGTACAAGGGGGAGGGTGATGCCCTGGGAAGAGGAAATTATAGGGGAATAAAACTTTCGGACCAGATACTAGGGGTAATAAGGTGGTACTTGAAGGGATGATTAGGGAAAGAGTGAATATTGGTGAGATGCAGTTTGAGTTTCTGACAGGCAAAGGGACCGCTGATGCTATATTCGTTGTGCGCTAGCTTCAGGAAGAAATATGTAGGAATGAAAATAGATCTCTATTTTGTTGTCGTTGATTTGGAGAAGGCCTTTGACATAGTATCCTACCTAGGGGGGTGGTGAAGTGCGCAATGAGAAAGCTTGATCGAGGAGTGACTGGTTAGATTGGTTATGGCTATGTGTGTGGGTGCTCATACCCAGGTGAGAGTGAATGGAGATTTGAGCGATGATTTTCCGTGAATGTTGGCGTGAATCGCGGAGTCAGTCTTGAATCCCATATTGTTTGTCATGGTGCTTGAAATTCTCTCTCTCAAGTAACTTCAGAAATAGACTCCCTTGGGAGATGTTTTAGCCTATGCCAAATGACTTGAGGTTTATTGCAGAGATTGAAAAGGAGGCAGAGGAAAGATACAGAAGTGTAGAGACGGAATGTGGCACGAGGGTTTGAGAGTAAATGTGGATAAAACAAAAATGATATCTAGGGCTGCTGGCAGTACTGTCAAAGGAGAAGGGGAATGGTCACGTGCAGTTAGCCACAAGGATATGGGAAGTAATTTAATTTTGTGCAATATTATAAGTGCATAAGAGACGTTGCGGTATTAAAGGTAGTCTGTGATATAATACTGATTTGTGTGTGTGTTGTGTCGGGGAGAACATAGAGAGATCGTCAAGCTGAAAAGGTTGATCTTGCTGTTGAGTCTCTTGAGTATGTGGAAGAGTTTTGTTATTTGGGGGACATGCTCTGTGTTGAAGATTGGACTGGAGCTATTTCTGTGGTTAGAGTGAGGAGTAGTTGGAGGAAGTTCGGTGAGCTGTTGCCTTTCTTGATAATGAAAGGGCTCTCTCTCTTTCCTAAGGGATCTTTGTATGTGGCATGTGTTAGGAGTGTAATGCTGTGTGGTAGTGAGACTTGGGCAATAAATGGAGAGGATATTCATAGGGTCAACGTAGAGATATGGCAATGATTAGATGGATGCGTAGTGCGTCCTTGAATGTGAGGCTTGGGGGGCTAGGTTTAAGACTAAAAAGCTTAAAGGAAGGATGGGACTGAAGTGTAATGATGCTGATTGAGAGGGTTTGGGCGTGTAGAGAGGATGGAGGATTTTCTTTTAAATAATGGAACAGAGGAAGGAAAAGAATTAATAAAAAAAAAATCCATACACCAGATTACTGGCGTCCTCCATTCATAAATTATCTGTAACACCTGGACTTGAATAGCCGTAGGATGAAGTTAGGGGGGAAACAACTCCGGGGAAGCGACTTCCAGAGAGATGCAGTTCGGGGAATAAAAAAATTCTGATAGGCAGAAGTTCTACAATATGGCATCGTGACAGTCCAGTCATGAGCGCTGCCAGATGACAAATGGGCATGGAAAGTGATTAATGTGGACTTCGGGGGTAGGGTTGCGAGAGCAAGCAGAAAAAGACCTGGCTCGTGGACATACAGTAGTGTGACCTCAGGCATAAAGAACTTAATAGGGAGGCTGCCAGAGATCGAGCAACGTGGAAATCCGCTATTGAGCCTTTATAAACGATATGATCTCTCTCTCTCTCTCTC
>NC_137052.1:5831697-6066697 GCF_032717465.1 Coenobita brevimanus | reverse complement strand
GACGACAATGATATAACTTGTCCCCTCACCTGGCTGGTCATGTAAAAGTCTATCAACTGGTACTTCCCAATCCGCCGAAAAGAGGACGGTGGACTGCAGGAGAAGGGAAGCTCGCCTGGTTCACATTTCACATAACTTTGGGACACGTAAGAACAACAGCAACAAAAACAAACAAGCAAGAACAACAAAAAAAACAACAACAAACAGCAACGAAAAACAAGTAACAAAGAAACAGAACTTAATCACTACAAACCAAAACAAACAAGCCAACCCCCCCAAAAAAAAAAGACGACGACAACGAGAACAGCAAAGTTGACAAGAACAAGTTGGTTCCAGATAGAAACATGCAGATCCTGTATTATTTGCCAGGCTGTATGTGTTCAGAAACACGAATTTAATCATAGTGTTAATAATTCAAAACCCAAGACAAGCATATTTTTTATTGCTCACTAAAGCTATAACTTACAATAGGCTTATGAACCTCATCACCAGGATAGTCCAACCCTGCCACGAGCAGAATACAGAACTTTAAAAGCACTCAAGCTTACTTGAGCTAAACCATTAATGGTAATCCAGAGTTTCAATTCTGTGAATATTCATTGTGGAATGATATAAATGAATTAACTTCTCCATACTTTGCGTATGTGTTGCACAACAAGGGACCCAGTTGCCTATCAGGTAGTAAAGTTAACTGATTGGTATGAATTTACCAATTACACTTTTTGCCTCACTCCGCATGTGTCTGTGAACATATTCCTAGAGAAAGTGAATTATTCTATCTGTCGAGAAGGAAAAGTTATCAAGTCTGCTGAATCCATGAAACAATACCCTATTGTTTCACCGTTAAATGGTATTTTTTTTAATGAATAAAACCAAATGACTTTCGCCAGACATGTGTTTGTATCTGAACACGTCCCTGGTGAGTGAGTTCTGCCAATCGAGAAAGAAATCTGAGTCCATCAAAAATATCACTATTGTTTCATTGAGTTCAGTTTGAAACAGTGCATCACCAGTCGTTGTACATAAGGAAATAGTAGGAGCGCTTCGACACCCATATGACACCTACGTTCAAGGAACAGCACACGAACCATTATTCATGGTCCCTTTCATTTATTATATATAACCTTCTGAGTCTTTACTATTTTAAGCATTATATGACTTTGAAATATCATGGCAATGCTAAAGATTCTTTTATCTGGGTAACTCATAATAACAAACACAGATGTCGAAATTGCTGTCAGCTCATATACCTTGACAGACGCTATGCCAGCTCAGTGGATTTCAGCAATCTTTCTTACTTTATTTTCCGCCTTGTCCCTGCTAAATAATATTTAGCAGAAACCACTACTTTTTTTTTTTTTATGCGAGTAAGAAGGAACCAAAATCTAGGAGTCCGCAAACAATTCCTTCCAAGAAAAAAACAAAAACAATACAAAAGCGAGCCAAATTCAAGATCTGTTCATTTCGAGATGCCTGGACACACTGTGTTTGAAAGACTGGAAATCAGAGCTAGCAGGAAATACAGAGGGAGACACTTCCAGAGTTGACCGGTTGCATAAATGAAGGACTGGGAGTAACGGCTAACTCTTGCATTAGAGAGTTAGACAGAAAAGGGATGATAGTTTGTTGCTAGACGGGTGCTACGCGCCTGTCGCGGAGGTGGAGGAATGCAAGCAGACAGTTCAGAGGAGCAGTGACCATGGAAGTAGCGATAGAAAAGAGATAAAAAGGCAATAGTGCGGCAAAGAGACAGAGGTTGAAGGGAGCCAGTAAGAGGAGGAGAGTTAATGAGACGAAAAGCCTTTGACTCCACCCTATTGAGAAGAGCTGTATGTTGTTGTTGTGGGGAGCCTCCCCACACATGAGAGTTGTACCCTACACAGGGGCGAATAAATCCCATGAATAAAGTCAACAACTGTGTAGGGGTAAAGAAGGTATGGAGTCGGCTTAGCACACCTAATCTCTTGGACACTGATTTTACAAGAGATGTAATATGACCTTTCCAAGATAAATCCCTAGTGAATGAAACCCCAAGCATGTTCAAGGATGATGCAGGATTGAGCTGGATATTATTAAACATTAGTGGGTACTCCTGTGGAAGATTTTGTCGGGTTGATAAGTGTAAAAACTGAGTCTTTGATGCGTTAAAAACCACAAGATTATTTTTACCCCAGTCAGAGATAAGTACCAAGTCAGACATTAGGTGTGCCATAGCCTCATCCCTTGTTTGTTGAAGTAACTGCTGGGATGGACGTTGCGGGAACCGAATGGAAAGGCGAACGGTGGAATCATCAGTGTACGAGTGGATAGGGTTAGATGTACAACTTAGAAGATCATTGATGAATTAAAGGAAAAGAGCTTGTTTGTATCTATCACTATCCTTCCATGACACTTCCACCGCAAATGGCCCATGGAGTTATTAATGACCACCAAGGAGCATTAATATCCTCAAGAGGGGGTGGCGGTAATCTGCAATGGAAGTGTCGTTGAATAAGTGTGGCAAATGGTGAAATATAAACGGAAAACACTTCAAACTACATGAAATCCAGTTGTGACTTCTGCTAGATATTTATCCAGTCTTCTCCATACAGCCTTGCCCATTTCCCACAAGGGTCAGGCAAGACCCATGCCCATCGCTTGTGGGATGCTCCTTTGCAGTTTCTGAGGATATTCTGGTTTGATTTGTCATTTTGTTTTGCGTGGTTTACGGTGGGATGCCCTTCCTGATACCAGTCTTCCCAGTATACCTGGGCTTGGACTCTCTTGTCCGACCCCATCCCCTCCCACCATAGCTGAAGGAGTTCTTTTAGTCTGACTGGTGTTAATGGATGGTAGGTAGCAATCTACAAAGAGGCTCATCTCCCCCTCATGAAGAACCACAGCCACCGTTTCCGGCTGGGGCTGTGGCTTTAAAGCGTTTCAGGATAGGTCGAGGATGAGGTGGTCGGGGAGACCTTCTCCGTGCCCTCCTCGTCCGTATTCTCGAAAGGCCACAACCACTCTTTCTGGGTAAGACTGTAGCTTAAGAGGAGCTCAGGAGAGGTGGGGGGATGAGATGGCCTGGCCGACATCCTCGTTGCCCCTACTCCTGAAAGGCCACCACCAGCTTTTCCGGCTGAGGTTCCGGCTTACGAGGGTCTTGGGAAATGTGGGGGATAAAGTGCCCTTGCAACGTCCTTACCCCGAAGAACCATCAAGTTTTCTGGCAGAAGATTTGGCTCTACATGGTCTCGATGGATGTAGGGGAGTGTTTTTTGTCTGACATCTGCTAGTGGGCCCTTCTAGTATGGTTGCGCCTATTTAGTCTGGTTGCATTATACTAGGTCGAGGCAGTACTCAAGTCTGCTCACCACTGCAAGGTTGCACTCCTTAAGGAGGTATAGATGTTCAGTAATGCCTTAAAATATTATACCGATTTTACTCTAAACTGACAGAAATTTTCGTCCTTTTGCAGCTTATTACGTACCTAATAGACAGGAAAAGATAATGCTATAGGTGTGTATCCTTGCCATGGCACCTCTTCCATTACTAGCTCAAAATTCTGGTGTTAATTTGTTGTTACAATTCAGTATTCAAGATGGAAAACCTGCATTTTTAGGTCAAGTTAGCATAAAAATAATAAATTACTCCTATCACTGCGACACTTTCCGATTGTGAATATTGTATGCTGGTAAATAACCATTACAAAATGTGCCCTGTTCTCATAGTAGGGTTTCGACAAACAGTTTTAATGAAAAAATAAAGAAAATGATATCGAGAGCAGGAATGTTCAATTGTTTAAACAATTAAACGTTTAAAATGTTTTTTCAGAAAGTTTGATTGAAAAACGATTAAAATGGTACGGTGAAAAAGCTTGATTAAACTAGTATTTGATTCTGGAAGTTTGAAATTTTCATCAGTTCTTAAACTTTTTTGCTGTGTGTGCGTGTGTGTGTGTGTGTGTGTGTGTGTGTGTGTGTGTGTGTGTGTGTGTGTGTGTGTGTGTGTGTGTGTGTGTGTGTGCCGTGGCCGCGCATAGGCATGCATGTGTGCGTGCGTTTTCAATGAAGCATGTGAATTTCATGGTATATATTAGAGTTTACTGTGCTCCTTTTATTACTACAAAAAGAGACTGCTATTTTTTAAAAATATTTTGCCCCTCCAAATGCCAAAAATATTATGAACAGAAGCTAAATAAGATAAAGAAAGATGGCCACGGTGCTCACTTCTCGCTTCAACCTGCTGTTCGAGACAGATGAGGCTTCAGTGAGACAAATCACAAAACATATCAGACGTGCGATTGCAAATCTGGGACACCAAGAGACAGGAGTTGGCGGCGGTGGTGAGGGAGACCGGATTGTTGGCAATGCAGAGGGGGATGATTTCTTCGCCAGCATCATGTAAACAACAGACAGCTCGGACATGGTAGGGTCCTACCTGAATGACTCCCGAAGCTTGCTCAGTATCCTACAAGAGGAGCAGTATCGTGGCCTGAAAAAGCCCTACATCTAGAAAAATGCTGCCCTCGCATCAAATGTCCCCGTAGAAAGACTGTTCCTTCTACTAAAGTCGGATCATTTTCCATCATGGCACAGGGAGGAGTCGCTTGTGTGTGATGTCACTTGGCTTAAGTAATAGAAAATGTATAAAAAGGCAAACTCAAATTAAACATTTATAATAAGGGGAGGCGAAGAAAGGGAAGAAGTGCGGACTGGTTTAACCCTGTAATATAGCAGTAGGTTCCCTCACACCCATCACCTTCCATCACACCCCCACACCTTCCCTCACACTCCATACCTTACATCACACCTCCACACCTTCCCTCACACTCCACACCTTCCATCACACCCCCACACCTTCCTGCACACCCTCATATCCTCCCTCATACCCCACACCTTCCCTCTCACTCACATATCCTCCCTCACACCCCCACACCTTCCCTCACTCCCCTATATCCTGCCTTACACATTTCAGTCTCTTCACTCACACCTCACACCTTCCTTCACACCCTCATATCCTCCCTCACACCCCCACACCTTCCTTCACACTCCTTCACACCCCCATATCCTCCTTCACACCCCCACACCTTCCTTCACATCCCCATATCTTCCCTCACGCCCCCACACCTTCCTTCACACTCCTTCACACCCCCATATCCTCCTTCACATCCCCACACCTTCCTTCACACTCCCACACCTTCCTTCAGACCCCCACACCTTCCTTCAGACCCCCACACCTTCCTTCAGACCCCCACACCTTCCTTCACACCCCCACACCTTCCTTCACACCCTCATATCCTCCCTTACACCCCCACACCTTCCCTCACACCCCCACACCTTCCTTCAAACCCCCCACACCTTCCTTCACACCCTCATATCCTCCCTCACACCCCACACCTTCCTTCACACCTTCATATCCTCCTTCACATCCCCACATCTTCCTTCACACCCCCCAAACCCACCATCACACCCCCACACCTTCCTTCACATCCCCATATCCTCCCTTACACCCCCAAACCTTCCTTCACACCCCCACACCTTCCTTCACATCCCGACACCTTCCTTCACACCCTCATATCCTCCCTCACACCCCCACACCTTCCTTCACATCCCCATATCCTCCCTTACACCCCCAAACCTTCCTTCACACCCCCACACCTTCCTTCACATCCCGACACCTTCCTTCACACCCTCATATCCTCCCTCACACCCCCACACCTTCCTTCACATCCCGACACCTTCCTTCACACCCTCATATCCTCCCTCACACCCCCACACCTTCCTTCACATCCCCACACCTTCCTTCACACCCTCATATCCTCCCTCACACCCCCACACCTTCTCTCATACATTTCAGTCTCTTCCCTCACTTCTGAGGACTGAAAATGCGTCGTGATCTGGAGAGTGGAGCAAGCATCCACTCACCACCATGGTCAGGAGTCAACCGAACTGGGATTTCGCGAAAGTCGACGTCACTCCGATGCTTCACTCTTTGCGCCAGCTTGGAGTCGTTTTAGAAGGAAGTGATCCGACTTGGTATTAGTAGACTAATTGTGGTAGGTGGGGGCGCTCACCATCCACTCACTTGATGTAGAAGCTGCTCTCAGGTGTCTGCCCTTTCCTCTCCTCCGTCCTTCTTTCCTTCCATCCTCTTCTGTCTCTCTTTCATTCATTCTTTCCTCGTCCTTCTGCCTACGGGTGACTTTAAACTCCCTCTTCTGTCTTTTGTTCCTTCAATCTTTCCTCTTCCTTCTGCCTGTGGGTGACTCTACATTGAGTGACAAGCCAAATGGTTTCCTGTACAACAGGAAACCATTTACTACGCTGGGTGGTAACCATATAACCAAATTATAGCGCCTGGTGGTTTAGTGGGTAATTAAGGCGCTCCAATCGGATTGAGCCAGTGAAGGTTTATATCCAAGGGATGGTTGGGGTTTATTGCTCTTGTGATGCCACTTAGAGATGAGTGGGGCTGGTCACTCTCATCTTAAATGTCAGGACCATCTTGCCTGGCCCCGGGCTCCTACGCTCCTCATGGGGCGAAGTAGAATTGGATGATGGATGGATGGATGGAGGACTGTTCAGCGTTGCCGGTCGTGTACTAGGACGCCACAAAGCGTTGAATGACGACTTGTTTGAGCTTTTGTTGCTCCTGAAATTCAACAACTTATCGTGGGCAGAAAAATTTTCCTTGGTCCAGTTCAAGAGAATACTTCTTTTTGTACATGTATATTGGTTGTAATTTGCTCTGAACCAGCGTGGTGAAGGAGTGTAAAGAATGCGAGCATGATAAAGTGTAAGAATATATTTATACACTAAAATATGGTATTTTATATCCTCTGTTCCATACAGCTCAAAAGTTTAAGTTTAAAAAAAGTTTAAAAGGGTACAAAAAATAGTTTGAAAATACGATTAAACCTTGATTAAAAGGGTGCTTGGAAAAGTCTTAAAAAGTTTAAAATGGGTCAGAAAAAAACGATTGAACATTACTGATCGAGAGTGGAATCAGGTGGTACAACGGTAGCATATCCAGGTCGCAAATGGAAGTCCTGTAGTATGACTGTTAGACAAAGTAGTTTCCCCTTGTCGCAGTTCACCCAGCAGTGGCGTTGGGGACCTGGATGTAAATTTGATTGTTGCTATTCAGAATAGGCAGATTAAGTGACCATTAGACTTATATTGGTCATCTGCCTGAAATAGACATCTGGCCCTCATTTTAGGTGGCATAATAGACTTCGTAACATTTCTTCCTTAGCTAACTTTTCTGCATCGTGCTCCTTGGGATTTTCTTATATGTTACTGTGTAGTTTTCATTCAGACATTCTTTGCATCAATAACACGCAGAAGGATGCTGAGGTGTCACTTGCAGAATAAATTGTTGAGAAAGAAGTGCTACGAAATCTCAAAAGCCACAGATTACGATCCTTAATACTTTAATCCTATCATTAGCATAGCACCTTTATTATCAAATTCATTCTATACTCTTTTCACCTTTACTTGGCCCAAATTTTCATCTTTTTGAGTTGATTTCACGTAGTTCAGTGGCAGAAAAGGGCATGTTACAACTGTAAGTTCTTTCCACTTCCTTGTGACTAACATCATACTCTTGTGTTAATCTGTTGCTACAGCTCAGCATTCAAGATGGAGAGATCATAATTTTAGCCCGGAAGAGCTTAAATTCACTACCACTCACACTGCAGTCGGTCGGGGTGTGTGGCTCTGAAAGGAAACACGTCATAATTATGTGACGGCCACACATCTTTTAGACCTGCAGTGGCGAGGTGGGTTCGAGCCCCAGACAGATGAGGATGCTTTAGGGTGCGATGTTATTAAGCCCCACACAGTTGTGGATTCTTTAGGGTGCGATGCTAATGAGCTCCACACAGATGAGGATGCTTTAGGGTGCGATGGTACTACAGTTTTAGACCAAGTTATAGTAAAAACAGTATAGCATCGCATGATCGTCTTTATCCGTCATACTAAACGGGTTTCGGACAATATCCAATCGCCCCATGAGTAGGATGATTTGTTACGGTATATTCTTCCTACCGCCATACAATTTTCGCTTGCTTATGGGAAACCTTGTTTTGAAAGTTAGCAGTATTTGTGAGTGTGTGTGTGTGTGTGTGTGTGTGTGTGTGTGTGTGTGTGTGTGTGTGTGTGTGTGTGTGTGTGTGTGTGTGTGTGTGTGTGAGAGAGAGAGAGAGAGAGAGAGAGAGAGAGAGAGAAGCAAAATTTCATTGTCCTGTAATTTCAGTGAAGAATCACTTTGTTACTGCAGCAACTTACCAGTACAGAAATATTGTTTTGTAAGGTGAATGATCTTAACGGTATATGAGTAAGTATGGCTAGATATTATAAAACAAGGCGTAAATAATGTGATGCACTGATAACTCCCAATCACCTGGATTAACATCACTTCTACGTGGAGCAAAAATATTTTGTAAATAGGACGAATAGTCCATACATCATAACTGGTCAGTATACAAACAACATACAGTATCTTTAATTATGACTAAACAATAAGAAAAAGACTAATGTGATTCAGTGGCACCTCCAGTTTCCAGAACAATTGCTCAGCAGGGTTACCACCCTGATATTACTAGTACTGTATGCTGAAGAGAGCAATCTTCAGATTTCTTCTGGTTGTGTTATAATGTATAATGCATTGGGTGTTCGATAATTTGCTCAGCAGAGTGTACAGATCAGGTGACTAGAATAATACGAAGAGAGGTATTGAAAAAATAATTAACCTAGAAAACATCACTGTTGATGGATTTAGAAAACTAGTGGCTGTCTACAACGGTAGTTTCATATTAAGCTGAAAGGATATTTTCGACGATGACACACGCAGAGGGATATAATTCGGTGGAAGGTAGTATGGATAGGAAGAATTAATACCAGTGCTAATAGCATTTCTGACATAATAGCAAACACCTGAACAAAATCCTTCAAAGAGAAAACTAAGAGTAAAAAAAAAAAAAAAAAAAAAAAGATGGTAAGACCACCAATTGAGGGTCCTTCAGGGAACCTCTTCATTGCAATAGGTTTGGTGTATGCTGAATAAAATCGTCTTGTGTCATCAGCAATTAATGATACATGTCTTACATACAGGGTTGAAGCAACCGGGTCCTAGATGGTGGACAGCTGGCTGAAAACTGGCAGCTTTTGAGGGGATACGCTCAATAACAGCAAACTTCTTGTAGTATGGAAATGTGAAAGTTGACAAAAGAATTTACCTATGTTGGGGTCTGGCATGAAAGTAATGTTTTTAACAATTATGGGAGAAATTTAGGGGAATTTTAGTCGCAGGTACTAAGGAAAGGAGTAATGCATAGTCAACGTAGTTCCTAAAGCATTGCTGACGGCACAAACTCTTGGAAATCAGGTGTTCGGGAACCCCTGACTAACAGACATAGCTGCTTTGCTTTACATGCCATGGTTTGAAGTGACTGGCATTTTAGTTTGTCACCATTATGTCATGCAAACATGGAGAAGGCGGGAGGATGGCACTGAAAGTCTACAGTATACCACAGAAGGGCAAGGAATGACGAGTTCCAATTCTGCATCGTCTGATTAACTTGTTGCCGCTCCTGCCCGCCCACTCTCTGCCACCTCCATCTCCGCCAAGCCACCCACTCATTCAAGAAAACGACTGAGTGAATGTGCAAATGGATGAGAACTAGAGGTGACAGTGTCGTCATTGTCGGGTGAGCAGATGACGCCAGAGGACGAAAGTCACCACATGGAGAATGATGTGCCCTGGCTGTCCTCCTGTGCCTCCTCCCATAGCTTCATGCCGCAACTCAAGTGATTCTGATCCAAGGCCTGGGAAAGTCCCCTACCCTTCCGATGCATAGGAAGTCCTCTGAGGCACTGGACATTGAAGAAGAGGGTCCAGCAGCAAGAAGTCATATGCGCACAAACGCCTCATCATGACTGCCCATCCTCTATCACAAAGTCCATGCCTCACCATAGTCTCATCACCGACCACATTGCACCAGCCTCATACTTTGCAGGGAATTTTTCCTCCGCCTGTGTGCTTTTTCAAGTACCACATGAAGGTGAGGTGCAAGGTACTTGTGTATGAGGAAGTGTATATAGTATAAATTTGTATATAAAATAAAGGAAGTGAAATAGAAAAATAAGGAAAATTTCACCGTAAAGAATGTTATTACAAAAGCAAGAGTTACTTGCGAGGAGCATCTGGAGTTACATAAAAAGACAGACTGGCAAATGAGGAAGTGAAGGGGCATTGTGCTGTGGATGTGGATTTGATACAAAGCTTTAGGAGTAATACATTGAGGTTTGGCCATGTGGAGAGGATGGAGGACGAGAAACTAACAAGAAGAGCGTATGTGAGTGAGGTGGAGGAAAAGAGAAGGAGGGGGAGACAGGATGAGATGGAGGGGTGGAGTGGAGAGGTTACAGAGGTATGTGAGAGAGAGGTATGTGAGCAGGGAGGAGGGTAGCGAAGTGGAGGGGGGGGGGTCAGGGCGATATGGAAGTGATTTGTTTGTGGCCACCTCTTACGAGATTAAGACGCGTGGCTATAGATGGATAGATAGACGAAAGAAAGGACTGACATTCATTTAGTGAAGTAAGGTTTTAGAAAATAAATGCAATATACGTATGATATTAGAAGATAAGGAAATCCAGGGTACAGAAAATAAGTGTCATGACCAAAACAACCCTTAAGAAATGAAAATCATTCTTGTAGCGGAATAAGAAATTAGAAAATTAAATCCATTATATATATGTAAGTAGGACGTGTAAGGAAATCTTGTGGGGCATGGAGGAATGACAGGTGGACAGTCCCGTCATGATCAGGTCACCCTGGCCTGTCTGAACAGCCTGCCCTAGCCATAGACTCAGACGTTCATCAGGATACAACCTCACCACTACTCCAAAAATTGCCTCTGCTCTAAACCTCTGTGCTCCACAATGTATCTGCCTAGACACGTAGGACACTTGCAGTGGACAGCCGAAGGATTGGTGAAGATGTTGGTCTTTTGTTCAATGTTCCAGGTGGTGTAGTTGCTGCGATACATTGGTTTGAAAACAAGCACTATTCCATGTTACAGCGAGTAGTGAATCAGTTTTAATGCCAGGCTTTAGAGATTAACAAAAGTTTGTGTGATAAGTTCAGCTTAGAGAGAGAGAGAGAGAGAGAGAGAGAGAGAGAGACCGAGAGACCGAGAGAGAGAGAGAGAGACATTATAAGTTCCCTACCAGTGAAATCTGTTGGGGACTATAGGTTTGCGCAGTTCTGTTAGTAGGTCAGTCCATCCGCAGTTCCGGTTCCGCTCTGTAACTTTCACTTCCATGGACAGATTTTGATATAACTTCATACAATTGTGCCCCATACCATGACAGTGAGTCGCGCGCAATAACTAGCCATCTACTCCAAAGGTCAAGGTCACACCTGGGGCTCAAACAAGGTAGGGTGCTGTCCGTCTGCAATTTCGTGACTGCTCCGTAACTTCCACATGCATGGAAAGATTTTGATATAACTTCACACATTTGTTCCCAAAACCATGACGGTGTGTTGCGTGGAACAACCAGTCATCTACTGTACTTCCAAGGTCAATTACATATGTATGGTTATCATCCGGTAGGGGAATGCACTGGATGCACTTATTATTATTATTATTATTATTATTATTATTATTATTATTATTATCATTTTCATTATTATTATTCGCTTAAAGGCAGCCTTCGGCTGTCTCCACTCGATGTCAAGAAATGAGCAATAACTCAGTAACTGGTGGCCCGACTGGACTGGAAATTGTTTTATTCTTTAAGTTGAAGGCTTTTTACGGTATCTTACTGTAACAAAAATATGCACTACATGTGCCATATTTGCTGTGTTACGGTAACAAACAAAACACATTCAGAAATCGGATCATTATCATACAGATTATTATTATTATTACTATTATTATTATTATTATTATTATTACAAAGGTCTGCAAAATTAATTAAAAGTTGTTTTAATTCTGAATAGTTGTCTTTTACTGCACTTATGAATGCAATAAAAAAAATTACATTTAGAATGTTTCCATCACATCACATTTTAATACAAAATTGAAAAGAAATTTAATTAGAATATACCTAGCAAATTACAAATTTCAGTCGATCTATGCAGTGTTGTTCTAAATTAACTGAAAATGAAAATAATTAGTCAGTGTAATTTTTTAAAATATGCACATAAAGGAAACAACACTATATACTCTATGACTCACATATAACTTCTCTAGACTTGTAACTTCTCATTTTTTTTATTTGATTTTCTCGAGAAAATCTGCCAAATTCCGATTTTAAATGCACAGAATGAGCAACAGGTATTGATGCATATTTATTACCATTATGAGAAGTACTCCTTTAAGGCTTCTTTTAGATGAATTTATAAATACTGTAGCCTCCATTCTGTTGCATTATAATCTCCTCCAAGTTTCTGCACTATTCCACTTATGTCAGTGCAATAAACCAATGATTCATCTTTCTTGAAATATGGTGCAAACTTTTTCTCTATTTTTGTACCAAGAGAACGTTGTGTCAGGATGTACTAAGTTTTTATCTTTTAATCGAGACCCCTGGAGCAATGCAGCATCTGTGGGGAGACCGAGGGCTCTTACTAAATCATTAAGTTCACCCTGAGAGAATCGTTGTGACTCATTGCCGGAACACGTTGGGACAAATTCTTCACCGTCTACTGTAGCACTTTCTTTCTCTGAGTGAGTTTCTACATAATCAAGACTATGAAGTGAGAAGGGATTGGTAGATTAGGTCCATGTGGTACAGGTCTTATTGCTGATGAAAGATTAGGGTAAACAACTTCTTTCTGATTCTTTTTCTTGAGCCTTGAATTTTGCTGGAACAAAAATATCAGTCGTTTCAATGATTATTGTCTTCCCTCCATATCATCGGAATATCAAAAGCAAGAGCCTTCTCTTTACCTTTTGTCCATTGTTTTAGTTCCTCAAACACAAACAGAGCAGACACTGTGAGGGGCCCACATTTTGTCCTGGTCACCAAGTATAATTCCTGAGTAGGCATAACAGGCCTTTCTAACCAAATCTGTTATGTTCTGTCTGTTTTTCACTATAAAATTTTTCACAAATGTGGCAAAAAAAGATCAAGGCTGTTCACACAACCTCTAGGCGCCATAATATGATCGTTAACAGTACAACAATATTTTAATTTATCCGTAAAGAAAAAAAATAATATCACTACTTCTTCCATAAAACATCACCATTTTCAATGAATATCACTGTGATGAAAAAGAATCACTCCACTAAAAGTAACTTACAAGTGCACTAGTCAACTTTGTCACACTGAGATATGTTTGCTGCACTCCAGTACTGGTATGACTCATCACTATGTTGTGTTCCAATTAGAGGGAGGCGGTGGCTGAATCAGTAGAGAGGCAGCCTGCAGTCCTGATGGACCCAGGTTCGAATCCCGGCTTGGGTAGGGAACAGTTTAAGGATTTGAATTTCATAAAAGCAGACTTTCCTGATCTACCAGATGACCCGCCGACGTGTCATAAAAGTACCCCCACTAATATCAATACACCAGTCCTGTATGAGACAGCCCTACCATGTATTCAACATGGACGGTGGGTGTTAGCGCCGAAGTGGTGACATGTGGAGGTGTAGGACTACTGGGCCTTGCGATAGGCTACTGCCCCCGAGGTATAGGCCCTGAAGCCTTTGCCCAAAGTCGGACACATAAAATAATATATATTCTGACTTATCAAACAAAATAACTGTGTTGTTTTAAACATGGATTTTAATATTAGAAAATACTAAATTCAAACATATTATCATTGTAATAAAATATCGATATGTAAATAATTATATAGAGCGAAATGATGAAAAAAGTATAACCGAAAAGTAAATAAAGTGTTTTCTGAAAAATGCTACATGATCGATAAAAATGGTTTTAATATTTTATTCAGTGCAAAAATATATAATATTCACATGAAATAATGAAAACAATTTTTTTCAATGTGTACCTGTGTTACTATTCAGCTGGATGGTTGACGACACTAGGTATAATTATACCCTTCCCCAGGAAATGGCTAAGCAGTAGTTTGATCACCTTACTTGGTACAGGAGGATCCTTCATGTGATGGCACTGTGTAATTTCCTGTTACAGCTAATCATTCATAATGCAGAGATGGCAAATTTAGGGTTAGTTAAAGTAGAAAAAGCTCATTAACATCTTTGTTCTAATGAAGTTACAATTAAAGCGAGTCAATTTCTTCACTGTAGATTAGCGGTGGGTTCAGGAATCAGTACAATCAGGAGAATGAATGTGGTTTGCGTGTAGAGAATCAGTCCACACAGCTGCTCCATCAAGCTCCTTAACATATTCCCTGCATGCTCATAACAGGCAATCACTCCTTATCTTCTTGCTCTCAACCTCATTTTCTAAGTACTGATTCCCCGATGGTGTAGGCGGGGGTAACGCAGAATTAAATGCATCCCATTTAGGCCACATTTTGGCACTCTGTTTCGTACTGTAACGCACATCTAATATACTATAGTAGTAGCCGTGTGTGTGTGTGTGTGTGTGTGTGTGTGTGTGTGTGTTTTGGGCAGCTGAAACTACACATTCAAATAGCACCAAAATTGGCACAAAAATTGTAAAAAATTTGCTGATGTGAAAAAACTTGGTCCCATCACGATTGAAAAACTTTTACTATATTTAACGAGTGACCAAAGTTTGACCAAAGAACACCGCTCCCGGCATGAGTGTGTGAAATTAGGGTTGCGTTCACCGTCGAGTTTTTGATGGCTTTATATCTGATATACTATAGCGGTAGCTGTGTGTGTGTGTGTGTGTGTGTGTGTGTGTGTGTGTGTGTGTGTGTGTGTATTTTGTGCAGCCGAGTGACAATGTTAGAATAGAATAGCACATAAACGTGACTCGGATTACCTGAAATGATTGCAACGCACATGCGAAGCGCGAGGAAACGAGTGAGAAACACGGGGAAATGAGTGTGAAGCACAAGATACCGAACGAGCAGCATGAGAGCCCTCTGCAGGAGCAATTGCGAGAGGGCCCGAAGGGTCCAAGAGCACTTGTTTTTTCTATTGCACCCAACTTTGGGCAATGGCTTAATAGCCCGTTCCCTGAGTCCCAGCTGTCATCCTTCATACCATACACCTCCATATGTTACCACATCAGTGCTAACACCTACCACCCATATTGAATACTCCTAGGGCTGTCTCATATGTGACTGGCATACTGGTATAAGCGGAGATGTTTTTACTATACAGGTCGGCAGGTCTTATGATACATCAGTATATTTTGTTTTAACGAAAGTCAAATCTTTTAACTGTTCCCTGCCCCAGCCATGATTCGAACCACGACAATTGGGGCAACAGTTTACCTCTCTACTAACTCGACCACCAGTTCCCCCAATGACTGGTATTTAAATACAGTGTTAGAACGTGGCCCAGCGAACGGGTTATTCTTATCCAACTCTTACCCCGACCTAACATGATCCAGCATTGTGCATCGTCGGAAAGTTATGTCTTATTCTGATCACAGAGTGACGAAGCCCTTTATTGTATTGTTACATCTTAGCATTAAAGATGGAGAGATCAAAATCTTGGGCGAAGATAAGGTGGAGAGTGTGTATATTATGAACCATCCAGCCTATTTCAATGATCTCTCCTCTTCTAAACTGTTTCCTCTCCCTCATTACAGCGAGCCTGCAGCAGCCGTCCAGCAAAGCTCCGTTAACCATTTCCTGTCCAGCTCACCAATGAAAGAGTTTACTGAGCTTTCCGTCCTTCATTTTTTTTTTTTTCCTGTGTCAGCAACTTTCAGTCTCTTGAACATAACATGTCAAGGCATCTTTAACTGAACGGATCTTGCATTTGGTACTCTTTTCTTTGATTCCTTCTGAAAGAAAAACCTTTTGCATGTTTCCAGGATCTTGTTCTTTCTTTTTTGTTTTAAAAACCTTAGCACTAATGTTGGAACGATATAACTGAGTTGCCTTCTTTACCATGTCTGCTGTTGTCTGTGAACGATGTAGGTGTCTTGATCTTACCGTAAACATGCCGATATTTGGTCCATAAGTCTCATCGTAGACTAAGTAGCGCCTCTTCCAAAGCTACTTGTTTTGCAGATTACACCTTAATATTCTCTTGAATTTTATTCATATAATTTTAACATCAACATAATTTTCCTCAGCGCCGTACTAGAGGATAATGAAATATAATGTATAGAGTACATCACTGAGGAAAAGGTGTTCCGAAATCAACAAAGCCACTTAGAGTACAACTCACCTATTCTGACCTTAGTGTGACGAGGCATTTATATTTTCCCAGCCCGGTCTAGGGTTGTCTGTGAATGTTGTAGAGATGGCAGTTTGGAACCTACTGTTGAGATGCAGTTTTAATCTTACCGTAGAGATGCAGTTTTAATCTTACTGTAGAGATGGCAGTTTTAATCTTACCATAGAGATGCAGTTTTAATCTTACTGTAGAGATGCAGTTTTAATCTTACCGAAGAGATGCAGTTTTAATCTTACCGTAGAGATGCAGTTTTAATCTTACTGTAGAGATGGCAGTTTTAATCTTACTGTAGAGATGGCAGTTTTAATCTTACTGTAGAGATGACAGTTTTAATCTTACTGTAGAGATGGCAGTTTTAATCTTACTCTAGAGGTGCAGTTTTTAACTTACTGTAGAGATGGCAGTTTTAATCTTTCTGTTGATATGGCAAGTTTTTTCTGATTCCAGCCTTAGTGTAATGAGCCATCCATCTCTCCTCAGCACGGTTTGCGGTTGTCTTTGAACGTGGTAGGCGGCCTGACTTTACTTTCGCCTGAGCTGGGGCTTAGGGTGGTGGTACACAGCCCTAGGCGCCTTCCTGTGCCCGAGGAGGAAGGATTCAACGTGGGGCCTGGCTCATCATCTATCTCCGTCAGCAGGGTAAGACGAAGAAGGAGGAGGAGGAGGAGGAGGCTTGCATTAATGTCTGTCGACTGCACGTGGACCACAAAAACATTTCAATCCGGTTACGTCTCTTTCCTGCCGCCAGAGGTGATTTTATTCAGCTTCTGAGATGCCACTTATCGTGAAGTGGTTAACGAAGGATATACCTCACCCCTTTGGTTTTAAAAATTCTCCCCTAAAATTAATAAAAAGTTCTAGGGATAGCAATATTCAATAAGAAAAGAGTCTTTGGATTGTAGAGGACAGTTTTGGTTACCTCTAGACGATTTCATTCAATGTAGGAAAGACTTTTCTAGTTTAAAGGTTTATATGTAGCAGTCCTCAAACCATTTTACTGTTAGAGATGGTGCTTGTGAGGGATGCCTTCATGTGGTTGCATTGATTTAACTGTATTTCGCACCTGTGTGATTATAAAAACGTCGGTCAACCCCTTCCTTATCTCCCAAAGGGGGATGGTGGCCTGCAGGACGAGGGCAACTTCAGCCTGCAGTGCACCAGGTTCACATTTCAGACGAACCTGGAGCTACGGCTGTCATCACCACCACCATTATTACTACTGCGACTACTTCTATTGTCAGATGTCGTACATAGGCTGAATAACGTTTTTATGTCGTGACGTAATAAAGCAAGAATACATGGCATCAGTGGTTTTGGAGATTTCATAACACCAGTTCCATTGTGATATATTTTGTACATCACACTTCAGTATCCTCTCATGTGTAATTGATGCAGATGATTTTTTTTTTTTTAAATTGAAGATGAGCAGAAGAAGGAAAAACAAATGAATAAAACAATAATCCATATACCAGATTCCAGTTGTCCTCCATTCGTAAATAATCTGTAACAGTTGGACTTCAACAACAAACCACTCTTGGAAACTGCGAGTTCCAGAGAGATACAGTTCGGAGAAAAAAAGAATTCTGATAGGAAGAAGTTCTGCAATATGGCAGTGTGACAGTACAGTCATGAGCCCTTCCAGATGCCCGTGTAGCGTGGGGGAAGGCGTGGAAAGGTGGCACAATGGATGCAGCTTCGTCTGAGCATTTGCCATAAAAGTGTCTGTAAAGTAATGTAAGGGAGGCAACATTCCATCTTACTAGTAGGGGAAGTAGTTCATTTGTAATACCGGGGTTTTTAATCATTCTTACAGCTTTATTCGAAATTTTGTCCAGTTGTTTTAGTACAACCTCTCCACATCCACTCCACAAGGGTGAGTAATATTCCAGGTGAGAGCACACATGACTCTTGTAAATTATAGCTAACCACTCGTCAGTAAACAAGTAACGGACTGTACAATAATCCAAGTTTCTTTGAAGGGTTTTTGCAAGTGAATAACATGAGAGGTCCAGCTGAGGGCATTGTTAAGTGAAATACGGAGAATTCCAATAATTTTAGAGATGGGAATATTAGTAGCACTGAAGGTAATATAAGAATCAAGCAATATCTGTCTATCAGTAAATTGTATATATTTGTTTTTTCCAGCGTTAAATGAAACAATGTTATTTTGTCCCCATTCAGTGATATTAGATAAGGTTGTTGTACTGAGTTGTGAGTTTGATATACTAAGCTTTGTGAACTGGTGTTTGAGTGGCAATGAATTGTGAACTGTTGAGTCACCTTCATGTAAGTGAATGGGATTATGGGTAACAGACAAAAAGGTAATAAATATGAATTAGGAATAGGGATGGCGCCAAAACTGGTCCTTGTGGCACGCTGGCAGTAATGGAGTGGAAATTGGAATATACATCATCTACTAACTCTTATTTTTCTGTCGCTGTGATATGAGGAAATCAGTGGAACAAGAGATGATAGGCCATAGCAAGGGAGTTTGGATAGCAGGGAATGGTGCCACACTCTGTCAAAAGCTTTAGAATTATCAAGGGCTACTGCATCGGTCCTCCATGTTGGTCAGGAGATTAAGAATCTCAACAGCGGAACTTTCGTGGCGAAATCTATACTGTCTCACTAAATAAGTACAGTGTTTTGATTCAATGTATTTAACAATGTCCCCGTTAATTAGTCTCAAATACTTTACCAAGAGATGATGTGAAAGCAATTGTTCTGTAACCAGAGGGGTCCGATGAACTTCCTTTCTTCGGAATTGGGTGGATGTTGGCTTTTCTCTAAAGTTAGGGAATGAAAAAGTACATATGAATAATCTGAATAGCTAGAACAGGAACAAGTTCTGGGAAACACTTTTTCAAACAGTTGGAGGAATTCCATCTGGACCTAGAGCTTTGCTGGTTGGTATATTGTCTGGGATGATTTTGACATATCTAGTCTGTATAGTAAGTGGAGCATTTCCGGGTGAGTCATGTTCTGGTAAATGGACGTTCTGGCTGACTTCCTCAACGTTAGAATTTCTGGCATATGTACTAGCAAGGATTTTCGCTTTTGCACGGGTAACTTATAGTGTTACCATTTGAAGATTTTAGTGGGAGAGTGGGTGATGACTTTTTAAAGTTATTATTGAAAGAATTGAGAGTTGATTAGAATATTCTCTTGACATTAGGATTATTTAATAGTTTGGGTGTTTGAAAGTTGTGAAAAGACAAATAAATCGCCAAGGAAGAGGTGCTACGAAGCCACCTATATCAGCTAAAATAATGCCAAGGGTCCGGATACCAGTGAGGGATTGTTGGCTGGATGTGATGTCAGTAGGGTATGGTGTGTCGCAGTAGGGTATGGTGCATCGTCATCAGGGTATGGTGTGTTATCAGCATGGTATGGTATGTTATTAGAAGAGTTTGTTGTCAGTAGGATTGGGTGGGTTGTCAACAGGATGTTTTGTTGTTGGGGTAAGGTTTGTTGTCAGCAAGGTGTGGTGTGCTATCAGCAGAGTATAGTGTTGTCAGAAGGGTAGGGTGTGCTATCAGCTGGGTGTGTTGTTAGCAGGATAGGGTGTGTTGTCAGCAGGGTAGGGTGTATTGTTAGCTTGATGTATTGTCAGCAGGATGTGTATACAGCATGGTACGGTGTGTTGTCAGCAGGGGAGGGTGTGCTGTCAATGGGGTATTTGTTGTTGTCAGTAGGGTAGGTTGTGTTGTCAGCAGAGTATGGTATGTTCCTATACCTTATCTGATTGACCTGTGCACCTGAGATGTATGGGACGAAAATGGTGTGTTTGATTCGCGGCTGGTGATTGGCCGACGATGATTTCGCAACAGACGCCAGATGATCGATAATATTTATATTTTAGTACTTCCCTCTTGTGTTCCTGAGTATAAAACTCTCAGCTATTCATTAAAAAAAGCACAGAGAATATTTTTCTGTTCTTCTCTTAAATAAGATAACAGTCTGTATTCTTTAATTACTATATGCAAAGAGTGTTTGCACTGCCATAGGGTAGGAAAGGAAGTCCAGATGATGATCTGACATCTTTTGCGATTACATCATCGGCAGCCAAAAAGCAGCCGCGAATCAAACACATCCTTCTCGTCCCATACATATCAGGTGCACAGTCAATCAAATAGGGCATAGCGGGGTTAAGTATGTTGTCAGCAGGCTAGGATATTTTATAAGTTGAGTTTGGTGTGTTGCCAGCAGGATGTTTTATCACCAGGGTTTAGTATCTGCTGCATCAATGTAAAGGTATACATACCGTAACATACAAAAGAATGATGACGCTGCAGTGGGAAAAACATATTCAAGGATAAGCCTCCCAAGCCAACGTAAATGCCGGCTCGGGGTTCGCATTGCCAGTATTCGAAATAGCTCTTTTGACTTCGCAACACTTTCCTTGGCGATTTATTCCTAATTCTCTTGTTCTTCTTATCATTATTTATTTCTTTTCTCTTCACATCAGGTTGCTGTACACTAAATGACATGCCAAGTGGTTTCCTGGAACACATGAAACCATTTTAAATGTTGGGGGGTAAACATATAGAATAATAAAAGGGTGACGTGGAGTGAACTATGATGCTTCAGTTAGGTGAGTGGAGAGACGCAAATGCGGTGTCGACCCAGGAACCATACCATACTCTGTACTAATCCCCGCGCCTCGCTGTGGCGAGGCGCTCTCAGCCGCATAGGAACATCGGTCCAGTGCACGGAACGGCCCTTCAGGGCGGTTGCTCGCTTGTGGTTGATGGGGGTGCTTGATCGGACAGACTGAGGCAGCACAACAAACAGCAACCCTCTCGTGTATCACTGATGTAAAGTTTCTCGATACAGAGGCGATGAAAGTAGTAAAGAGGAGACTGTTCAGTTGTAATATGAAAAATAAAGCGAGTAAGAAGTGCAGCGAGGCCTCTTGTGCTACTTAGAATACAACGGGATTCGTAGCACCTCTTCCTTATTAATTTATTTTGCATGTTATGCCTTATTATTTTTTTGTACCGTTATGTTATATATGTCATTTTAATATCAATATAGTTTCCAACAACGCCATACAAGAGGATACTGAAAAGTCATGTGGAAAGTAAATCACAAAGGAAGAAGTGGTACAAAACTACACACAGTAGAATACGGTGCAGTTTTAGATCCTAACTAATTTGCAGGATAAACAGCTATTTTATTAGCACCGATCATTATATTTTGCTTATATGGTAGTTTCATAGTCAAACAGGTGCTAGAGAGGGGTTCCTTCACGTGGTGGCACCGATGTAACTGCATGATGGTGCTACCCAGTTATACATACGTTCCCCAACTAATTACCTATTCCCCGAATGAAAGGTGGTGAGCTGCAGGAGGAAAGCAGCTTCACCTAGCTGTCCACCTAGTTCACATTTCATATAAACCTGGGGCTAGAACCACTACTAATATAATCAGCCTAATTTTACAGTGTCGTGTTTAGTATAAGTAAAGACAAACACATCCACAGGCACTCATATACACAACTGAAGTTTAGAAGGGCCGTACAGTATTTATAAACAGGGTGGAATAACGTTCCATTCTACTCATTTTACTCTAAATTGGCCTAAAATTGCCATCATTGCATCTTGAACGGTGATTCGTTGTGAAAGATAAACACTAGAATAAGCTTCTAGTCACAAAGAAGTGCTACTTTGAGGATGAAGGACCGTATTGTCTTACTCTGCCATTCAGCCACGTAAAATAAGCTGGAAAAGTACGAAAATCTGGCCAAGTTAAGGTTAAAAGACTATAGCAGCTCGCCTCGTGTATCTTATGTGTTCTGGGGACGGCTCAGCCTGGTGGTGTGGGCTAGGGTAATGCAGTAGAAGTTGAAAATGAACAAATGCAGCATAGGCATTAATGACGCCGATTTAGCTGCCTCCACAACACACTAGAAACTGCCTCGTGGAGTGGAAGAGCAGCGTTGTATAGGGTGGCCCATATATAATCCTGCACTTTCACTCCGCCATGCGATTTTTCGTGTCCTGTGAGGATGACTCAGTCATTGCTGAGCTCAATGCACACTAACGCTGCTCTTGCTCCACTCATGGTTCACTCTTGCACCAGTTAAATATTATTACATGTATTTCAATGGGGGCATTCACACTATTGCTCACGGTTCGCTTTCGCTCCGCTCACTTGCAAGCAACGGGTCATCCAAAATTTATTTCAATCAGAGTGGGAGCAGACCATTAGCAGAGCGAGAGTGGCAGTGTGCATTACCCAACAGTTTCGCTTCAGTCTCACCCTGATCATCACTGAGGTGGGAGGTTGTCTCTCCTTCCTTCCCTTACCTATTTTCTTCTGTAAATATAAGCCCCAAGTAACCAGCCATGTGGGATCATGATAAAGGTAAGTTTATTTAAGAAAATGTTATTGTTGTGGGTTTAGGACAAAACTTTTTATTAACCCATCCCGTCAGGCACATCTTCTCGCGAACCCTTCTCACAGCCGGGCATTAGAAAATCGTGAAAATCATCTATTTTTAAACCTTCATATCTCAGTAATAAACCAGACAAAAAAAAAAAGCATCATAATACTCACCAATCCTTCGACTTCAAACTGAATGCACCAGATGGTCGGTGAAGTGCATCTAGGGAGAGTGAGTGAGTGGGGAAAGAGGGCAATATTTTTTGTTTTTTTTGCCCATGTCCGTATGCGTGGCAGAGGTTCGGTGACACAGCTAAGGGTTAAACTCGATAACACTTCCAGAAGACCAAAATCCACCATAAACACTATTTACGTGAAAAATTTTCCATAATCGGCGGTACTTGCTGCTGGGAGGCTGTTGACCATAGCAACGACCTTGAGGCAGGCTGCCTGCTCGCCTCACCACCACACTGCCTTACAGACAGACAGACAGACACTCTCGCTCTCTCTCTCTCTCTCTCTCTCTCTCTCTCTCTCTCTCTCTCTCTCTCTCTCTCACACACACACACACACACACACACACACACATGGAGATGTATGTTTGGTTCGCACTGTTGCTCGATTCTGGCACCACTGTGCAACTAGAAGTTTGGATATTACAACTGCTACAAAAACTACTAGTATTACTACTGCTACTACTACCACTACAGGCTGTCCCATATAAACTGGTGGAGAGAAACCTGTATTTTCCTTCCCAAGTCTGAGTCAAACGTAGAACGCAGGCGGCCTTTGAAGGATTATCTCCCTTTTTCCTCCAGCCCCTCCCTTCTCCTTCCTCTCCTGAGAGAGAGAGAGAGAGAGAGAGAGAGAGAGAAAGTGTGTGTGTGTGTGTGTGTGTGTGTGTGTGTGTGTGTGTGTGTGTGTGTGTGTGTGTGTGTGCGAGCGCGCGCGCGTGTACGTGTAGGTGCATGTGTGTGTGTCTTGATTATCTGTGGAGAGCCTTCTTCTGTGCTATCCTTGTGTTATTCTCGTAGATTAGTCTTATTCCTGTTGGAACCGCCTAGCATGGACCAAAAGGTCTACTGCAGTTATCCTCTACAGGTATTCTTACAGTATGTTCTTATGTGTGACTTTTAGGAACTTACATGACTGTTGTACTAATATTCAAAAACTGTTTCAGATCAGTTTCAAAATTTCCCATTCATCAGACACACACACACACACACACACACACACACACACACACACACACACACACACACACACATACACGAGAGAGAGAGAGAGAGAGAGAGAGAGAGAGAGTAATGCGTATTTCACCATTTTTTTTATATAAAACTCCATCTTGATAGAAGTAAATTTCAGCAAATCATATGACTGATATTTTAATAATTATAACGTTTCGCCATTTCGCGATGAATTGGTGATTTTCTTAGGTTTGCAAATCAGGATAGAACTCGTAATAATGCCTTCAAATTACACGAATTCATGTTTGGATTGGATGTACAATTAATTAATATTAGGTCAGAAAATAAATTATGATTGCTATATATGAATATTAGAAAATAAACAGCTCAAATCTCTCTCTCTCTCTCTCTCTCTCTCTCTCTCTCTCTCTCTCTCTCTCTCTCTCTCTCTCTCTCTCTCTCTCTCCCAGGAGAGGAAGGATAAGGGTAGGGCTGGAGAAAGAGTCAGGTGAGGTCACTTTTATCCCTTTGTACGGTCACCTGGGTTCGACTAGGACTTGGGCGTAGCTTCTCCCGCCGCTTTATATGGAACAGAGTATACCACTGCTACAGCTACTACTAAAACAACTACCACTACTACAGCTACTACTCTTACTACAACTACCACTACTACTATTACTGCCAGACCTATTACACATACTACCATTACAACTACAACTACTACTATAAAAAAAACTAAAAAAAAAATTGTGAACAAAGTAGTTATTCACATACTGTCCATACTTGGAAATACTTACCACTATGACTTTTTCCTTTCCTGTAATTTGTACTTTTTCATCATAAATATGTATACACACAAAATTTCAATATAAATTAAGGCAACGACTTTATCATGAAACAAACTTTCTGCTTCCATTATTCACATAAATATTCACACAGCAATAAAATCTTTTTTTTTTTCTAATTACAGAAAAACCAGCAGACTGGTATGTACTTAACTAACACTGTCTCATGCATAATACCCAGACTTCTACCACTCGGTCTTTGAGTGAAGTCGAAGAAACAGCACACAGTGCCACCTCACATTCATCACACCACCATCTCGTCATACGGCATTGCTGTGGTCTGCGCAACGAATTGGTGCAGACATAGCAACGCCAGAAGACTTCTTTGCCTGCAGGTGTTGGTATGTAATGCCTACTGAGGTAGTCCCTGCATTGTAGCCGGTCAGGCAGTTGCTGTACACTGTGCCTCCGTTTCACAGAAGGCATTACTAGCCCATGTCTCTCCAGAAGGCCGAAAATTACATCCTTCTCAAACTGTCTGAGGGGTGTTCTGGTCTGTGTAACATCCTTGTACAGAATGAAGGCATTCAGTACACAGATGTGAAGTACATGTAAGAATATTGTACCTTTTACAGCATCGCCTCAGACGAGTTGCATGTTGACGTTATAGTCGATAACGGCATCAGGCTTGAAGACTGGCTGCCTTGTTCTCCTATTGATCTTGCTTGTGTCTACCACCTTACCTTCATGGACTGTGGAGAGGACATTTACCATTCTCTTATCATGCAAGTGAACAGCAAGAAGTTTACCTGATTTCAAGGTCCTGCACTCCCCCTTCATGGTGCCCTTGAGAAAGAATGGCCAATGCTTCCTCTTTGCACGGACAGTACCACACAATCCAATTTTGTGTTCTTGCAAGTACTTTGGAAGACTTGATGCCGTGTAGTAATCATCAGTGAACAGGATATGTTTGCCATTGAAGTACCTGCCCATCAACTTCTTCACAACTGAGCCAGAGAAACCATGGGGGTCGTCCTTCGATAACACTGCATCACTCGCTGAATACAAAAAATAAAATCTAACACGTACCCAGTCTTGCAGTCACACAGAATGTACTGAACAGAACAAGCAACTTGTCGATAACAACCTTCTGGAATGGCCTGAAATAGGATCAAAATATCTCCTTCATCATTTTCAGAATGAAGGGAATTTTCTACAGCCTATTGTTCGGACGTGGGCCCACATTCGTGGAAAAATGCAGGTACCTGAGGATGATAAGGTAGCGGTCCCGTGGCATGTACTTACCGAATATCAGGGTCGCTGCAATGTCATCCACGAGCCAGTAATCATGAATATTCTGCCTTTTTATATGAGGCATCAACATTGTCAATGCCAGCCAAACATACATCTCACTAACATTTGTCACTGTCCATTCTTTCATTTTCACACTTTCTTATGGGCAGGGTTTCACCCCAGTTGCATCAGAATTCCCTGAATGCCTCTACTTCTTTCACAATGAAATCCATCACTGCTGTCGTGAAAAAAGCAAAGAAGAATTCCACAGCAGAAGAAGATGGATTACAAGGGAATTCTGGCTGCTCACCTGTGTTTGTGTCATCAAACACAGGTACCTCAGGCTGAAACCCTGTCCCTTCCTCCCAAGCAAATGTTCAGACTTACCCAACCTTGGTTCCTGCCTGTGCACGTGGCCTGCCCCGTGCACTGCCATGGCCCCTAGCATGGCAGCGTGGTGGCAAGTCCGCCGACTCATCACTAGATGAGGCATGTGATGGTGGTGGTGATGGTGATGATGATGGTGACACTGATCGTGGTGGTGATGCCGATGGTGATCGTCGTGGACGGGCACATGCCTTCCAGCCATATACATGTTTTTGACGTGCACCTGCACCAACATACCCCAACGTTCTTGGCTATGATGGTAAGGCACATGGTGAGGCAGGCTGGCATGCCGAGGCATGTGGTGAGGCAGGCCTGTATGATAAGGCATGTGGTGAGGCAGGTTGGCATGGCAAGGCAGGCCGGTGAGGTGAGGTATGTGGTGAGGCAGGCTGGCATGGTGAGACAAGTAGTGAGGCAGGCTAGCATGGTGAGGCACGTACTGAGGCAGATACAGATGCAGAATGTATGGGAGAGGCTAGTGTTGAGGGAGGATGTGTGGAAATTTCCACGGTAGGCCGTGACTCATGCTCTGGTGCACGGCTCAGCCTGCGGCATTTCCTCCTCCTGCCATCCTCCATCTCTTCCCCTTTCTTCATTCCCTACCTCCTCTTCCATTTTCTCCACTGTGCAAATATCTCCCTCACAGGATCATCAATATCATCTGAACTTTTTTCATCATCAGAAAAGGCTGCTGATTGTGCACAGGGAAAAGATCGCTGCATGGTTTAGAAGTCAAGGACACTATCCTAATCTGACATGTACATTTCCACACTCAGCATGGCGAGGTCACTTTCGTTAGAGGAGGAGTCAATTTCCCCACACAATATTGGCAATAATGGCTGGCAGGTCCAATTTCCTCCCAGTTGCACTATCACTAAGGCCTTTCTTTTTGGGTCTATAGACTTCATTGGTGTTGAAGTTGGTGGCCGCGGGCACTCACCAGAGGGTCCAGACAGAAGAAAAACTTTTTACGTAGATGTATCCTTCACAGAGGTAAGTAGGCAACAGGAGCATGACTGCGATGCATGCCGGAGGGTTGCCAGTGGCTACGTGTGGTGGAAATAATCAACTGAATATTTAAATAAGGGTGTGAATTACTAGCTCATGTATACATGTCACCTGGACAGCCCCGGGAGGACATATATACACGACATCCAGATGGGATGGGTTAAATAAGCTTAGTCCTTACAATAATAATGTTACGTCCATGCCCCACATTGCCAAAGGCTCCAGCATCAGTAGTTCAGTGTAAGAAGGACATCACCCAGTGAATCATTCTTCGTAGGGTCTGCCTTTCAGTGTACAGTACACAAGATTAACACAGGTGTAATAACACAGGTTTCTCATGCTCGTTGTATTTATTTACCATGTAATTACACTGTACACTCACCGACTGCACTTCACAGACCTCACAAGTACTGGAGCTACACTAAATTCGCAAGGCCACAAGTCAAACTGAACTGAAATGAAACTTCTCTAGTCTCTCTCCCATCGTTTTATAAGTTTACGTTCTTCTCCAACATTCTAGGACGTGCTGGTACCTGCTACTAACAACAACAGTTATCAGATTGGAGACACCCAAAATATTTTAGAGTTCTTACACTATGTAGCACTCTAAATTCTTCATCATAGAAGGTGAAACCAAATTACACGATTTAACAAACACCCAAATAAAACATAATAGAGAAAAAAGAATGAAAATTATTGCATAACTTTACAAAATACTTCTGATCACAACAGCAGGCTAACTGGCATCTCTGACTTGTAACAGACTATGCAAGAATTGTCAGGAATTCTCTAGCACTACCCAACTAGAAAATTCTGCTTCTCAACACTACCCCCTCCCTGATCTTTTTGCTGTCCCAACAAACCTACATCATATATGTACAAACATAATCCCTTCTCCAAACTAATCATTTAAGTCCTTCCACATATCAGGTCTTCTTCTATGCCGATTCTGATAATGTCCCAGCTCCTTCACACAATCCACTGCTCCTGGAATGATTCGGTCCTCTTCCTGATTCACTTTTTCCCTCCAGGGAACTGTCACAATCCTCTTGAACCTCAGCTCCTTGGTTCTGCTCTGTGTCATGGGTAAGGGTGTGCACAATTCCCCAGGAACATCCCAGCTGTACTGGCCCATGGTACTGCCACTGACGATTTATGTGTACTACCATTGGGCGAGATTTCCTGCCTCCCTGAATCTGGTCTGTTACATCTTACAGGTGGTCTGTCACAGTGTAGGGCTCATCCCATGGGCTCTGCAGCTGTGGTGACTGTCCCTTCTTCCACTGAGGTTTTTAAAGCCAAACTCTGTCACCATCAGTAAAGCTCACCTCACTTGCATTGGCATCATACTTGCACTTCATCACATCGCCTGAAAACTTTGAAGCTTCTCAAACTTGGTGATGTACCTCAGCCAGTATTTCTTGAAGATGCTTCACATAGCTGGAGGTGTCTGTATGCAGTTCTTCACCAGGTGGTCTTTCCATTAACAGATCAACTGGCAATCATAACTTGTGGCCTAACATCAGTTTTGCAGGAGTGTACCCAGTAGACTCATGGGATGCAGATAGATATGCCATCAGCAAAGCAGGTAATTTCTGGTCCCATTCTATCTGTTCTTCTACACAGTACTTGGCCAGTTCTTGTCCCAGGGTTCAACTGAACTTCCCACCATCCCATCTGACTGTGGCCTTAGCAGAGCTGTCCTGGTCTTCTTGATCCCCAGTAATTTGCAGCATTCACGGAACACATCAGACTCGAAGTTTCTGCCTTGTCTGAATGTAACTCTTGTAGCATCCAAGAATGACAAAGGAACTGGTCAAACAACACCTGAGCAACAGTTGTGGCTTCCTGGTTGGAGATGGCATAGGCCACTTTGAAAAGTTGTCCATGGCGACACATATATAATGGTTTCCTCTTTCAGTGAGTGGCGGAGGTCCAGCAATGTCCAATGCGACTCTTTCCATTCCTGCAGCCACTTGGTACAGCTGAAGAGGGTCGCAACCAAGTTTCTTGGGTCCCCTCTTGGCGCAGCATATTTCACAGGCCCAACACCACTCTTTGACATCCTGATGCATGCCAGTCCAGTAGAACCTCTTTCGTAGCCAACTTTGAGTTTCCTTCACTCCCAGACCTCCTCTACTGATTCAGTTATGAGACTCTTCTAAGACCTCAGACCTCATTTTCTTAGGAACCATCAGTTGCCGGTACTTGCTGAGGCCATTGGGTGTTTCCCACTGATGCTCCAGTGGACTGTTGTTCAAACGAAGAAGGCTCCACATCACTGATTGCACTAGCTCTTAGTCACAGGGCAGCATCTGGAAACCTCTTCCCAAGATCATCACACTGTACTTTGTTGCAGCCATTCTAGCACTGGCTGCAAATCTGTATCTTCCATCTGCATCCTCTTCAGATCTTCTTCAGCTGACACTGGCCCTGTTGCCGCAGTACGGCAGTATTTCTTGCTAAGATTTCCTTTCCTGCTAAACTGCTTGCCATCTTCTCTTCCATGTACTCATGCACTATTAATCGAAGTTCTCTCGCAGTTTCTTGGTGGTGGCGCTACTTGGGAAAAAACAGCTGGTTGTTGTCCCGTGTCACCAGCCTTTACTAATTTACCAGCTTCTTTCTCATCTTCTACAGCTTTCTTCTTATTCTTTTTTGGACAATCATAACTGAAGTGTCCCACCTCACTACATGTCCAGTGCCCTTTTGTTGCAATTGTAGATTTCCTTGCATTGTTCTGTTCTTGCTCCTTCTTCCATATGTAATAATCCTTCTTCTTGTGTCCTGGCTTCCCCCGGAACCAGCAACTTCCTCCGATCTTCTCATGTTCCCTTTTCCAAATGTAGCAGTCCTACATCCTATGTCCTGGTTTTTCACAATACCAGCAGCTTCCATCAAATTTCTCCACTTCATGTGCCTGCCCCTTTCTTGCCTTGAACACTGCATCACGTCCTGCCTGCAAACTGCATGTACTGGACCTGACATAGGACTCAAATTCCAGAGCCCTGGCAGGTGCTTCTTGCATGCTTCATGGTTATGCCTGCTTCACTTCCACTTTCAACTCTGTTCTATCAAGAGAATCAATGAACTGGTCCCTCAGATGATTAGCCAAGAGTTAGGTGCTGTTCGAGGATTCGCCTTAATTGCCATGCTCTTCAGGTCATGACCAAGCTGTTGTAGGGATTCGTCTAGAATCCGTACACGGGTCCAGAATCTTGCTCTGTAAACCTCAGTCTGGTGTGTGGTCTTGTATCTGTGCTCCAGCACTTCTGCTAGGGACTGATAACTGTTCCTCTTCTCGACTGACACCTGGCCAAGAATTTCCACTGCGGCACCCTTGAGTCTAGTGACAAGCTGCATTGCCTTCTGCCTATCATCCCAACCTTTCTGATCGGCAGGTAATTCAAACTGCACAAGGTAAGCTTCCCACGATACTTTACTATCAATTTCCTGAGCTTTCTTTTTAAATGGACCCCCATTATAACCATGCATTTCACTGGGATGGGGCCTAAAACCTGGGGCATTATAATTAAGTCTAGGAGGACTCGAAACTCTAACATTCTGATTATTCAACCCTGTAATACTACCTTCAGATGCTTGGGATTCGTCAAGATTCATCATACACTGTCCTTTTTTTTTTTTTTTTTTTTTTTTTTCCATATGCTCCCTGTACACTAACCTGAGGCTCAGCAGTGCAAGATTTCTTTACAGCCTCAATTCACTCACTAACTGTCTTCAGCTGGTAGTCTACATGCTTCAGCTGGTCGTCTATATGCTGTCTGCACTCTGTCACGTTATTGCTTACCACACGTTTCTGCTGCTGTAGCTCAGCATATACTTCCCCTTAATCTGTTGCTGTTTTTCCTTCATTTCCTCCTTAAACTGTTGCTGTTTGCCCTTCATTTCTTCCATGAAAGCCTCTAGTTATCCCTGCATTCACAGTTGTATCTCCTTTTGCTCCTGTAATGCCTCTTTAATCCGTTCATATCGTTCTTTCTCTTCTTCACTTTATGCTTCTAGTTGTTCACTTTGTTCTTGTAGTTGCTCACTGAGTTCTTTCTTGAACTCTTTCTGTTCTTCACTGTGTGCTTGTATCGTTCAATTTGTGCTTGTTGCTCACTGAGTTCATTCTTGAATTAATTCTGTCCTTCACGTGGTGCATGTAGTTGTTCACTAACTTCTTTCTGCCCTTGACTTTGTATTCTTAGATGTTCACTTTGTGCTTATAGAAACTTCATGATTGCGCCACAGACGCCTCCTCCTGCCTAGCTTGGCTGTTTGTCTGTACACTTTCCGGCTCCAAGTCGAAGATTTTACCCACTGCAGCACTGTCTGTCCCAACTCCTAACACGACTTGTTACATCCTCAGCCCACACTGCCACAGGCTTACAACATCAGTAGTTCAGTATAGGAAGGACATCTCCCAAATCGTTCTTCGTAGGGTCTGCCTTTCAATGTACAGTACACAAGATCAGCTCAGGTGTACTAACAGAGGCTTCTCATGTTCGTTGTCTTTATTTACCAAGTAATTACACTGTATGCTCGCCAACTTCACTTCACAGATTTCACAGGTATGGGAGCTACACTAAATTCACAAGACTAGAGGTCAAACTCTACTGAACTGAAACTCCACTAGTCTCTCTCCCATCCTTAAATAACTTTCCCTGCTTCTCCAACGTTCTAGGACGAGATGGTACCTACTCCTTGTAACAAAAGTTACCCAATCGGAAACAGCCGAGTTATTCCTGAGCTTTTACACTATATAGCACTCCAAATTCTTTATCATCGAAAATGAAATCAAATTACGCGATTTAACAAACAAAGACCCAAATAAAATATCTTAGAGAAAGGAGAATAAAAATTATTGCATAACTTTGCAAAAGAAAAACTCCGTTCAAACAGCAGGCTAACTGGCAACTATGACTTGTAATAGATAATGAAAGAATTGTCAAGAATACTCCAGCACTACCTGCAGTAACTAGAAAATCACGCTTCTCAACAATAATATTTTGTAGAACCTTTGTTGAAATATCATTACAATATCTACTTCCTTTCAGATGAATTGTTGATAGAATTGGTGAAAGTCAGGAGGGACTTATATGGCAAGAGTTCTCCTAGATATAGTGCCACCGTAACAAAAAAAAAAAAAAAAAAAAAGACACGGAGCAAGAGCAGAACGTTAGTGAGCATTTCCTATGACTGTAAAAGGAGAATGACCAGACCATGAGCAGACCAATAGTGTGCATCGAGCCATATCAGTGTCTACCCTGCATCATTTGTTCATTTTCAACTCTCACTGCCACACCTACAACACTAACAGGCTGAGCTATCCCCACCGCACATTTAGATATGTCATTTGAGTTTCTATTGAAGCTCTATTTATGGGCCATCTTGTAAGTATATACTTTATCTTTGTGTTGCATTTGTGCTTTTACTCTTGTTGTTTTGCCATGTTTTTTTTTTTATCCCTAAGCGCCAGTTGACATTTGTAGCTGCAAGCGTCTTCCCGCTACCCTTTGAACTTTAACTTATCCATACTCATTGACGGGACCACCTGGAGATATGGGGATACTTTCATATGAAGGAGGAAGAGTTGGTGAGTCTTTCATTTTTTTCTCAAGCTGTTATAATTTGGCAGATATTAGGGTTTGAAGTAAGGGTATTTTTTTCCGCCATGGATATCCCCCATAGGGAGGAGCATGCGACATCGGAAAACCCCTGGTGTTTAGGGGTTAACAGAGTAGTTAAAAAATAGCACTCTACAAATAAACACACGGCATTACCTTGTGTGTTGCAGGGACAACTACGCCGGCTAGTGTGGGTGTGGTTGTGGCATTTGGAATTGGAAATGAATAAAGGATGCAGGGTACATATTGATAACGGACTGAGCCGTCTTCAAAGCACACAAAAACTCGTCCAGTGCAGTGAAAGTGGAGCATTATATAAATGCCACCCTGTATAATAAAAAATCAGTGATAATTTCCAGAGACCATACTTGAATAGACTCATCTGGAGGTGGCTTGAATCTAAGAAACATTACATTATCAGGATGAAGGTTGCAGTCGGACATAGCACCCCTCACTTCATAGCATCCCTTCATTGGTGACTTATTTAGTATATTACATGTAAACACTCTGTTGTATGTTGTTAATATCGTTTTAACATCTATACAGTTTGCTCTGATAAGTTAGATTCAGAAACCCATGCATCTTCCTAAAGTTTGACGAATACATAGCAGAAAAATCGAACCATCTGCAACAACCACTGGGAGAGATATGATTTTCATTGCATTCCAGCAATTGCAAATTTTCTTCAGATGGAACTTCGAAGACAGTTATTTCTTTGATTATACAGAAGGAGATTGAAGCACAATGTGCAGAATAACTCGGTAAGGAGGTGTCACGAAATGTCCAAAGCCAGGTAGAATACAGTCCCTACTCTGAAGGATATCGTCCATCTATTTTCATCACCTGCAGAATAGCGTGTCCCGGGACTTGATGTACTAATTTAAGCGGGTAATTTTAAGGCAAATAAGAAAAAAAATGGTATATCAACATGAGTTTAATTCTCAACCATCGAAGCCCCCCTGTGGGCAGCCATCTTGTCATGGTAGAGGGGTTTGCATGCCCCTGTGATCCCACAAGCCTACCCGTGGATGTATTGACGTCTGACAGGGTCTCCCATGTGGGTAGGGTTGTGGGTGAGGGGTCTGACTAAGTACTGCCTGAAACGTAGGTTACCTGTATAGGTCATCAGTGCCACCCTCCGGATGGGTTGCCTTAAGGCTGTCCAAGTTGCTTAGTTGGGTGTCTGGGCTGGGGGGTGTTGGGGAACGGGGTTTTTTGCACTGGTGGGAGAAAACTTTTGCATCACAGGGTGTCCTTTTCGGGTCACCCCTGGGGACAAGGTACCCCACTCCCATCAGACCGCGCTCAGTCCCCTCACTCCCTGGTAGGTGGTTGCCCTTGGCTTCTTGTGCCATTCTACCGCTTTCATATGCATATATGGGTAAAACAAACAATTCATTATGTGTTCATGTGGTCAGTGACCAGCCGCACGAGTTGCCATCATGTGGTCACTCTTTGGCCAGTGACCCTTTACCCTCCGGGTTGTCTGCCAATGCTGTGAGTCGAGATGTCACATCTGTTGAGCTGTTGCCAGGTGTCTTTGTGAAAGACTGTTATGCGAAATACATAGTACTCAAAATGTCTGATGGTACCTCCTTCCAGAAACTGAACTGTTCTCGGATTCACGTTGGTCTAGTTACAGCATTTGGGTTTACCCCCAAGGTCTCCTTGCAGGGCGATTGTTCTTTGTTGCTGGAGGCCAGGAATGAAGAGAGTTCGTACATCCAGTCCCTTACTATGGTCGCCGGTTATGCGTGTCTGTTTCTCGTCACTTGGTCTTAAATCAGTCCCGTTGGGTTGTGTATTCTGTAGACTTGGTCTCGTATTCTGTTTCTTCCCTCTTGGAGGGGCTGGCTCCTCAGGGAGTGGTAGCAGTGCAGAGAATTATGAAGAAAGTTGATGGAGCTTAAACACCTACACCCTTGCTTATCTTGACATTTGATCGCCTTATTTGCCAGATGTTGTCACTGCTGTGTGGTGGAAGCTTAAGGTCATACCTTATGTTCTCCGACTCAGAAGGTGCTACTGCAGTCAGAAGTTAGGTCATGTTCACCATTCTTGGTGGCATGATGTGTCTGGTCTTTCTGAGGTCTGTGGATATTGTGATTGTGTTTCCCATGGTATGGTGGATTGTTCTCAATCCTCTAAATGTTTGAACCTGGGGGGGGAGGCATGCAGCCTCTTTTAGGGATTGTGATGTGTACAGGTTCGAGTATGAGGTGGTTTCTATCCATACAAAAAAGAAAAATTCCTTTTCTGAGGCAAATGCCAGGGTGAGGGAAAGGTTCTTTTCGCATGGGGTCACCTCTGTTGCTGCCTTATTCCATCCTAAAGCTGTCCAGCAGGTGCCCCTGCCATCACACAATGCCACATCTACTCTTCAGTGTTCTACTTCCTTGCATCCTCACCCAGAGTTCTACTGAGGAGGTGCGGCCTGGGAGAGGCTGTGCTTCCTATGGGAAGGTGCCTCCTATCTCTGGGGGTGTCTCCTCTGGGGTGGTGCTTCCTGCATCTGGGACTGCCTCCCCCATTCTTGATTTCTCCCCTTGTCCTTGGGGCAGCTCCCTTTGGTGAGGGGGGATAGACAGTGCAGGGATGCATTCTGCCTCTTGCATCCTCAGTACCAGGGCTTAACAAGAAAGAGGTAACCCCTCCTTCGCAAGTGGCATTTTCTCCTTCCACTGCTACAGGTGGTAAGGCTAGAGCCCCTACTTTGGGGCCACTTCTGCATTCCACTTCTCCCAGAGCTGATGAGTGGCACACTGGTGGAGAGGTGAGAACGAGGAAGCAGGATATCTGTGCTTCCACCTTACCTTCCATCAAGAAAAATATAGTGGAGTGTCCCTCTTTCACTTTGAACCCACCAATACAGCAGAAACTGGTAGCTGGACCGACCAGCTAATCTCGTACAGCTACCCCTCTTGGTATTAAATTCAAGGGGCAAGAATCTAATGCATCAAAAGCTGATTTAGGAGCCATCCCTAAGTATGCTGAGCCATCATCTTAATCCTACTCACCATGGCTCCAGTGTCCATCCTTCAGTGACACTGTCATGGTCTATGAGCTATTTGGGAAGCGCTGTCTCCTCATCCTTGGGACTTCTCCTGCAAGAGTATGTCTGCAGGAAACTATGGTTGGTTTGGGCAATCCTCCCACCCCTTCTAGGTATTAAGTTTACTATTCTACCTCCTTACCAGATCAAGGGCGTGGTAGAGGGAATGCCATTGTGGTCTGCTGGGATGTTTCCTCCAGGGTGGTGGATGTCGTCTCTCCTCTTCAGGTTATGACCATTCAGGTGTTCTTAGGCAAATCCTATACAGTCTGCACTATTTATTTGCCTCCTTCTTTTCCAGTTCTGCTTTCTGGTCTTAAGAACCTTCTCTGACAGCTTCCAGAGCCAATCCTCTTGCTGGGAGATTTTAATGGATGCCATCCCCTCTGGGGTGACTCTATCCCTAATCCCTGTCTTTGTCCCTTGAATACTGGGGAGTGCACTCATTTCCATGTTCAAACTGGAACTGACATTTCTACTGCTACTGACTTTTCCTTGTGTTCACCCAGCATGTTGTTGGACTTTTTGTGGAAGGTGTCTTCTCAGCTACATGGGCAGTGATCATTTTTCCATTATTATCTTGCCTTTGGTGGCTCTTTACCTACTTCTCGTCTCCCCAAATGGTGTATCCATAGGCCTGACTGGGCATTGTTTTCGAACCTTGTGTCCTTTTCTAGCCCAGTTGCCAACACGTTTGCCATCACCCCTGGCGATGGCAAACGTGTTGGCCTTTGCCTTTGTGGGGGTTTCTTCCACAGTTGCATGCTCTCCAAAGTTTGCCAGTCATTGTGGGAGGGAAGAGGCTAGACATTTGGAGTTCAGTTCTTCAGGTGGGGAAGATTACAATGTCCCCTTCACCCTTCTGCAGTTGAGGTCAGCTCTATCCTGCTGCACCAATACTTCCCTGGGTCCGAATCTAGACGTTATTCCCTATGCTTTCCTTTATCATCTGAATGAGGAGGCTATGACTTACTGGCTAGCCCTGTACAATAGGGTCTGGTGTGAGGGTGCCTTGTCCTCTAGTGACGGTTGTACTTCCCTTTGCAAAGCCTGGCAAGGACATCCATTGCCTGTTAGCTACCTCCCAGTTGCGCTAACCTCATGTATCTGCAAGTTGTTGGAGAAGATGGTCAATGTCTGATTGCTCTACTATCTTGAGCGAGGTGGTCATTTTTCTCCAGTGCAGTCAGGGTTTCAGAAGATGCGCTCTACCACAGGTTCCCTACTTCAGTTGGAGTCAGCTGCTTGTGGAGCTTTTGCTCAGAATCAGCACCTTCTTTGTGTCTTTTTTGACTTGGAAAAGCCTTATGACACAACATGGAGGTTCAGAATCCTGCAAGAACTATCTGCGGGGACGTTTGCTGCAGTTTCTTCTGGACTTTATGTCTCACAACACCTTTAGAGTCCTTGTTGGCACAGCTCTTCCTGTCTCTGTGCTTCAAGAGGAGGGTTTTCTTCAGGGGTGCGTGTTGAGTGTCAGTCTCTTTGCTGTGGCAATTAATTCTATTTCTTCTTCTCTGCCTGAGGGTGTCTCTTCCTCTATGTTGATGACCTGGCTGTATGGCTTGGAGTGTCTTGCATGTCTGTCACAGAACAAGGCATGCAGCTGAGTCCAGGCAATATATCTGCTTGGGCAACCTTGCATGGTTTCCATTTCCAGCACAAAGTCTGTGGCCATGCATTTTTGTTGGATCAGAGGAGTGCATCTGGACCAAGATCTGTATTTGTATGGTTGTAGGCTGAGTTGTGTAGACAGTGCCAAATCTGGGGGCTTACCTTTGACTCACGTCTGACCTGGGTTCCCCACCTAAGGCAACTCAAAGCTTCATGCCTTCATGCCCTCAGCCTATTGCACGTCCTATCCCACACTACCTGGGGTGCAGATCATGCCACTCCACCAATACCGGGCTCTTGTTTACCCAAAATTAGACTATGGTTGTGAGGTCTACCCTCTGTCACCGAGTCTCTTCTACATGTTTTGGATTCGGTCTATCATGACGGGGTGCGGCTATAAACTGGTGCTTTCCGCACTTCCCCTATTGCCAACCTATTGGTGGATGTGAATGAGCCTCCACTGCATCTTCATCGCCAGTCGTTACTGGTACAGTGTTGGCACTGCCTACAATGGTTACCTGATTCTCTGTGCTGTAAAGTTGTGACAGACTCTTCTTTGTTTCCGTTGTTTGGCTCGTCCCCTCACCGTACTCATCCTCTAGAGTTTAGGGTTGGAGCTTCAGTGGAGGACCTTGGTCTAGTGGCCATGCCAGTCTGCCTGGTCTGTTCTCCTTGTGTAGCTCCTTGGCTTCTTCCAGAGGTCCATGTTTGCGACTATCTGCCAGGAGGGAAAATGTCACTTCTGCCTTAGGTTACACGTTCCTATTTCTTAGAACATGCAGCTAGTCACTGTGGCTCAGGCCCTGTCTTTACAGATGGGTCCAAGTCCGATGATGGAGTGAGATTTGGTGTTGTCTTTCCCAGTTTTCAAAGAGGTGGGAGCCTCCCTTTTTAGTAATCAGTTTTTACAACTGAGCTTCCGACAATGTTCGTGGCTCTCAAGTTTATTTTTATTCATCCTCCTGCAACTTTTACTATTTTTAGTGATTCGATGTGTGCCCTGCAAGCTATCTCTTCATTTTATTCTTGCCACCCTTTGGTGGTGGGTATAATGGAATGATTAGTCATTGCTCTGGAGGTGTGGCCAGAATGTCTGGCATTGTTGGGTTCCTGGGCATGTAGGGGTTGAGGGTAATGAGCAGGCTGATGCCTTGGTGAAGGCTGCTGCTACCCACTCCTCTTTACCTCATTGCCCAGCCCCTTATCCTGGGTCTTCATCCTGGCATCCGGAAAGCCATTTTTTCTATTTAGCATGTGGTAGGGGCCAGCAAGCTTTGCACTGTCCGAGTTCGTCTTGAGGAATGGGCCTACAGTGGTCTTACTTGGCGGTGGGAGAAGGCTCTAGTACGTCTCTGGATAGGACACACTCGTTTGACTCATGCATTTTTATTGGAGGGGGCACCACCTCCCTACAACAATGATGTTTGGTCTCCTTGACGGTGCAGCACCTGCTCGTGGAGTGTCTAAGGCTGGGGGACTTGTGGGCGCAGATATCTCTCCGAGCATCGGGGTAGTGATGGATCTTATAGCCTCTCCTCACTGCTTGGGGAGGGTGCGTGTGGTGTGTGGGAGGATACCCTCTCCTTGGTGGAGGAGACAGGACTCCTTCACTCTCTGTGATTTTTCTTTTTTTTTAACGTTTCAGTTTTTATTTGTATATTGCTGCTTTGTTTTACTCTTCTAGTTGGTTTTATTATTTTTGTCATAGTTTTATATTTCTCCAGTGGCATATGACCTAGTTGTTGCACTGCCATGTATTTTACTTCCCGTCATTCAATTCAGTTCAGCCATCGGAGCTACTGTACAGTTATTGGTGACCATATGGGTTATTCATGAGGAAGACTAATTTTGCCCATAACGTCATCAATGTTTATGGTTCCAAAGCGGTTGAGAAATGGATCGGTGGTGATGTAGCCCTAGAATCACCTCCTCAGTCCCGGGACATCCTGTATATCTGGTGGTGAGAAACGGAATGGCTAGAACATGGGCTTAAAAAATGAGAAGCTCTTAACCGTACGTCTACCCTGACCTACATAATTAGACAATTGACCATTCATGAGTCTGTGGCTGCAAGGAAGATGAAAATATTGACAATGATAATTTTCACAATATGACAAAAATTCACATTCAAAATAGATAAATATGTGAAAATAGTTTTGAGCTAATATTGAGTACTTGCTGAACATTGTTAGGGTTCGATTTTACCACTTAAAAAAGGAAAACAGTCAGCAGTTTGTCAGACACTATGAAATGATAGACAGTCTTCAATACTGTACTTTCCTTATGTACAGCAAAACCGAAGCATAACCTGTCCAGCTATAGTTGGTTTCAAGGAGTCTGATGCACTGATTTTGCCAGCTGAGGACAGATGGAGTGGGTAGCATTTGCAATGCTCTCGCGTGGTAATTGGTCAGTTTCCGTCCTGTTTGTGCACCAGATTGATTTTGTAGTGCAACCAAAACCCTCATTTGTTTGTAAAAAACAGGGTTAAACAGATACAAATTAAAGCAATGGTATCTTTAATGATAAATATGTGCATTTTAAATTATTAGAGTTAAATCTGAACGACATTCGTAGCAAAACTAAGTAAAGTCTCAACTAGACGCATACGTACACAGTTAGCGACTGTGGCGGGAATTCAGACGTTTATAACAAGTGGTTCCGAAGTCCTGTGAAAACTTGAATGTTTTTCCCACCACTGCTACAGTGTCTTAGTCTACAGTCTACACCATTCCCTTCATTATCTCATCTACTAATATACAACCTTACCCTAGATACGCGTAGCTTATCTTCTAATAATTATGAATTGTGTGAGCACACACACACACACACACACACACACACACACACACACACTACAACTGCCCCAGGGAATGTACCATATGTGCTTTTAGTACTGTAAAATGACCACATACTTTAGTAAAGCAAATTTGGAAAAGAAAAGGGATAAAGGTAGAAAGCAGGACGCTGATTTCTACCAAGAACTGGTTGAAATGGAGACTCACAATAAACTAGTGGAACGAGCACACAGGCTAGAGATGGCTTTTCAAAATGAGATTGATGAAATTAAGAAACAGATGCACTTGCAAAAGAAAGAAATAGAAAAATTAGGAAAGGAAGTCAACAAGAAAGACAACCATAGATGAATTGACAGTAGAATTGGGTTCACTTAGGAGAAAAATTAGTGAAATGGCAAGTACAGTAGTCAACCTCGAGAGTATTATGGAAGAGTTAAAAAATGATGCAGAGACAATTAGGCAAGTACAGTAAGCAGTCTGATAGACCAAAGCAGTGATATTGAGAAGATAACACAGATAAATGAAGCTGTGCAAAGCTACAAAAATGATGTGGAAACCACTTATGCTGAAATGGTAAAAGTAAAGAAAGACTTAGAAACATGGGTGGAAGAAAAAAGCATTAAAAAGGAAGTGAAAAGAATAATCCAAAACAATCCTAAGTTAGAGATTTAGTAGTTATCAGCAAATCTATAGTAATCACTGGTATAGAAGAGGAAGAAGTAAAAAATAAGATCTCAAGAGACAAAAATGAGATGGCAAATGTAATGAGCATATTGAATGAAGTATCATAGGAAATCTGTAGTAAAGACATAGGGGAACACAAAAGGTTAGGGAGATACGAGAAAGCAAGTCAAGACCCCTAAAGGTAACCTTCCAGAGTGTAAACACCGTGGAGGAGATACTAAAAAATGCAAAGAATCTTATGGAAAAAGAGGAGTTCAAAAATGTATGGATAAAAAGATGCCTAACACAAGAGGAAGTGGAATTACTGAAAGAGAAGAGGGAGGATGCAAAAACAAAAAATGAGGGATGATCAGAGGAGGAGAATAATAATTTTTTTTTTACAAAGTAATAGGATTGTAGGTACGAAAGTGGTACATAAACAGGAGGGAATAAAAAGGAGGAAGGTAGTAGAACCAAGTCATGACAAGTATATAATCAAGATGATTAAGTTGATGTACTCAAATGTGGATGCAATGGTATCTAAATTATTAGAGATGAATGAGTATGTCAGAGAAAATGAACCACATATAATATGCCTAACTGAAACAAAATTAACACCAAGAATATCAAATGACATACTAAATTTAGAAGAATATAATATATGGAGAAGAGATAGGAACTTAAAAAAAGGAGGAGGAATTATAATCTTAACTAAGAAAAATCTAAAAGTCAAAGAAATAGAACTAGATATACCCTCACAAGTAGAACTGATTGCAGTAGAGATCACTACATCTGAAGGGAAAGTAACTGTAGCCAATTTGTACATGCCACCCTAGTCAAACACATGGGAAAGAGACGAATATGAGGACCTGGCAGAGAGTACAATTCAGAGTTTAAGAGCATTACTACATGAGATGGAAGATAAATCGGAAAGAATTATACTAACTGGAGATTTTAATACAAACATAAATTCGAATACTCTAGTTTTAATAAGCCAAGAAAGCTGTTGGGACCAAAAGCTCCTGGATCTCGTGCGAGAGTTTTTCCTAAAATAACATGTAAGGGAAAGCACCAGAAAAAGAGGACTAGATGTACCCCCAATGCTAGATCTCATATTGACTAGGCAAGAAAACGATATTGACAATTTTATATACCACCCTTCATTTGGCAAAATCGACCCTGGAGTACTAAATTGCAACTTCAGTGTCACAGAGTTTTTAAAATAAATGCAGTTATTAAATGATAATGTTCAGTAATACTGAAGAGCAGGGACAATGAATTGTCTTGCTAAATCAAGCAATGATTACTTTATGCCGGCCTGCTTCGCCGACTCTCCCAGAACGAGAATTTACAAACTTTCTCAACAGTACACAGCAGAGACTAATTACTCACAATTACTGTTTATTAGTACTGTTAGCCTCTGGAGAAAGTGACTTCACCCCTGACAATAAATAATACTATCAATGATATCAGGTTCTTGCTGATGCGTTAACTCCTAGAAGGCACAACGGATTTTAAGCTTAATACAACAAGACTGGCCTAAGTACCAGTTATGAATGGCAAAGCGTTTATGCAAGCTAGGAGCTAATAGAGAAATAAGCTTAGTATGGAGAAATGGAACACGAGTTTACATTACATTAAGCTCGAGAAAAAGAACTGTTAAATTTATTGATTACAAAGAAATAAATTTAACGTTACATTTCAAAATGAATTCCAAATAAAGAGATCGCACTCACTCGCTCACTCAGAAGCTAACCTCTTAAACCTAGGAAAATACGAAAAGGAAATACTGGTCAATGTGGCGTATCACCAAGGAAGGGTGGGAGCCTGGAGAACTGTAGTCTAGTGGAGTCTGGGTGCTAGAAGACCTCTCTCACTCTCACTACTGGAGCACAGACCCACACTCCGTCACGACAGACAAAAGACTGATTCAAATACGATGCGTGGGGTAGGATGCCCAGGCCAGCCGGAAGAAGGCATGGCCAACGGTTGAGGCAAGCAGGGGCGAACAATATAGAAAAAATAGTATCGCTCAGTAGAGCACTTAATGATGTACATTAGAACGGTCACTTTTGAAACAGTGACGAATGTTTTGAAAAAAGTATACCATCGAAATGGAGAGAGAAACGGTTAACTGAACGATACACAGTGAGTTTTCCACTAATAGTTCATGGTTTCTCACAAAAGGAAAATGTCGCGAATTTGATTTGTGACATTACGCCCCTTCAAAATGAATTTTTTTCCTTATGGGAAAAAATTTGTGTATTTATATATATATGTACACATCCTAACTCAGTCACACAAGATTCACACTGTGGTGTGTGTGCTATCCTGCTACAGGAGAAAATCACTATCGCCAATGAGCGTAAAAACCTCGTATTTACGTTAATAGAGGCAAGCTTGAGGGAAAAAACTCCGTGACGACGGTGAAAATCCTGTACTCAGGTCAAACTGAGCGAAAGTTCGCTACATTTACACTGACAACCAAGTGTTGTGTAGCGTGGTGTATGTGATACACGGTGTAGGTGTGACAGTTGTAGTGTAACTGTACCTACATGTAAAATAATACAGTAAATATTAATAATATGGTGACGACGAAGGCAGAGGAGAAGAGGCGGCAGCATGTGGCAACGATCAGCTGGCCTGCACAGCAAAACTGCTACACCCATCGCTGTACCTGCAAAATCAATTAGGGTGGAGCATCAAAAGTGTCAATGAGACAAAAATTCTTATTACATTACAATTACTTTCTCTGCCTAGCAATCAGTACATGCTACGAAAGGTAAGCTCTAGCTGAAAAACACGAGTGACAGCCTAAGTTTCGTACATTCGAGGTCGACATTAATTTATTAGGCACATTATTAACCAGGAAACGTAGTCCCTGGACGCCGTTGGTCTCAAGGACTCGTGTAGTTTACTGGTTAAACTTAACTCTACACTTACAATTAGTGTCGGCAAGTTGAGAATCCTTATGCAAACTCGGGCTCGTGTGCCCTCAGACACAGCCTCGGACTGCACACGGGTCCTCAACCTCTGCCTTAACCTAGTGCCTATATATCGGGGAGCTGAGAATCCCTGTGCAAACTCGGGCTCATGTGTCCACAGACATAGCCTCGGGTCGCCTCTGCGGGGTTCTCTCTCGAACTTCCCCCTTAACCTACAGTACTTATTAATATCGGGGAGCTGAGAATCCTTGTGCAAACTCGGGCTCGTGTGTCCACAGACACAGCCTCGGAATGCACACTGGTCCTCATACTTCCCCCCTTTAGCCTAGAATACGCATGTATATACAATATCGGGGCAGCTGAGAATCCTTACGCAAACTTGGGCTCGTGTGTCCGCAGACACAGCCTCAGGTCGGCTCTGCGGGGTTCTCTCTCGAACTTCCCCCTTAAACTATGGTACATATGTATGTACAAGCCCTGGACATGATGTGTCCTGTGGGGCCAATGGGTGAGACGTCAGGTCTGCACCCACTTCACCACTACCCTGTCTCTCAACTGACTCAGAGATTATGGGTGTGGTTACAAACGGCACAGGAGGGACATGTCCCTGATTAGTGGTACTTTGACACACACTGCAGGAACGCACAAAATTATCTATTTCTCGTTCCATCCCTGGCCAGAAAAAGTCAGCTCGGATACGGCCCTGGGTCTTCCTTTTGCCCATGTGACCTCCTGAGGCTGAACAATGACCCCATTCCAACACTGCTTGGCAGGAACGACAAACTGCAGTCGAACCTCGCCCTCGGGTGTTCGTGACTCACGGTAGAGCCGTCCTTGTTTGCGAAGGAACTTGGCTCGACCTCCCTGTGAATACTTTATCACTCTACCCTTTTGTTTCTTTCGCACAGCAGCAAGTGTTGGGTCAGAATGTTGTTCTTGAACAACAGTTTGGCTACACATCAGATCTTTTGGCAATTCAATGGTCACAGAGGTGACACAGTCCGGAGCCTCAGCCATGGCTCGTGTTACTGTAGCCAAAGTCTGAGTAGCATCATCTTCGGTGCAACTATCCTTGACACCGGAAATATTGCCTATGATTAGGTCAAATAAAGGTTCTGGCATGACAACTGCGAGTGTCGTACCAGTATAAAATGGAGATGCCACCTGGTTACATGCCTCAGGGAACAATCTCACTGATCTGTCAATAAGGTTTGCATGGATCTGTCGACCTGTGTACTGCTCAGGCCGAACTAAACTCTGCTTGTCAGAGCAACCTGAGGACCTGTTGTCTCTCAGGACCTTCACAGGGATGTCTCCCACAAACCCTGGCTGAACAAGGAAGGTACTGTCACCTGTGGGAGGGCCTGTGGAGGAAGCAGCCAGCCACTCATGAGGCTGCTGAATAAATGATGCAGCAAACATTGTGCCCTGTGAACTAGATACTTGAGGGGTCATACTCACTGCCTATGGAGATGGAACATTGGCCATCTGTGGAGGAGGGCTCACTGTCACTGTGGGACTAGAGAACTGTGGGGGAGTACCCGTACTGGTAGGGATGTGACCACCGTGCTGCTGCTGAGGAATGAAGGCTGCATTCGTCTCCTGCCTCCTATTCACTTGAGCTGGTGGTGAAAAGGACAGTCCCGACGGTCGGTTGCGTGGCTGATACTGCTGCTGGTTAGGGTACCTGTTGTACCACTTCCACTCAGGTTTCTGAGTGTTTTGCCCCTGGTCCTTCCTCTGCGGTTTTGGACCTTGGCCATTATTCTGAGAATGGCCTTGTTGCTGGGGTTCATTCTGAGATGGTTTCCCAGATTTATCAGGTTTTCTGTTCCAGGTATGCTGCTTGCGAGTTTGATACCCGTATGCAGTGAAAAATGCGTCAGCCTTTTCCACCATTTGGCTGGCATCTTTCACATGGCAGATCTTAAGCTGTGCTGAGCTCAGCAGGCCACGACCTCTCTAGCTGTGTACGCAGCATAAAGTCAATTATCCCCTCATGCGTGGAAGGAGCTTCATCTTTCTCCATCCACTCATTTAAGTAAGCAGTGAGATGGTCGAGGAACTGAACAGTTGTCTTCTTGTCTTGGAGACGAGCTCGCATGAACTGAACTTTGGCTTCGTCTACTGTGAGACCATACGCCTTAATGAGTGCAGCTTTCATCATCTCATACGTGAGATTATCTCCACGAATTCTGTGGAGAATATCAAGGGCAGGGCCCTCAAATAAACTAAGAAATTGGAGCTGCTTAGCTGCCTCATCCAGTTGATACATGTCTGCCATGTCCTCAAAACGAGCTATGTACGGCTCGATTCGCTCGCCTTCCTTGTATGAAGGAAGCTTGATGCATGGGGTCGCCAGGACATGTGTAGGAAGAGCGCTAGTGGAGCTTGGGTTGGCTGCATCAGATGTGCCTGAAGCCAAGGAATCTCACTTGAGCTTCAAAACCTCCAGTTCATGTTTTTCTCGTGCCTCACGTTCGGCATGTTCATGTTCACGTTCTCTCTCGTATTGTTCACGCTCATATTCGCGTTGTTCTCGCTCATGTTCGCGTTGGATTCTACGCTCGTCACAAGCATCTTTCTCACGTTCCTGCTCGTAATTAAACCGTGAGAGGACGTAACTTTGAATTTTTCTGGTTCAGTGAGGCCCATATCTTTAGCTTCCTGTACATAGACACTGGCTGCCATGATGCTAGCTCAATCTAAATAACTAGCGACTCAGTACTGACTGCGATTTTTTTTTTTTTTTTTTTTTTTTGCAAAGAGATGCGAATAATCAAAAATAAAGAATATAGGCACAGGTTAGTGGTGACCAGTTTTATCTAATTAAACTGGTAAAGAAAGAAAATTAAACAAACAACTAACTGTCAAAACTATTATGTAAATTAATACAAATGAATCAATAATCACCAATAAGGTAGTGCCTATAGACTTTAATGATACCTAAATATGAGTGACTATTATCTCGTAAATAGCTTTAGAGCTAGGAGTTAATATCTTGGAATGAGGTCGCCAATTGTCACGGGGTTTTTAAAATAAATGCAATTATTAAATGATAATGTTCAGTAATACTGAAGAGCAGGGACAATGAATTGTCTTGCTAAATCAAGCAATGATTACTTTATGCCGGCCCGCTTTGCCGACTCTCCCAGAACGAGAATTTACAAACTTTCTTAACAGTACACAGCAGAGACTAATTACTCACAATTACTGTTTATTAGTACTGTTAGCCTCTGGAGAAAGTGACTTCACCCCTGACAATAAATAATACTATCAATGATATCAGGTTCTTGCTGATGCGTTAACTCCTAGAAGGCACAACGGATTTTAAGCTTAATACAACAAGACTGGCCTAAGTACCAGTTATGAATGGCAAAGCGTTTATGCAGGCTAGGAGCTAATAGAGAAATAAGCTTAGTATGGAGAAATGAAACACGAGTTTACATTACATTAAGCTCGAGAAAAAGAAGTTAAATTTATTGATTACAAAGAAATAAATTTAACGTTACATTTCAAAATGAATTCCAAATAAAGAGATCGCACTCACTCGCTCACTCAGAAGCTAACCTCTTAAACCTAGGAAAATACGAAAAGGAAATACTGGTCAATGTAGCGTATCACCAAGGAAGGGTGGGAGCCTGGAGAACTGTAGTCTAGTGGAGTCTGGGTGCTAGAAGACCTCTCTCACTCTCACTACTGAAGCACAGAACCACACTCCATCGCGACAGACAAAAGACTGATTCAAATACGATGCGTGGGGTAGGATGCCCAGGCCAGCCAGAAGAAGGCATGGCCAACGGTTGAGGCAAGCAGGGGCGAACAATATAGAAACAGTAATATCGCTCAGTAGAGCACTTAATGACGTGCATAAGAACGGTCACTTTTGAAACAGTGACGAATGTTTTTTAAAAAGTATACCATCGAAATGGAGAGAGAAACGGTTAACTGAACGATACACAGTGAGTTTTCCACTAATAGTTCGTGGTTTCTCACAAAAGGAAAATGTCACGAATTTGATTCGTGACATTCAGGATAGCATAATACATAGCTAATAGCAATGAAAGTCACAACAAAATCCTGAACTATAAAAAGGGAAACTATCTTGACCTAAAGAAGTTCTTAGAAACTGATTGGGGAGAGGAGCTTAGAGGACAAGATTTAAATTCTATATATAAAAAATTCTGTGAACTTTATGAAATAGGAGTCCAGAAGTACATCCCACACCACAAAGAAGCAGAAAAGAAAATAAAGAAATGGTTCAATACAGAATGTAAAAAATCAAAAGAAAAAAGAAATTTGTTGTGAAATAGATACACAGGACACAATAGTGAAAGGGCATATAATAAATAAAAACAGGCAAGAAACGATTATACAAGAATAAGGAGGGAAGCCCAATAACAGCGGAGGATATCATAAATAAAAGTAGTGATCAACCGAAGCTATTTTACAGTTACATCAGAAGCAAAATGAGGGAATCACCTATACACAAAAGAAGGATGTTTGTGAAGCACTAAACAAGATTTTCCAATAAGTTTTTACGGAGGAAAATAATTTTGAGAGGGATTATGTGGAACATGCATGCCCACACATACTACCAGATATACAAACATCAGAAAAGGTAATGCAGGAGGAGCTAAGAAAATTAGACAAAGGAAAAGCAAATGGCCCTAATGAAATTTCATGGGTACTACATGAATGTGCAAAGGAGTTAAGTAAACCATTATTTTTAATTTTCAAGAAATCCTTGAGTCAAGGTAAACTACCTGATATTTGGAAGAAAGCAAACGTTGTTCCCTTATTCAAGAAAGGGAATAGACAAAATCCACTCAACTACCGACCAGTATCACTAACCAGTGTTGTAAGCAAGGTATTAGAAAAGCTTATAAGAGAAGCTTGGGTAAATCATCTAGAAGAACACAATATGATAACAGAAAGACAGTTTGGTTTCAGAAAAGGAAAATCATGTGTTACTAATCTGTTGAGTTACTATGACAGATTAACAGACACATTACAGGAAAGTGAAGGATGGGTGGACAGTATCTATTTAGATTTCAAGAAAGCATTTGACACAGTACCACACCAAAGACTTTTATGGAAACTGTACCATCAAGGAGGAATTCGAGGCAAACTGTATTGTTGGATGCAAGATTTTCTCATAAGAAGAGAAATGAGAATAATACTAAGGGAAAATTACTCATCATGGAAAGGAATGATTAGTGGAGTACCACAGGGCTCAGTGCTGGCATCAGTCATGTTTTTAGTGTATATAAATGGTATAGACAGTAACTCTGGAAATGAAAGCTATCTAAATATGTTCGGAGATGATGCAAAAATACAAAGGAGAATTACTAACACAGACTCTTGTAAAGAGCTACAAGAAGAATAAAATAAACTTCATGAATAGAGTAATACATGGTAAATGGAATTCAGTGTGGACAAGTGTCATGTAATAAAGTTTGGTAAAAGTGGAAAAAGACGTGATTGGGATTATACGTTAGGAAATAAAACCCTACACACATCAGAGGGGAAGGCGGTGGCTGACTCGGTAGAGAGGCGGCCTGCAGTCCTAATGGACCCAGGATCGAATCCCGGCTGGGGCAGGAAACGGTTTAAGGATTTGAATTTCATAAAAGCAGACTTTCCTGATCTACCAGATGACCCCCCGACATGTAAAAATACCCCCGCTTATACTAATACACCAGTCCTGTATGAGACAGCCCTAGCATGTATTCAATATGGATGGTGGGTGTTAGTGCCGAAGTGGTGACATGTGGAGGTGTAGGAGGACTACTGGGCCTTGGGATAGGTCACTGCCCCCAAGAAATAGGCCCTGAAGCCTTTGCCTAGAGTCGGACACGTAAAAAAAAAAAAAAAAAAAAAAAAAAAAAAGAGAGAGAGAGAAGGACCTAGGTGTGATTATCAATAACAGACTATCTCCAGCTGACCACATCAGTGGGAAGGTACGGAACATGTATACACTGCTTACAAATATGAGAATAGAATTCACATACATAAATGGAGACATGCTAAGAAAGATAATAACATCATTCATCAGACCAACCCTGGAGTATGCATCAGTAGTCTGGAGTCATCTCAAAAAACACATAGACAAGATTGAAAAAGTTCAAAGGGCCTCTGCAAGATGGGTACCAAGCTTAAGGGATCTAAGCTACGAAGAATGGCTAAATAAACTGAATCTACTAACACTACAGGAAAGAAGGAAAAGAGGTGACATGATAATGCTATATAAATGCATATCAGGGAAGGAGAAAATAGACATAAATGATTGCTTTAACCTATGGAGAAGCATCAGCAAGAGGACACTGCAAAAAACTGCATAAGAAGAGAGGTGATAAAGACGTAAGGAAATTCAGTTTCCCAAATAGAGCAATTGATCAGTGGAATGCACTATCGAATGAAATAGTGTGTGCTAAAACAATTCACAATTTTAAGGATATGTACGATACATATAGTTTAAGACACGGGACAGTACGAGTTTGATTCAGTCCTGTAAAGATACAATTAGGTAAGAACAATTAGGTAAGAACACACACACATCTCACTGGGGTCAGTACATGCTACTCTTTATATACTGTACATACACACTTTCATTACCTTCATAGGTAATAGTAGCTTTAAAAATCTGCATTTATATTTGTGTTCAGAGTCAGATTCAGTAAAATTATTTCCTGCATAAATAAATTTGGTGTTTGATTTTCCTGAACCTTTTCATATGTATCATAAGAGAAAGACACCCTATCCCCGGTCACCATGCACCCTTTCCTCAAGCATGATGTATCTCTGTCCCCTAGACAGAGAGGAGCCGGGAAAGTAGTGGATTACATCACTGTAGACTAAAACGAATATTTGTTAATGGCGGAAAAAAGGAAAGTAAAATAAAAGCAATACTCATGAGAAAATAATACTTGAACAATGCTGCTATAATAAAACTGCGTGCAGTGCGAACTAAATTAAATGTAAGGAAATGACAATATGAATAAATAAATCACATCCTTAGGTCTGCTTCGGTAGCTGACTGTTGTCCGAGTGTGTCCAGCTGCACCTTTACTTAGTTTTGTTATCATGTTGTTCAGGTTTATTTCTAATAATTCAAAAGGCACATATTTACCATTAGTGGTATCATTGCTTTAATTCATATCTGTATAATCCAGTTTCTTACAAATAAATGAGGGTTTTGGTAGGAACACAAAGTCATTTTGGCCCACGTTAAACACAAGGGAAAATGAGTAACCACCGCTCGAGAGCATCGCGCAGTGTTACCGACTCAACCTGTCCTCAGCTGGCAAAATCAGTTCGTCAGACTCCCTGAAACCGACTATAGTGTTTGTGTGCCAAAGCTACTGTACTTTCACACATTTTTCTAATATTAATGCGGTTTGTGATAATACTGCGACAATTACCAATGTCGATATTTTCATCGTCCCCGCAGCCCAAAACTCGCAAGTGGTCAATTTGCATCACAATTATGTCCCATTCCGACTTCAGTGTGTGGTGATCTTGGAAAAGCTGGGTGGGAGGGAGACACAGGGTGGAGTTGAAATCTTTATTATGTTTACCTGATGCTAAGAACCCATCTTCGGAGAGACTGGGTTTTGTGCAGCTCCAAACGTTAGAAAAAATAATCATCTGTGTGCCTGCCTTCCACTCAACTTATCCATTAGTAAAGATATTATTATTATTATTATTATTATTATTATTATTATTATTATTATTATTATTATTACTACTACTACTACTACTACTACTACGACTACTGTTACTACTACTATTACCACTGCTGCAGCTGTCGGGACAGCCAAACACAGGATAATGTCACTGATCCCGACCACGCCGAAGCCAACACGTGTGGAGGAAAAGTTTATAAAACACACAATCAAGGGAGACGGTCTCCTCCTCGACCCCTTAGCCTAACTGACACACCCATTAATCTCGACTTAGGAAGAGTCAGCAGCGGAGGAGAAGAAAGTGGAGGGGAAGAAAATGAAGAGGAAGAAAAAATTGCTACACAACGAGTGTCACACGTTGCTGAAAGTGGCTTATAAAACTGTTAAAAGTAGACATCATGAGGAAATTAGAACAAAGACACAGGAGCATGACGAGCTGCAGTGAAAATTTAGAGACGGTGGGAGACAATGGAAATCACAGAAAATGGAAGAAATAAGGAGTGAAAATAGGCGATGACAGTAAAATAAGCGAAAGTTCTAGAGATCTTTTAACGTAGGCCTGACTCTTTTGGAGTAACGAGGATCCTTTGTGGGACGTGGAGTGAACAAGTGGAGAGAATGTACTGCTCTAGTGAATAATTAATATTAGTAAGAGGTTACGAGAAGGTGCCCCTAAATGCATGATTAATTTTAATATAAGTGATCCAGGTGTTGCTAGACAGTTCGAGTGAGGAGCAAGACAGTGCTCCAGGAACTATATATAAGCAGAGGATGCAACAATTCTGCTGAGAGGAGCAGGTATTCACGCGACCATGAACAGGGAATCTGGTGAGTGGAAGTAGCTAAGATGGGGAGGTTGAGACTACAAGACAAGGGGATTTCACATGCCTAAGCGAAAATTTAAAATTCCAATTAACTTCAGCTCGATATCCGGCATTAATTAATGCTAGTCCCTGGTCGTGAGGATAATTATAATGGTTATTCATGTAGCGAGTAAGAACTCAGGTAAACATACGATACTCATGAGTCACTAAGATACATATAGGGTTTGTAATTATATGTAATTGAGTTAAATCTCCATGTACTGAGTAATTTGTTTCCATTTGTGTTGCTGATGCAATGTAACTGTCTTGTACTATGTCAGTAATAGTAAAGTAGAAATCGTATTTGTGTTTTGGAACCTCAGAATGTGGAACAGCTGTCATCGCCGACCGGGAGAGAATTGGGATCAGAAAGGGATACACAGTGTCACATTGTCGTAACTTTAATGTTGTAAATTCTCTTTGGACTTGTTTCCGCATTCCTTATTGCTACTGTTCTCACGCTACCTATCTGAATGAATAGCAGTCATATATCGAACTTATTACAGATGTGTGAAACATGAAATGGTTACTGATGGAGTGTAGGGCACGACACTACTATTATTACTACTACTATTACTACTACTACTACTACTACAACTACTACTACTACTACTACTACTACTACTACTACTACTACTACTACTACTACTACTACTATTGCTGCTGCTGCTGCTGCTACAGCAATTACTACTACTACTACTACTATTATTATTATTACAACGGATCAGAACTTGTGATTTTCTTCCCTTGACAGACTGTGTGGAGTCGATTGGGTCCTCCTCATGGACAGTGCCGAAACTCGCCTCACCCTCTCCTGCACTATTCTCCCACGGTACAATGTGTGTGTGTGTGTGTGTGTGTGTGTGTGTGTGTGTGTGATTCTGTATGGCATAGAATTTACAGCTTATTTCCTTGAGGTCCACCAGTCCCGTTAGGTATTCCATACATTTGCATGCCCACACTTTGGCACTAACATCCGCATTACATATTGAATGCATGCTAGGACCGTCTCATTCAGTACGCACATTAACTTCAGTAAACTTTAGGCTGTATTTCTAGTTGTCTTTGAAAAATCCGTTTCTCCTTCTCACCAGCGATTTATTGTCCACTTCACGTCAATATAATTACCTTTTTTATGTTATTTTCTGTTTGAAGGTTGGATTAAAACAGGGATGTGTTATGGCTCCATGGTTGTTCAATCTGTAACTGGATGGGGTTATAAACGAGATACATTGTAGGGCAGTGGATGTTGGAGCGACCCTAATGAGAGAGGGCAGTATTTGAAAACTCCCTGTATTATTGTTTGCAGATGATTTTGTGTTATCGAGTGAAGACGAAGGGGAGCTCCAAGGCTTGGTGGATGAGTTTGGCAGAGTGCGTAAGAAACAGAATCTAAAGGTGAATGTACAGAAGAGTAAAGTTGTGGTCTTCGAGAGAAATGAAGTCACTGAACATACCGTAAGGTTGGATGATAAGGAAAATGAAAATGTGAGTGCGTTTAAGTACTTGGGTAGTGTGATGAGTAAGGATGGATGTTCAGAGGGTGAAGTGCTTGAAAGAGTACAGCAAGGAAGTAAGGTAGCTGGATCCTTAAGGACAGTGATAAGAAACATGGAAGTGAGCATGGAAGTGAAAGAGTTACTACATGACAGTACTATGATACTAACTCTAACGTATGGAAGTGAAGCTGGAGGGACAGAAGTCAAGAATGAGAGCTGTGGAAATGAGTTATTTGAGAGGAGCATGTGGAGTTACATAGAGAGACAGACTGACAAATGAGGAAGTGAAGGAGTGTTGTGGTGTGGATGTGGATGTAATAGGAAGCGTTAGGAGAAACACACTGAAGTGGTTTGGTCATGTGGAGAGGATGGTGAGTGGGAGACTGACGAGGAGAGTGTATGTAAGTGAGGTGGAGGGGGGAGGGAGGGGGAGGCCAAGGATGAGAGCAGGGCAGTGAAATGGCAGGGGAGAGGGCGACATGGAGGTGATTTGTTTCTGGCCGTCCCTTACGGGATGAAGGCTTCTGGCAATAGACAGAGAGATGTTATTAATGAAAACTTTGCTGCTATTAAAAGGTATATGTAACTTTCAGGAGAAGGTACGGCATAAGACAGAGAATAAATCACTGAGGAAGAGACATAACATAATTTGTGCCAACGAAAGTACGGTTCCTTATAGCCATCATGTGCTTCTTCCATAACTCCATCTAAATGATCTGTCTATAGCCAGACTGCTTCGTCGCTGAAGAGGTGGTCACGAGTGAATCGCCTCCACATCAGTGTGCCATGCACTGTCGGACTGTCCCCCTCTTAGCTCACAACCTCCTCACTCACATCTCTTCACCCCATCCCTCCATCTCATCCTTTGTTACCCGTCCCCGCTCCGGAGGGGCTCAAGGACGGGTATTGTTTTCACTCTGTCTGTTAGTAGTAGTAGTAGTAGTTGTTGTTCCCTAGGCAATCTGGCCGAACAACCCCGAGTCCCTTAGGAAGGCCATGGCCGAGACCGGGCTTTCCCACAGAGCTCTCAAAGACTGTATGTTGTGTTGTTGGTGTAGGTGATTGTATTGAATGCAGTCTTCCATAATGTGCTTAATAGTATGGGGTGCTGTGTTGCATCCTGGACAGGCATCAGCGTCGGAGTCATCCAGCCTCTTCTGGCAGCTTAAGAGGGCTGGATGGTGCCCACATCTCAGCCTGGCCAGGTGGACCCTGTCCTCACGAGGGAGATAGGTTTCAGAAGGGTGGATGTCAGGAGGCCGTGCATGCAGCTGTGTGTTCTCTTTAAGTGACTGAATGGAACGGTGAGTGATTTGAGTGTGGATATGCTTCTGGAAACTGGTCTGAGGTGGGTGAGGGGGGAGAGATGACAGTATTTGCGTATGGCATCGCGTGCCGGGTGTTGTTTTGATGTTCTTTGGTGTGGGTGGATGTGCTGCCATGTAGTGTAATGGATGTTGTGGGTTTGTGGAGGCTGCAGCAAGAAACTGGGTACCTCTCATGTCTAGGTGATCCTTGACTTTGAGGACTTTGGTTTCTTGATGTAGGTGGTCTGTGGGTGTAGTAGCTGTGCAGCCTGCGATTATTTTTTGGGCCTTGTTCTGTATGGTCTGTAGAGTGTTGTAGTGTGTTTTGGTGAGGTTTGGAGCCCAGGCAGGGCTTGCATAATTCATCACTGAACCTATGTATTGTTTGAATACTGTGGTGGTGGTTTCTTTGTTGTGTCCTAATGTTGTATGGGCAAGTGACCACAAGGCATTGAGTCTTAGTGTTATTTTATTTTTAATGTTTGTGATGTGTTGTTTAAATGACATTGATGTATTGTATGTTACACCAAGGATTTTGTGTGTGTGTGTGGTAGGGGAGTGTTGTTTATGGTAAGGTGTGGGATATGACTGTGTTCTGCTGTCCAGTTTGTGAGAAGGGTCACCGTAGATTTGGCTGGGGCTATTTGTTTGTGGTGAACCATTCGTGTAGTGTGTTGAGGTAAGGTTGGATGATGTGTGCAGCTGTGTTTGCGTTTTGGTACGTACATATAAATGTTTTATCATCTGCATAGGAAGCTATGTATATCTGTGTTGTGTGGGGTATGGGTATGTCGTGCATTTATAGGTTAAAGAGTGTAGGGGCAAAACAGATCCTTGGGAGATGCCGTTTGTGAAGTTTCTGATGTTAGAAGTCTGACTGGCAATTGTTACGTGTGCACAGCTGCCTGCTAAGTAGTTTGCCAGCCATCTTTTTGTGTTATTGTGCATGTGTGTTGAGTATTTTGTTTGTGAGGTTGTGGCGGGGGATGGCATCAAAAGCTTTGCTGTTGTCCTGTGTGATTAGGAGTGTTCTGTGTGGTGGCCTAGCTGAATTCATGCCATCGATAACTCTCTGTGTAAGGTCTGTAAGAAGGGTGTTTGTGGAGTGTAGTGCCCTAAAGCCGTGCTGTGACTGGGCTAGGGGAATGTGAGGTGTGACTAGTTGTAGTACCAGTCGTTCAGTGACTTTAGAAGGGGTGCAGAGGAGTGTGATGGGGCGGTGTGAGGAGGGTAACGTAGGGTCTTTGTTGGGTTTAGGGATAGTGATGATAATGCCATGCTTCCAGATGTTGGGTATTATGTTGTGTGAGTAGCTGTAGTTTGATATGTTGGTGAGTGCTTGTTTGCCTTGTGGTCCAAGATGTTTAAGGTGAATGTTGCTTATGTTGTCTGGTCCACAGGCAGATGAGTGCTTAAGGTTGTTAATGATGTGCTTCATCTGGTTGTAAGTGAAAGTTGCGTAGTCTGGGTCTGTGGGAAACTGTCTCTTACATCGGATGATACGTCGGTCGTCGGGATGGGGGTTTAGATGGCTAACTTGTGAAAAGTGATGGATGAGAGTATTTGCTTGTTGTTTGTTTGAGAGTATGGTGTCTGTTGTTGTGATGGCAGCGTGTGATTGTGTAGTGTTGCTGTTGGAAAGTGTGATGCTGTTTAGTGTTTTGTAGAGTTTGCTGATATTTGTTTTGTGGTCAAGTGTTTGAAGGTAATTTTTCCAGTTTTGTGTTTGCTGTTCTGATATTTTATTGTTTATTTGTGTGTTGAGTTCTTGTATTTGTTGTACGATGTCTTGTGTATGGGGTGCTGGGGAGTGTCGCAGTGTGTCCTGTTGTCTGATGAGGCCTCGAATTTCTGGTGTGAAGTTGGAGTTGTCTCTCTTTCTGTTGCCTCTAGGGATGTGTCTTTTGTCTGCGTTTTGTATAATTGTATTGTAAGTGTGCACAGCGGTGTTGATGTTTGTGATGGGTGAAATGTTTAGTGTTTCGAAATGTTCTGTTTCAGTTACAAAGGCCTCCCAGTTGGCTCTCTTATAATTAGTGTATGTGTGTTTGTGGCCAGCTGGGGTGATTCTGGTTTTGGTAGTGATGATGATTGGGAGGTGATCAGAACCTAGGGTTTTGACCACTCTCCAGGATGTAGTGGGGGCGAGGTTTGGGGAGCAGAAGTTGATGTCTGGGGATGATGGGAGGAAGAGGGCTAGGTGTGAGATATGGGTATGTTGGTCTAGATTGTTCTGTATGAAAAGATGATCTGTCTGGGATTGTAGTACCAGCCCTCTGTCTGTGTCATGTTGTTGACATGCGAGGCTGACGACTTGGCAGTGAAATCACTACCCAGGATGATGTTGGGTATGTTAGTGATGTGGTGTGTCTGTGGAGAGCAATTGTGTGGTACTGTGGGGGATGATTGAGGGGAAATGAATGTGTTAGCAATTGTTATGTGTGATTTGTTACTAGTGCGTATTTTAATTGATTGTAAGTTGGGAGCAGGGCAGTGAAATGGCGGGGGACAGAGCGACGTGGAGGCGATTTGTTTGTGGCCACCCCAAACGGGATTGAGGCGTCTGGCAATAGATAGGTAGATAGATTTCTGTTGTGGTGTCATGTGGGGGGAGAAGTGACTTTGTGTGTGCACAAGTTGATGGATTTGTGTACCGCCGTCGGCCCGTTCTTGTCGAATGGTGGTGAAGTTATGAAATGTTGATGTTTTCTGTGCTCTGTGTAGTTTTGTTTCTTTTAAGACGGCAATGTGTATGTTCTGTTGTTTGATGAATTGTGTGAGTTCTTGTTTTTTTGGTGTTTATGCCATTTATGTTTAATTGAAGGATGTTTATGCTGTGTGTGCGATGTGTGTTGGCTGCTGCAGCACGGGGGGGAGGTGGTGTGGGTGAAGGGGAAGAGGTAGGAGGAGGTTATGATGGAGGTACGGGTTGGGGTGGATTAGGATGGGTTGGAATGGGAGGAGTTGGGGGACTGGATGGTGTGGGAAGGATTGGTGGCTTTGGTTGTGGAGATGTGAAGGAAGTAGGAGTGGGATTGGTGGGGGGTTAGTGGGTGGGGAGAAGGAGCATAAGGAGCAGGTCCAGGTGTTTGTGTAATGTTTTCTGGGATGCAAGTGTTGTGCAGGTGTAATGGGTCCAGTTCTTTCAGGAATTGCACTGAACTACCCTTTGTCTGTCGGCTCGCCGTGATTGGTTTTGAGCATGTTGGACATATGTATTTGTTGGTGGGTCCTGGATTGCCCTCAATGTCCCCGGCTAGAAGTCGTCGAAAAATGACAGCGGGGGAGTCATTTCTTGGTGTAAAAAAACGGTGTTGTTGTGTGTGTTGTGTTGGGAGATCTGGTACTTGCCTGGGTGACCGAAGCCACTCCCAGGTACTCAGGCCCCGTGAGGGGCCGGGGGGGGGGGTTCGTGGTGGTTTGGCCCCCATGCTGTCCTCCTCTTCTCTTCGACAGCCTCTGGGGGTTAGACCCACGATGAAGACGCCACCGCTTCAGGTCCTGTCTGTTAGTTGTTTGTCAGCCAGTCTGTCTGTCGGTTAACAACTTTATGCGAAAACTACTAATGCGATTTTGACTAAAATTACAGGGATGATCGGCTATGACCTGATTACCTGATTTAGTAAATCTTTTTTTCGTCATAACTCCTTCCAGATTCGTCAATCGACATGAAACCAAAACCTAATGGTGCATCTTTCAAATCTGCATCCTATAACATCTCATTAATTCAGGGGGTTCACTCCCAGTTAGTGTTGGGGGGGGTCATTGTCAGGTAGGTCGGGCCTAAAATTTCAAATGGACATAAAATTGCAAAATTTCACCCGATTTACTCCAAATCTGATATGTGACATCATTGACTAGTTATCCTGTTTTGTTTATACGTCAGCACTATAATGACCATCGGGGACGGATTTGCTGTGTCTTGGCACCGTTTCTTTTTTATCCTTATCTTCACCATCACCATAGTATCTGATATTGTAGTCACAGTCTTCTATACAGGAAACAGCCCCGAAAGGACCATCAGGTTTTTTGCTGTTTGTTTTCATTTGTACTCCTTTGTACTTTTATGAATTCAGTCTCCCCTTCCCTCCTACACCTCACTCACATGCACTCCCCCGATCAAAGTATTAACCCCTTAACCGCGGGGTGTCACTTTCGTGATGCTTGGGAGCAAGGGATCATACCCCAGGGTGTCACTTTCGTGATTCTCTGTTATTTTGAATTCGCCCTGGCTTTCAAGTGGTGGCTTGTATCACCTATCAGTACTGCCAATGTCCAACACTAGTCAGCACTCCTAATCTCATCTGTACTCCCATCCATTGTTGACAATTTAGCCATTTCTTCCCGTTCTTGACTCCCCTCCCTACCTCCCCTCCATTACCCTCTCCTCTCGCCTGCCCGGCCGTGGTATGCTGAGTAAATCTTCCCTGGAATCTTCCAATGATTTCATCCATTGAAATAAGCCCTATGCCCTATTCTTATACCAAATAATATATACAAGAAAGAAATAAGGTAAGTGATAGTACCATACACCTGGAACTGGCTAATTATCACCTGACAACACCTCACGTGCACTCGTTCGCTAATTTTCACTGTTTATTTCCCCTTGAAATATGCTGTATAATCTATTCTCGTAATAAAAATATATATAAGAAAGGAAGAGAGAAGCCTAAGTGATATCTACATTCACCTGGAACTACCTAATTTATTATGTATTGTCTAGATTTCCTGCCAATCATTTCATAGCGTATATATTAGTAGCTGTCACCCCGCTGACATTGGCAGCTCCCCTAGGCATGCCACCACACTCTATTCAGTTTACTGTCATCTTTCAAGGTGAGAGCATGTCGGATTCGCGCCTGCCCAATTCCGCTGCTTTTTAGACCCATGCAAAGGGCCCTGTGACCTCTACCCCCTACTAAACCTCGTGTGGAAAGAGGCAAAAGGCTGACTGCTGTGGAACGTGAACTGGCTAATTTGTCATTGAAAATGATAGACAGTGACTATGATCTATCTGGTGAGTAAAACAGTGCAAGTGGAAATGTAAATTATGTGTAAACAGCAAGTGAAAGCAATGAATGTAAATATAAGTGAACAGTGGAAAATAGTTTAATAAGTTACTGCAAGTGACTGCATAACACAGTGTAAATAAAATAGAAATGTAAATAATGTAAATAAAATAGAGAATGTAAATAGAAAGGTAAATGAGTAGTAATATAAGAATACGAGTATATATACTAGGAGTAATGAAATTGAAAGTTTCACTCTAGCATGTATGAATACTATGAGTAATGAAAGTGAAAATGAAAGTGACAGATTCACTCTCAACGCTAGTATACAGGACGAGAAAGTGAATCTACTTATTTTACTGAAAAAGAAATTGAATGCCTACAGTGACAATAAACTACTATTACTGAAGGAAACTTATGGATAAAGACTGTAGATATATATAAGTGTTATATAGTAATAGAAATATAAACTGTGAGTGTTTTTATGAGTAATAAATGACAGAATACAAGCGGCGAACGATCGCAAGTGGGAATGTCATACGCGCTTGTAATTTTCATTGCTTTCACAGTGTTTTTTTTTTTGGAGTATGGATTCCTAACTATTTGAGAATCATAGAATAGTGTTTCTAGTGATAATATCAGGCTGTGGTAATCATATTACGGGTTGTGGGGAAGTGTAAAGTGGAGACTTCGTTACCCAACTTCAGAGGTCTCCACAAGTCCTACGGTACTCGATGAAGGCTCAACAAACATCCCAGGAGAAAGCTGAAGGTATGTGCCATAAGCATATTTAATTATAATATTCTAGGACTAATAACTGATTTTGGGCAAATATTTTTAGAGAGGCTGTTGGAGCAAGAATATGCCCGCGAGACACGCAAGTCAGGCAAAAACAACCCCACGGTTTACGAGTTAAATATGAATGATAAAATAAGAAAATAAATAAATCGTGTTGGGTTAACACCTCAGAATACATTAATGGGTTAACTCATTAAAACCAGTGACGAAATTTTTAAAACATTTTGGTTACAATTTTAGTTATGACCTTATTCAGTTTCGGAGAGTTCTTTCCAGTTGGAGGATTGAGAAATAGCTTTCGCTTATTCTTTAACCACTACAGATTCTAACAATATGCATAAAATCATCCGATGGTAGCCTATGTATAATATGAAAAAAAATCAAAGTGAGATTATCATCTGCCCCCCATTTACCTATTTACACAAGAAATTAGTAGCTTTAATGTGCTGAGGTACGGTAATTAGGTTTCACCTGTCATCTGTCATCTGTCCAGGGAGCAGATTTCCGTTCTGTACAACATTTTTGTACTATACACTAAGTTTGCTGTTTCCAGTGTGAGAAGTTCGCTACGAATCTCCGAAGGAATAGGTATCGTTGACTTGTGACTGTAAATGCATTAAACATAACCGAGGGTAAAATAGACAAACGGGATGATCATACATTTAATAAGTTAATTCACATGATAAGTACCATATACATCCAGTGTAGTAAAAATCTTGAAAGAATCACCCAGTCTCCCCATCCTTGGCTCCATTACCAGTCGTACTCTGGGTGCCGTGACTCCTCTACTAACTGTATTCAGGATATCTGCGCTTCTTTACCAACCATGCTCTGGACTCCTCCACCAGCCATGCTCTGGACACCTCGGCTCTTCTGCCAGCCATGCGCTGGACGCCTCAGCTCCTCCTCCAGTCGTACTGTGGATGCCTTGGCTCCTCGAATTCACGTGGTATCTGGTGCTCTCAGCTGACTGTCCCTCCCCCGCTGTATTTTTTTGGGGGAGGGGGGCCTATCGACCATTGAGGCCAAAGCCCCTGGTCATCAGGGCTACATATATATATATATCATGATCATCAGCTGTTTTGAGTATCCATTGCAGGACCGGCCTATCCCGACCGAAGTCGGGACGATACAGCTAATGTGTCTCTACCAAGTGGCTTAGGCTGTCTAGTAGAGATTGTATGTAGGATGAGAAGTGCTTGTAAGTGTAATTGTAGTGTTGTAGTGGCTTTGGACGTGTGTGTAGTCTGTGAACCAAGTGTAATCGGCCCGCGCAAGCCGACTGGATGCAAGCATACTTTATAGTAAGCGACACTGGTTCAACCACAGCACCCCTTGTGTACGCCAATGCAGTACGTGGCCGGGTGAACACTCCCAAATTTTATTACCCTGGTGGGGCGCCTACCCTGGTTCACCCGTGTACGAAAACCACACTCTACCACCTTACCACAAAGGCTCCATATATATATATATATATATATATATATATATATATATATATATATATATATATATATATTAGGGGAAAAATACCTAAACTAAAGACTCTATAACTAATAATCTAACAGGCAAATCGTTAACCTAAACTAAATCCTAAACATACAAATAACTAGACCTACACTAATGGTAAAAATATCTCGACCAAGAGAAAACCATCGACTGCAGATATGTAATGCCTTTCTACATTACACACGTGCACTCACCACCTGCTGTCAGTCGAGGCAAACAATAATATGGGATACATCAGTATATGCAAGAGAACCAAAGGAGTCAGGAACTATTGCATATACATCACCTGTCGATCCTAATTACAATAACTGTTACAAGATGCTATAAAAAATTTACATATATACAAAATGTGAAGTACCTCACCCAACAGAAGACCATCGACTGAAAATGCCCAATACATTTATGTACTGCACACTTTTACTCATCAACTTGTGACTGTCACGCTAGGAACGGGGTTTAATGTAGGTCACATCAATATTAGAAATAGATCAATCGGAAACAGGAACTATTTCAAATTCGTCAACTGTAAACCCCAATTAATAATACAATATATACATATTTACAGTCGATAAAAAGCATAACCATATAGTAAAAAAGTCACATCACTTTGATCAATCATGTCTCTCTCAAGAAATCCACTATTTATCAGGCATAACATTATCCCCATCACCCAGGATGGTGGAGAGGGTGAAGGGGACATCTGCTGCGCCGCAGTAATTTATAAGTGAAACACGTTCACGAATAAATCGCCGACAACGCAGGATGACATGACTGATAGATAACACCGAATTACAGATGTCACAGTGTGCTGGAAAGCGTCTTTCAGTATATGATATCATATGAGTTATAATGGTTGAATTAAATTGCAGACTCGCCAACACTTTTTCATCTAGGCAACTGGAACGGTAGGCAGTATCCCAGTCGCCCGGGTACGGTTTGCATATTGGAATATCTAGTCTGGTCCATTGACCTTGCCACAGAAGATTTATTGTTTTCATTCCGACAGACAGACTCGACCGTAGATCACAAGGAACGTCCCAAGTCTCTTCGAGCTCCACAGCCGACTTCACAAGTAAGTCATCCTGCTCATTGTTATAGATAGGACAATGACCAGGCACTCAGATTAGCGTGGAGGACTTGTCGCATGAATGCAATTTATTAACCGTGTGGCCCTGGATCTCACTAGAATCCGTATTGCAAGAAGCAATTGCCTGAAGGGCTGATTTTGATTCTGAAAATATAACAAACGAGTTGTGCCTCGAATTTAGAGCATAGTCTATGGCTTTGTCAATCGCAGAAAGTATGGAGGTAAATACAGATGTATGAGTCGGCAACCGATACCTGAGGGAACATTCAGTCGACCACACACTAGCACCGACACATTCACTCGACTTGGAGCCATTGGTGCACAATTGGTGGGACTCCAAGTGACGAATGATGATGTTATGGAACAAGTGGTGGACCTCCGCCTCCAGCGCCTTAGTCTTTGATGCTGGGAGCCATGACACATCAAGAGTAAAGCCGGGTGGCTCCCAAGGTGCTATATTTTTAATCACCAACATGTCATAGTCAATGAGGTCCACACCAAGCTCCTAAGTCAGTAAGTGGAGGCGTACGACAAGTGGCCGATGCACCCCCACTCAGAAGATGGTGGTGTTGATGCATGGGGGTACAGGCCACATTGCCGATATTTCTCTTTCTTGATATTCTTAGGCCATAAGACAAGGCCAGGTGATCATAGCGAATACTAAGGAGAGGCACATTCGCTTCCACTTCGATATAAGCTACATGGGTACACCGGACGGCTCCAAGACACATTCGCAAACATTTATTCCGCAAGACATCCAACCTTTTCAACGTGGCATCGGATGCTGAGCCATACACCTGTGTGCCATAGTCTAGCTGCTATCGAATAAGGGACTTATACACCATAAATATTTTCTGTCGGCACCCCATGTAGTAACTACAAGGTACTTGACATTTAACGGTTTATCATAACAAGTAAGCAAATTATTAACAAGAATTTTAATGTTCAAAGGACGATCAAAATGTAAGCCCCAAAACTTTACAGAATTTTTTAAAGAAAACTACAGTAGAACACTTAGGCACAGAAAACTTAAATCCCCAATGCCAGGACCATTTGTGGACGGAATTAAGGACTGCTTTAATCCGCCCATCCATAAATTGTGCATTATGGGAAGTGCCACATTGCACAATCATGAGCGTAGAGCAAGTATTTAAGATTTCTTGGGATGAGAGCTGATGACAGAATATCCTCGATCATAATACTAAATAAGTTGGGACTAGGAACACTTCCCTGAGGCACTCCGTTTCCCTGGATAAATATATCCGATGATATGTTACAGGGCAATTTGACAGAGAAAGTTCTGTCCCTTATGAAACTGGAAATAAAAATGGGCAAATTGCCTCTTGAACCATAGGCATAGAGCGTCATTAGTATACTGTATCACCATGTCATGTCATAGGCTTTATGGATGTCCAAAAACACCCCTATCATGAATGTTTTATTGGCAAATGCCTCTGAAGTACAGTGCTCCACATTCATTAAATGATCTAGTGAACTTCTATATTTACCGAAGCCACATTGATGATCATTTAACAAATTCTTCGACTCTAAAACAAAAAGAAGCCTATTGTTTACCATTCGTTCCATGACCTTACATAGAAAAGAAGTCAACACAACAAGACAAAATGAAGTGGGACTCATAAGACGACCAGCCTCTTTGGGTATCGGTATGACGTGGGCAAAGTGCCATGAGTTTGGGAACATTCAGGACGCCCAAACTCATTGTACAGTGCTAAGAGCTTAACCCCTAGGATACGCAGTTTGATCAACTGTACTGGCGAGAAAATCTGTATGTGGAGCCGATTTTTTTACTCATACAGAAGTAAAAAGTGTTATGCCTAAGGTTTTGAGCTTGAATATACACACCTTATGCCGCAAACCAGATCATTTTAGACCTGCCTTCCAGGAGGGGCGACTCCAGTTTTCTATGCTCCCTCATCCCATTCCTCCCCTCCCATGATCTTCCTCATCCACTCCTATCACCCCCGTCTCTTCCTCCCCATCCCCCTACCCCCCTTTCAGAATTTTCCAGCTCATTTGTTTTTTTAAACAATAGCAAGCAAAACAATTATGTCCATGTTCCTCACTCACTCCCAATACCCTTCTCCCCCAACACTTCCCCCTTCCCCACCTTCTCTCTCCCTGTCCCCTTCTCTCATAGCTATGTAGCTGTCAAAATAAAAAAAAAGAGGAAAAGCATGCAAAATCTTTTTCTTGGTGTTACTCACGCTCCAGCACCCACTCCCCCTCACCCCTCTCCCGTCACCCCTTCCCCCCATCTCCTTCCCTCAGAGCTATCAAATCAAGTAGCTGTAAGAATTTCAAGGGAAAAAAAAAAGCGAAAGCATGCTAAATAATGATAATGGTGTAAGAGAAAGATAAACACAAATCTGTCTGTCTATTGCCAGACGCCTTAATCCCATACGGGGTAGCCTCCACTTCGCCCTGTCCCCAGCCATTTCACTACCCTGCTCGCAACTCACACCCCCCTCTCTCATATACCTCTCCACTCCATCCCTCCATCTCATCCTCGGCCTCCCCGTCCCTCTCTCCCCTCCACCTCACTCACATACATTCTCCTTGTCAGTCTCTCACTGCCCATCCTCTCCACATGGCCAAACCACCTCACTGTGTTTCTCCTAACGCTTCCTATCACATCCACATCCACATCACAATGCTCCTTCACTTCCTTGTTTGTCAGTCTGTCTCTCCATGTGACTCCACATGCTCCTCTCAAATAACTAATTTCCACAGCTCTCACTCTTGACTTGTGTCCCTCCAACAAGGTCCAAACTTCACTTCCATACGTTAGAATTGGTATCATAATACTGTCATGCAGTAACTTTTTCACTTTTATGCTCACTTCCCTGTTTCTTATCACTGCTTTCAAGGAACCAGCAACGTTTCTTCCTTGTTGTACCCTTTGAAGCACTTCACCCTCCAAACTTCCACAAACACACAAATAAACAATTTATTATTATAAAAAACAAACATTACTAACATTTACAGGAAACATTACGGTATATGCACGGAGACATGAAAAAAACATACATTCTATGTTTTGTGCATCAGTGTATACAATTATCTGGTATTGAATGAAAACATGCGACATGAATAGTAACAATGACATATAATACTATAGGCGGGGGGGGGGGGAAGAGTTGTAAGCGGACGGCGTACTACAGGGGGTGGGGGGGTGGAGGATGGGGGTAGGGTGGGGAGAGGCCTGTAAGGGTGGTATGGGGGTGTAGAGGTGGGAGACAGACACCACAAGACAAAGAGGACAGGCAGAGAGGGAGTACAAGGGTGTGGAGGGTGGGTAGGGGGATAAAACCCTCCCTAAGGAGATAGGGAGGGAGGGAGGGAAAGGGGGGAAACCACGGCAGCGTGATGTAGGATGGTGAGGGAGGGTGAGGGAGGGAGCAGGAGGCGGTCAAAGGCGAGGGAGGGGGAGAGGCAACAAGGTATTGGGGTAGAGGAAGGCGGCAAGAGGGCAGTGGGGGAATCCCCCCCCCCACCATGGGTACAGGCCCGAATCTTCCCTCCTCCCTACTCAGGACTTAGTTCTCATTGGTTTGCATTGATGTACGTCACAATTGGGCTAACTGCAGTTTTTCCCAAAAGCCCCTCCATCAATCATATTTGGTATCTTGCATTATCCTGAGAAAGGATCGATCGATCCTGTTAGCTTTTTAAGGGTTGATCAGATTGTACTCATTAAGATGCTGGATCATATTATACGTGATGGTGTATGGTCCAGGGCTGATGTCTTTATAGGATTTAAGGGAAAGCAGCAGTTCATCTGTTGTAAACTCTTGGTTTTTGGGGGAGTCTATGTCTTCTATGGCAAAGTCTAATATCTGTAGCTCAGCCGTGCATTTATGATGTTGCAAACGCTGATTGTAGTTGGCTCAGCTACTTACATGCGAAAAACTCCTGGCGAGGATGTTAGGAACGTCCATGGGATCATCATAAATGGTGTTGTTCACCTGCAAGGTGATTGCAGGGATAAATGGGCCTATATTATTAACCCATGAATTTCGAGCCACAGCTCAGGCTGGGTAGCATCCTGTTGTGAGCCACAGCTCAGGCTGTGCTGGCCATGCATCACCACTAACTACTCCACCCCTACAGAAACTCAAGCATGGCGCTATGGAAACACGGAGAGAGAGAGAGAGAGAGAGAGATTTTTTCTTTTCACCAGATGATGCCCTGGATATTTATCTTCAAGTTTATGATAAACAAAAACAATTTTTTGTTTTTTTCATGTTTTCACTTCTACCCACGTAAACTTATGCATGGCCTTACGCAAAGACAGAGAGAGAGATTTTTTTTTCAACAGATGATGCCATGGATATTTATGTTCAAGTTTATAATAAGCAAGAACTATAATTTCTTTTCCTTCATTTTTTGCTCACCACGGGGTAGGATGAAAAGGGTCATTGCGCAATCCATGGGTTAATGGTGTAGAACGATTCACCTTCGACACAGAATTCTGCCAGGAGTCACTTTCTTATTATTCTCCTTGCCTCAGCCCGTGCCTGTTTGTATACAATGAAATTTTCTTCAGTAGACTGACCGTCAAAAATCCTGTATCTCTTATTGCGTTTTCTTAATGCTTGTCGGCAATCTTGCTTTCACCATGCTCTATGTTTTGCATGAACTGTAGAAGTCTTTGGAATAGCAGCCTCAGCCGTGTGTAACATGGAACTGGTTAGATTTTCAACCTTAACACCTATGGTCTCCCCAGATATATCTAAATCAGTGATCCTTGAGAAGGACCCCCAATCTGCTTTCTAATAATTAAATTTTGGGGGTGGAGGGTCCGAAACAATGTCACTTGTATAAGAAAGACAGATGGGTAAATGATCACTTCCCTAAGATGATCATTTCCCAAGGAGTCACGAGAAATCATGATGTATGCCTGGGGAGGCCAGAGATAAGTCAATGGCCGATAAGTTACTGGTACAATCATCTACACGAGTCGCTCTACCATCGCTCAGAGGACAGAGGTTGGACTGTAGTATCTGGTCGGCTACTTGCTACTCACGAACTTTGATCCTCAGGCTATCCCATTGATAATGATGGGCATTAAAGTCGCCCAACACTAATTTATTCCCCAGAAGATGTTCAAATAGTGAATTCAAAGCATGACTATCAATGGGGCCATGTGGTGAACAGTAGAGACAGCAAATAGACAGATACGTTTATTAAATTTTACTCTGCATGCTACAGCTTCCAGAGTAGAATTTAGAATCACTTCCGTATGTGGGTGTGATTTGTGTGTGCATATGGAAACTGTGACTATCATGTCTTCTATACGAGTGGTAGTGTTTGAACAATGGAGAATCAGGGTGATCCACCAAGTACATCTGTAAACAAATAACGTCTGGCCTGTGTATAGAAAGCAAAATTGCTATATTGTGTAATTTATTCCCGAGAGTCCTATTATTCCATTGTAACACAGTGAATGCGGCGGTTTAAGATTTACGAGGGTGGCCAGTGTTCTTAGTTTTTTCATGCTGCCCACCAACCGGCGAGCGACTACCGTGGGACCTATTCCAATGCTTGCTGACAGAAACCTCCATTTGGTCATCAATAATGAGGCTCCCAGAGCCCCCTGAGGAAGAGCTTACCCTTCTCTCCCTCGTTGGACCAGGAGCAGGAAGGACATGAGGACGTGACTCACTCATAAGGGTGGTCATAATATTCTCACTAGAGTTGTCGGACTTCAGTTTAGGCCTGACTGATCGAGAGGTAGCAGCAGCCTGAGAGTAAGAAGTTGCAGTAAGGATATCAGTTTGAGAGTTGGATTGGACAGGAGGCTGAGATGGAGAGGTAGAGTGCGTGGCAAGAGGAACCAGTTCAGGGTCAGTCTGTGTTTCAACAGAGCAGATCATGGGACGGGACATCACAGCCGAAGCATAGGACCTATTTGGCGTGGGAGTTGCGTGCAACTCCTTTACCTTTTTCCTAGCTTCGTAGTAAGAGATACCCTCTTTCACCTTCACTGTGCAGACCACATTCTCCTCTTTCCACTTGGGACAATCCCTAAAGTGGAGTGAGCACCCTTGCAATGAAAGCAACAGACAGTCTCTGATGTGCAGTATTGTGACCCTGTGTCGCACATTTGCCACACACTGACTGTGAAGCCCAAAAAGTCTTATCATTGTCCATATAATTAACATCATGAACACCAAAGAGGATTAAGGATATATGGCCTGATGCTGATAATTTCATACCCAACTTGTACATGGGCTGGGAGACTCACTCTGCCGAATGTCAAGATGATCGTTGCAGTCTTCATCCTTCCACCTTCCGCAAAACGAATAATAAATTGCGCATCAGTTACATCTAGCTGAGCAAGTTCACGTACGATCTCGTCCTCTTCCATGACCATGAGGTCCCTGCAAGTGATGACACCCTTGAAGGAATTCATGACATGTGGGTTCCTCGGCTCGACATCATAACAATGAAACTTGCGCAGTTTCTTCAAGTCATGAACCTGGGAGTATCTGAGAGTTTTAATCAAGAGGTCACCATTAGCAACTTTTTTTTTACTTGTTCCACTTCCCCCGCCCAGCCATCAATCACCTTCTTGATAAGAAAAGGATTGAGAGTGCTCAAGGGAGTGGATCCAAGATCATGTTGGGAGACAAATTTGGCGTTATTTACAGGGATGTCCATTGGGGTGCGTGTCTGGGGCCGTTCAGTCTGGGGATGGTCAGGCCCTGTGGCAGTCTGTGGTTCGTCAGGACCAACTTCCCCCCCCCACCTGAGAGGAGGGGAAGGAGGCATGGGAGTCCGCCTTAGTGGCCACTTCCCACTAACGGGGGGGGATTTGGGAAGAAGAAGGAAAACGAGCAAGGGACAAAACACACCGGGACCAAACAGGAAAGGCTGAGATTGCCCTCTCAGACCACTCCAGGGAGGCCCGACTGTGTTAATTCACACTTCAGAATGATCAGTTGGGGGTGGACCCTCTGTGGGCAGGAAGCAAAGCCAATCTCAGTATAACGGTTCAGACACCTACTGTACTGTACCAGGCTATGAGGGAGGGGAGGAATATAAGGAACTACCTATCCTATCACGCACCAGAAGAGTGAAAAAAAAAAAAAAACTAATGCCAGTGAGGCATCCCTATGAAGCTAGAGATGAGAGCATACGAGCATACATCTACTCTCTTCACGACCATGCATCCAAGTCCCTCCCCCACATTTTTTTTTGTCTATCCACCATTGGGACCGAAGCCCCTGGTGATTAAGGTATATATATATATATATATATATTATATATATATATATATATATATATATATGCCTTTTTCTGCCACTTGCTCAGTGGCAGAAAAGGCAACATTGTGGCTCTACATCCTTTCCACAAGATTTCTTCATGACTAGCATTGTATTTAATGTTAATCTTATGCTATAGCCCAGTATTCAAGATGGAGAGATAGTAATTTTAGGCGAAGTTGAATAAAATACTGTAGGTATAGCTGTTAGAAAACTCAAGTCAAAGTGAAGGCCTTTCATTGGCTGGATCCCGAGAGGTGGCACTTTTGTTCTCTCTCTCTCTCTCTCTCTCTCTCTCTCTCTCTCTCTCTCTCTCTCTCTCTCTCTCTCTCTCTCTCTCTCTCCTGCTGTACTATTTTCATTTTAAACTCACATAAATTGGAAACCATAGTCTCTCTCTCTCTCTCTCTCTCTCTCTCTCTCTCTCTCTCTCTCTCTCTCTCTCTCTCTCTCTCTCTCTCTCTCTCTCTCTCTCTCTCTCTCTCTCCTGCTGTACTATTTTCATTTTAAACTCACATAAATTGGAAACCATAGTCTCTCTCTCTCTCTCTCTCTCTCTCTCTCTCTCTCTCTCTCTCTCTCTCTCTCTCTCTCTCTCTCTCTCTCTCTCTCTCTACTTTTTTATCTTAAACTCATGTGATTAAAACTATAGTCAATTCTCTCTCTTTCTCTCTCTCTCTCTCTCTCTCTCTCTCTACTTTTTTATCTTAAACTCATGTGATTAAAACTATAGTCAATTCTCTCTCTCTCTCTCTCTCTCTCTCTCTCTCTCTCTCTCTCTCTCTCTCTCTCTCTCTCTCTCTCTCTCTCTCTCTCTCTTGCTGTACTATTTTTATCTTAAACTCACATAAAATGGAATCATTGTCTCTCTCTCTCTCTCTCTCTCTCTCTCTCTCTCTCTCTCTCTCTCTCTCTCTCTCTCTCTCTCTCTCTCTCTCTCTCTCTCTCTCCCTCTCTCTCTCACATCCTTGTTGTCCTATTTTTATCTTAAAGACGTAAACTGGAAACCATAGTGTTCTCTCTCTGCCTCTCTCTCTCTCTTTCTGTCTGTCTCTCTCTGTTTCTGTCTGTCTGTCTGTCTGCCTATATGTCTGTCTGTCTCTGTCTCTGTCTGTTTGTCTGTCGTCTGTCTCTCTCACAAGTGTCATTTCTGGCTTCAGGTGTGCCGTCGTGTGTGCGTGGAAGGGGCCTACCGTGACTGGTGTGGCTGCTACGTGGGTGTCAGTCCTGTATATTCCACCCTACACCACTCACCTCAGCAACTAACCCGGTGTTCTCAATTTAATACCACACAGAGTAGGTAGTTTCATATTTTCATGCATTTCTATTCATACAAGACGTGATTTGTAGTATTGTTTCTGCCACTTGATCGCACCTGACTTTATGTTCGATGTCGTCTGCAACTTTCCATACAATTCTGTTTCCCCCTGGAGAGACTTGAGAGGTTAGATAGAGCCTTCATTAATCCTTAGATATAGCCTTCATTAACCCTTAGATAAAGCCTTCATTAACCCTTAGATATAGCCTTCATTAACCCTTAGATATAGCCTTCATTAACCCTTAGATACAGCCTTCATTAACCCTTAGATAAAGCCTTCATTAACCCTTAGATATAGCCTTCATTAACCCTTAGATAAAGCCTTCATTAACCCTTAGATATAGCCTTCATTAACCCTTAGATAAAGCCTTCATTAACCCTTAGATATAGCCTTCATTAACCCTTAGATATAGCCTTCATTAACCCTTAGATATAGCCTTCATTAACCCTTAGATAAAGCCTTCATTAACCCTTAGATATAGCCTTCATTAACCCTTAGATATAGCCTTCATTAACCCTTAGATATAGCCTTCCTTAACCGTTAGATAAAGCCTTTATTAACCCTTAGATATAGCCTTCATTAATCCTTAGATATGGCCTTCATTAACCCCCATATATAGCCTTCATTATACCCATATATGGCCTTCATTAACCCCCATAAATAGCCTTCATTAGCCCCCGTATATAGCCTTCATTAACCCCCATATATAGCCATCATTAACCCCCATGTATGGCCTTCGTTAACACTTAGATACAGCCATCACTAGATACTTTCATTAACCCCTTCACTTACCGTATAAAATTTAACTTGTTAAGGGATAGCTGAAGAACTGAAGACATATGAAGGCTGTATCAAATCCCTCCAGCCTAAGAACTCCATCCAAAATTGAATAAAATCGACACTTGACAATAAGAACGAACTATAATACAGGGTGGTCAGAAAAATATTACCAATTCTGATTAAACACCGTATTATTCTGAGTGGTTACTTTTTATAATTTTTGTAAGAAACCTGTCACAGATGCATGAAAGTTTTGTTTGATGCAGTCTGTCTTCAGTCACATCACAATTTTTGAACATAGCTCAATAATTAATGACATGTTCAACTCACGAGCCATGTCTCTGAATCACAGCTGCTACACGCTCGTTGAAGTTTGTGATAACCCTTTCCAAAATTTCACGTGAAATCCTCCTGGTTTCCCTGAATTTGTCCACAAGACACTTTACTGTGAGTCTTCTAAGAGCATTTCTTCCTGGAAAGTCCCTCCTAAATTGTCGTTGAGTGAGGATTATTGATTTTGTCGCAAAATAGGCCTCGACAATCGTGACCCTCTCCTGCACTGAATACCGAGTGTTTGGATCCATTGATGCTGGTATGTAAAAATTTGAGCTCCAACTATGGTTCACTCTTAAATTAAAAGAAAACCATTAGTTTTCCTGGAGAAAACAATTTAGAATTAACTTTTTTTTTTTTTTGACCACCCTGTATATGTCGTCTGCCGGAGGAATCAAAAACAACGTAACCATTCCTTGATTATTACTGCATATACTGCCTAAGACTTATAGAATTTTTCTTTGTTACATTTATATATGCCCCAAAGTTTTTTGTTTGTCGTTTATTCCCCTCTCCCCTCTTGTTTTCTCTTCTTCCCGCACACCCTTCTCTCTCTCTCTCTCTCTCTCTCTCTCTCTCTCTCTCTCTCTCTCTCTCTCTCTCTCTCTCTCTCTCTCTCTCTCTCTCTCTCTCTCTCTCTCTCTCTCTCTCTCTCTTCACCAAAGCAATACAATTTTATTTATTATATTCTACAGCTAGCAGGAGTACCCGGCGTTGTCCGGGCCAAAAAGACAAACACAAATCCTATTTGTTCTAGTTCAATCTTTCTACTTCAGAAAGACCATGTACCTCTTATGGTTTTGATGAGAGATTATAATCGGTCCAGGAATTATCTATTTCAACTTTCGAAGACTAATGCACAGTATTTTTGCGCACTTGTTTACTATTACTGGTGACCTCAAATGACCTCTGACCGGTGGTCTCAAATGACCTCAGAGGTCAACCTCACATAGCCTATGTCCGAACTGGAGGTCATGTGAGTCTCCATGCCAAAAATTGGGCTGCAGGGGTACCTGGCGTTGCCCGAGCCAAAAAGGCGAACACTCTACCGGTGACCTCAGATGACCCAGATCTGAATTTTGACTACCCTAAACCCATCCTTGGGTCACCTTGATTCAGAATATATATGGGTCTGGGTGTCTCTGGCCCTTGGGTTGGGCGTGAATGGACAAACAAACAAGCAAACATGCAAACAAACAACGCGGCTCTTTTATATATACAGACTGTCATCGACCAAATCCCTGTTCACAGTTTAACACTACCTAGCAGTCAGTACTAGTGCACTTTACACATTTACTGATACGGACAACATAGTTATTCTTGATTACTGCTGAAGGCACAATTCAGGATGGTGGTAGATGGTGGCGACCATTACCCACTCACTTGTTGGAGTGCTGCCTGTATCTGCTTTCAACTTTTTCATTTTCTGTGTCTACTCTTCCCTCTCTTCGTATTTCTCTAATCCTTCCTGTCACTTTCCATTACACTTCTTTCTACTTTAGGTGGCGTTACACTGTGTGACAAGCCTAATGGTTTCCTACAACTCAGGGAACCATTTACTAAGCTGAGTGGTAACCATATACCCAGACAACGAGGAGGTGCGGAGTTTACATTGGTGGGCATGTTAACCGCCAGGAAAGACACAAATGTGATGTCCATCCGGGGACCAAACCTCCACACTCTCCCCCGCGCCTTCCTGACTAATGACTACAGCAAGGGAACATTGGTTCAGTGCACGGGATGGCCCTGCAGGGGTGGTTACTTGCTTGACTGGGGTTACTCAGCAACAACAACAACAACAACGCAACGTAGGATTAAGATTAAATTCTTTAATTATGATCCCATCAGTTTTTCTTTTTTCCATGATGAGTCACATACTATTGTTTCTTTCATTATATCACAGAACTGTGCTTGGACCTTGTCAACTGGGATTACCTCAACGGACACCTTGAGTGTGACTGTCCTGAGGCTTGTTGGTGAGTTGTTTATAAGAAGTGTATTATTCATATAGATGCTATAGTCAGTTTAATTTCATCTGACGAAGCTAGACCACTCTCAGTGCTTGAATATTAAGCAATACTTGCATGAAATTCGATGAGCCGTAGTTATGAGGTAGGAATGAATTTCCTTTGTTATTTATCAAATTTATATTCCAGTCTGACTACACCTGGCCATCAACTGTGCTAGATGTTGCAGATCGTTTGTTAGATGAAACTAAACGAACCATATAATCATAATGCTATCAGTTTCTGTCCGATGACGTATTGTATATTATTATTCATGATGTTTTCTGACGATTACACCGTATGTGTCTCAAGATATACTTTTCCATTTGGAGGGCTCACATTAACCCTTTTAATACTAGAGGTCTTTCTTAAGCTGAAATTGAATCTTGTAAGGGGAGCAAGAATAGAATAGAATAGACGTCATTAAAATAAAAGTGTTAATATGGTTAACCTTTCAGCTAAAAACGCGACATTACAAAGGGATGAAAAGTTGATGATGATGTTATAGTTAGTAGCAGATTCATCACATTTGTACGCTGGATCCCGGAATAAGGAGAAAGCAGCCGTGTTTCCTCACATTTTTCAGCTGTCGTGTGTGACGATCTACTAAGCATGAAGCTTCAAAAATCTGACCCCGCTACTTTCTATGATTTTTACTCGACTCACATGTCTGATATTGATTGCCTACAGAGAATTATAACCATAAATCACTTCTATCAATATAACCTGTTTCATACACGTCTCTCACCCTCGTGGATGCTCACGGAGGGAATGATTCTTTGTAGGAATACCAGTTGCGCCAAGGATTTCCCTCCTAGGACCCTACAATGGAATGAAATGTTTACGAATTCTGCCGTTTCACGCAAACTGGCTTAGACAAACTCAACCAAATTAACCACCATCCTCTTCATTCCAGATAGACATGAATAAGCTGTCGATGTAGTTGCGAAATTTATTCAGGCTAACATCAGGAAAATGTGTTGTACTGGGAGAAATTCTAACAGTCTAGGACATCAAAATAGATTTCCAGTAGCCCTTTCTCTCACTGAGAAAATTTACTTACCATCACCTGGTAATGTCAAAGATGTGTATTCGTAGTATTGTAGTTGGAACTCATGGCTCGTCCGAACGTGAATACAGAAGTTAAGCTCGTCCTGCAGTTCACAATTTTCCCCCTGGGGGATGGGGAGGATGCTGTAGAGCATTTGCATAACTTGTTAGGGAATCAACTACTCCATTTTTTTTACTGAGGCGAAGATGTACTTGACAGGTTGATGATAACTGGCTGAATGCAATATGTCCAAAACATATTTACTAACCCAAATTTCTCCCTCAGATGTTTGTTGTCAGTTAATAATGCTAGATCATGAAGTAATGTTTCATTCAGGCAAAAATCAGCAATCTGTCAAGTTCATCTTCGCCTCGATAAAAAAAAAAAAAAAACGGAGTATAGATTATATCGTGCCAACCACATGAACGCGTCCTTCTCATTATCAAATCACTGAGTTATTAGCCTTTCGCATGTCACATGAAAACTGCCACGGATGGAGTATGAGAGCCTGACTAGGAAAGTGTTTTTGAGTGAAGCGTAGGGAGATAGGAAGAGAGAGCTCAAGGATGATGAAAGGATGGAATAGAGATATATATTGGAGATGAGTGTCGGTTGGAGCAATGACAGCCAAATGGTAGAGAACAGGGTGACGTGGATGCGATCTGTCTATGGCCACCCCTTACGGGATTTAGGCGTCTGACAGTAGACAGACATATATAAAGATCCAACGAACCTGGGATTTTTATTTTGATTTATTTGTTTTTTATGCGTCCGACTCTCGGCATAGGCTTCACAGCCCGTTACCATGGCCCAGTAGCTCTCCTACGTCCATGCACCCTCACATGTCATCACTTTGGCACTTGCATCCACCGTCCATATTGAATGCACGCTAGGGCTGTCTTATACAGGACTGGTTGTATTTTTACGACATATCGGCGGGTCGTCTGGTAGATCAGAAAAGTCTGCTTTAATTAAATACATATCTTTAAACTGTTCTCTGTCCCAACCGGGATTCGAACCTTGTCCCATTAGGACTGCAGGCCAACTCTCTACTGGTTCGGCCACTGCCAACCCCAGATTTCTATGCTGTGGGTCGACATTGTCTACAAATACCCCCCCCCCCATTTCAGAAGAAGAATTGTTGGCGTACATTAAATCACCACACAGAGTGGCCCGTAAACTGTGTCCACTACAGACTCATGTGGTGGTATCTTGTGTGTTGCGGGGAAGGCTGAGTATGCTGGTATGGGAGTGAGTGTGGCAGTGGGAGTAGGAAATGAATAGATAATTCAGACATTGATAACGCTACTCGAGCCGTCCCCGCAACACACCAGAAATCACTCGACGTAGTGAATTAAGAGCATTATGTATGGACCATCCTGTATTCAGTTTAGATAAGATTTATTGTTTTGGAAAAATTAAGTACTGCGTAATCGTACAGCCATTACAGAGGCTGTCCCCCAGGCTGAATAATATCGTCTGGAGGAAGTGGGTTTACTCTGAATTGACAAATATCCCTAGCCCTTTTTCAGCTTACGTGATGGCCAAGTGTAGTCAGACGGGTGTGTAAATTTGACCGGTATTCAAATGACTCAATCCCACGGGTAACCAAGGATCATCGAATTCCATGCTACCACAACCTAATATCTGAGTCACGGGAGAGGCCTAGTTCCACCAGATGAAAACAAACCAAGTAAAGTAACAATTAGACAGCAATCAAAGAACGCACACCTCCGCCAACGCCAGTGCCAGACATCGCAAATTACCACTAAATTTTAATCAACGCATTTTTGGCCCATGACTCACATATGCACAAACTTTCATTTAAATCCATCAATAACTTTTAGACATATCTTGTAGACAAATAGACAAACAGACCAACTGGGATAATTACATATCCTCTTACTTTCGCTGGCGGAGGTAATAAATGGTCAAATACGTCATCGTAGTGAAAGGGCTCTGATTGATAATGGTGACGCCTTTTCATTTATTACCCTTTTGAATAATGCAATGCATTTTTCTATTATTATCCTTACTACCACCAAGCGAGTTTTGCTCAAGTTAGGAAGGCTGTCTGGCTGTGCTGGGAATGATTATCTGCCTTATCCATCTCCCTTCGTTCGAAAAATCTCCTCTAAGCTAAATAAAATAATTTGATTATAGTAAAACTAAAATAAATAAATTGACAGATATAATCATAAAACATATAAATGCCATTAAATTAAAAGGTATAATGTGACTATCATCAGACGATTTTATTCAACGATTTCTTAAAACTTGGGACTGAATGAGTTGACCGAAGTTATATTTAACACCTCCCGTTCGAAACGCCTCCCCTAAGCTAAAAAAAAACTCGTAAGGAGTAGCAGGAACAAATTTCAAAGGACTTCCCCTTATTCAAGTGGTTAATGTTACCCGCTTCACTGAGGTAGAGGACCAGTTGTAGATGTCAAAGGAAACTTCTTAGCACCGCTCCGTCTGCTATTTGTTTTGTACAGGGTGTTTTATATATATATATATATATATATATACCGTCCCTCTTCTACTTCGCCAGACAATTTCGCATGTGTTGCTGGGATGCCTCAGTCTATGCTGTCAATGTCTGCACAGTACAATTTATTCATTTCCTAATCCCAAGACCACAGCTACACCCACAGCCGCATACTGAGTCATCACTGCCACACTTAAAGTTCCCCCAGTTAAGATTCTACATAGCGTTATTTACGGACCACCCTGTACATAATTTTTTTTTTCCAATACCCATATGAATCACATTATATCCATGCTAGAACCATATATATATATATATATATATATATATATATATATATATATATATATATATATATATATATATATATATATATATATATATGCACTGGCTTTGACCCGGGCCATCATCTGGGTCAAATGTAGGCTCCACATCAATAATATGCAAGTATTTTCTTTTGGGCAAGTCCTTTTGTTTATTTAAACTGTAATGTATGAAATTAATGCAATTATGATTAATATTAAACAACCATCATCATCATAGCTACCACCACAGCTACTACCACAACCATCATCACAACTACCATCACCACCAGCATCACCAAAACTGCCAACCATTTTCTACTGAATATAATCGTCTGTTCTTAGGATCAGTGAAGTATGAGACATTTAGTGAATAGTGTTTAACGAATTTTAGCATGTGATGTTTTTTAGTATCTGGAGGTGTGTGCAAAGTTTGGGGGAAAACGACAGTGTGGGAGCGGCTGGAGGCTCCTCTCTCTCTCTCTCTCTCTCTCTCTCTCTCTCTCTCTCTCTCTCTCTCTCTGATGCTACAACAAAAATATGTATTTTATATGTATATGTACATATATATATATATATATATATATATATATATATATATATATATATATATATATATATATATATATATATATATACAGAGAGAGAGAGAGAGAGAGAGAGAGAGAGAGTATATAGCAATTATATATAAATTCAGAGAAAGAGGGTGCCAAGCTTCTCATGCCATGTAAAGGATGACCCAATGATCGAACGAGTAGGAAAAGCTTAACTGCTATTTGCACTCGAGGTCTTAACTCTCATGTAGAAGATGGTCTATATATGAATATCACGCCTCCTCCACTCTGGTAATTTCTCGCGGCTAAGTAAGCGTTACCAATGTCAGCGTAATCTACTACTTTCCTAGTTCCACTGCCACACTCACGTCCATACCAGCATACCCAGCCGTCCCTGCAACACACATGATACCACCAGATGAGTTTGTAGTGGAACACTATTAGTGAGTCAGCCTGTATAATGGTGTGCTATACAGCATGGATTCATAACCTGTCGTAGCGAGTGTGTGTTCGGAGGGTAACTCGATCCACAACCTTGGGTTCAACTATATCTTTTTCTATCAGTTGTCAAACAAAGTAATTCTGTAAAGGGTGCCCTCAAACAAAACTATGTCTTTTTTTTTTTTTTTCCAGGGAGACAGAATACCACACCCAGGTAACTTCCAGCCAAGTAAACAGTCGCTACTACTACTTGCTGCACCATTATAGGAAGCCCGTCCCTCATCTTTGCTCACAGTGGGTATATATATTTTTTAATCTAGTTTGGCCAAAATCTGCCCTCTCTTCATCTATTTAAGAGCTTCAGTAGCACTGAAAGAAGGATAGCATACTCCCCTGTACATTCGGCATTTCAATCACAGTTGGAGTAGGCCAGCACAGTATTCTATACATTTTCTTTCTTCCTACACCAAATTTCATGTACACTACACACCACACTTCCTGTTTCAAAGATGTAAAAACAAAAATCGCAAAAACACCCAGCCTCGGAGTCTCCGCGGGAAAGGTGCATAAATGTCTTCACCATACGCCCCTCTCCTGGTAATGACCAAACGAAATGTACTGAACCATTGTCTGGAACTCTTTCTGTTCATTTCTGCAACATCCTTCTAATTTCTCACATTAACTTCATCCTTGTAAGTCTCATTTTCCATTGCAGACTCCCCTTCCCCACATTTCATTCTTTTTCTATACTCATTTCAAAGCCACAGGTTGTTGTTGTGTGTATTTACACAATAACATACAGTATCTTCCACACGTTTTCCTGAACTTAAATCACTTGAATTCTGAACACCATCCTCCTCTACCGTCAATCTTTGACCAAATACATCTGTGCTGATTATGTTTGTACCCACCTATGGTGGAGGAGGCATTTAGTGATTGTTCTGTATGTCCATAAGTACAGTACGTTCATGCATGAACGAGACAGTGCATACTTAACAATACTCTGGGCTCAATATCTCTTGAACTCATTGATGGATTTCCACCACACTTTTGACTTAGTTTATCATTGTGGGTGCGATATCTCCTGAATCCCCTGACGGAAATTTTGACTAAACTGTAGTCAGTGATGCAGTATGAAGGGATGATGAACTGATTAGGTCAGCAAAGTCAAGGGGTCAAAGGTCAAGGTCCTTCGACGTAGCTTATCCATGTGGGAGTGATATCTCATGGACCTCTCAATGGATTTCAACCATACTTTTGTCAGTGAAACAGTATGAAGGGACAATGAACTGATTACATCAGGAATGCCAAGGGGTCACAGGTTAAGGTCATGGATGTGGGCGTGATATCTGAACCGTTCGGCGGATTTCGACTGATTATTTTTTAGTCATACAGCATGAAGGGGCAATGAACTGATTAGGGCAACAAAGTCAAGGTCATATAGGTGAGGGCGCGATATCTTTTCAACCCCTTGACGGATTTCAACCAAAATTTTGTCAGTGATGGAGCATGAAGAGATGAAGAACTGATTAAGACTCCAAGGTCAATTTTTTTTTTTTTTTTTTTATGCGAGGAAGAAGGAACCAAAGGCCATGAGCCCGCAGTTACAGTTCCCTCCAAGATCAAGGTCATATGGGTGTGGGCGCGATCTCCTGAACCTCTCGATGGATTTCAACCAAACTTTTGTCAGTGATACTCTGTGTAAGGACAATGAACTTATTAGGTCAGCAAGGTCAAGGGGCCAAAGGTCAAGTTCATATTGGGGTAGGTGTAATATCTCCTGAACCTCTCTACAGATTTTGGCGAAACTTTTGTCAGTGATATAGTATGAAGGGATGATGAACTGATTAGGTCAGCAAGGTCAAGGGGTCAAAGGTCAAGGTCATATGGATGTGGGCACCATATCTCCTTAACTCCTCGGCGGATTTTGACCAGCCTTTTGTCAGATACAGTATGGAGGGACGATAAACTGATTAGTCCAGGAAGGTCAAGGGGTCGAAAATCAAGGTCATATGGGTATGGATGCAGTATCTCCTGAACTCTTAGATTTCAACCAAATTTTTGTCAGTGATACGGTATGAAGGGTCGATGAACTGATTAGATCAGCAAGATCAAGATCAACGGGTTAAGAGATAGGGTCATATGGGGTTGACCTAGTTTATCTTTAGTCTCATTTCAGCTCATAATGAACCCTGTCATGGAGGTTGTACAGATATGGCAAGTCCATGCATAAGGCTTGGCGGAGACATACCGAGTGATGCTTTGCGTCGACAGTTCGGGATCCGAGTTCTCAGCATATAATTTATCATCTGATTCAACCACCTTTTCTTTATCTTATAACTAATATGGAACATTATTTTATTTTTTCTTTCTCTGATATCTCCATTCTAGGTGATGTCAGTGTTCTCCACCGCCTTTCAATCTCCTCTCCAATTGTTGATCCACTTGGTGAAGAAGTCTACACCTTTTCTCTCCTTAGCGACCTAGAACTGCATGTTCAGCACCCTACCTTTACTCTGGACCACCTTGATGAGAGTTCAGATTTTACCTTTTCCTTACTACTAATCCTTCTGCTTACTCCGTTGATCTTTTCTATCTGCTTGGCTCCTCCAATTCGAAACCTTATCAACTTAACCTGTCCTCTGGCTCTGCTGAGGCATGTGGACGGCTGTGGTATATTGGATCTGCAGATTGGGAGGCTCTTTGGCAGTACTTCTTTGATTTTTAACGGAGCGATTATTGGTTCCATGGCCAGTAACCATCTAGATGTGATTTTCACCTTATGGAGATAATTATCTCCGGCATGGAATCATGCATTTCTTTCCATTACTCACTGAGTATAGCAAATATCTTTGGTTTAATTATGCTTGTGCTAATACTGTCCATAATAAGGAGGAAGGCTGGAAAAGGTACCAGTCCCAATCCATCCCTAAGCCTTATCTCTTATACATTTAAGCATAGAATCATGTTATGTCTTCCTTCATTATACTAAGAATAATTTCATTCGTAACAAATGCTTAGAACTCTCTGACTCAAATTCTTTCTGCCTCATCTGGTACCTTGTCAAAAACTTTTCTATCAACTTTACTTCTTTATTCCCTCCTCATTTCTGCTGTGACGGCTCTTAGCTATTTCCTCTGCTGAAAAAACAGAACTCTGCCTTGATTTTCTTCTGTTCCACTTTGAATGATTCCAGTGCTATTCCTATATCCTCACCCTTTTTCTGGGTTCCTAATGCGTGATATTAAAATCCCTTCAATTGATGTATTTTTTGCCCTCACTAGCCTCAGTACTAATAAGGCATATGGGCCTGATGGGTTCCTTCCTGTTATGCTAAAGAACTGTACTTTAAAGCTTACACTCTGCCTAAGTAAATTTCTTGCCTTTGTTGATTTGCATCTTGTCTTCTTGCTGGTACTTAGCCTGTCCAAAAGAAGAGTGGCCGTTCCCTGGCCTCTAAATATCGCCCAATTGCTTTAATATCCTGCATTTCTTAAGTTTTCGAACCTATTCTTTCTTAAAAAATGTGAAAACACCTATCATAAACTTTTCGATCGTCAGTATGGGTTCCATTAGGGACACTCCACTGGCTATCTTCTCACCCTACTTTCTGAAATCTCATAACCCTTCTTTCGGGATTATCGTGAAAGCTTTGCCATTGCATTTAAGGTCACAAATGCGCTCGCGCACACACACACACACACACACACACAATATATATATATATATATATATATATATATATATATATATATATATATATATATATATATATATATATATATATATTCTTTGGAAATATGGTAATAACATTATTAACGCAGAGAAGTGCCTGATTAGTGAGACACTTGAGCTTGACTGGATTTGCATGTCCGCTGTATATTAGGAGGAACATTGGAAGAGCACACCCTCATTTCTTCTTCAACACTTAGCAGTCTTGACCTTTTCTTGCTTTTTATGTTTGTATGTGTCCTCATTGTGGATCCGTGTACATGAGTTTTAGAGGATGATCATTACGCGTGTTGGTTACCTTCTCTTCCTCACTGTGACTAAGTTGCTGGTTGTTTCATGGACCTTGAATGAATGGGTTTCTCAGTCAGTCGTAGCTTTCAATACATATATTTGAAAAATAGTGCTCAGCGCTCTTATTTAGGCTTTCACGATGCTCACATATTAGTGTAGTAATGTCCTTGGTATTTGTATCACCAGTCTTTAGAAACATATCCATGTTGCCTTCTTTCGCTTTAGCATTTCAGAGCCTCATTTTTTTTTTTTTTTTCTGCCAGAGCCTTAATTTTGTCTGAAGAAGGTAACAATTTGTATTTCTCACTTGCAGGCCAGTATTGGCCTTGTTCAGTGTTCAGAAATCTCTTCCAAGTAACAGAACTTGGCATACCATGTTTCATCACGAAGTAATTCACAAAATTCTAGTTTCTTTTTAAGAGTAGAGAAGGTAAGAATTTCCTCCTTCAGTTCATGTACGCGAGACAACACCTTTCCTCTTGATATCCATCTGACTTGTGTGGGGAGGATAAGGGCAACATGAGGAGACCCCATTTCTTCACAAAAGAGGGAAAACAATTATGACCTTAGTGATCTGTTTTGGATAAAGTTTACCATTTTTCAGCGTCATCGAGAACAGATTTTATTTCGTATTCCAGAGTTCTGGCAACCAGTGCTCCACAGTGCAAAAACAATGTGCTGTTATCTTTTTTTTTTTTTTTTTTTTTCACTACTGATACAAACCTTTTACTGACCCTGCCATTGAAGGAGCACCATCCGTGCAAATTCCAAAACATGATTTCCATGTCAGATCAACATTTTGCAAGTAGTGCTGCAGAAAACATGTCCTGAAATATGCACTAGTTCCCTACAGCATAGCTGTTTCGCTATTTTGTTATCAGCAACATACCGGGTGAACACTGGTAACTGTGCTTTTCTTCCAACGTCTAATGATTCATGTACTTGTAATTCATACATGTAATACATAAGTTCACAGACACTTACATCGATATCAAATGACATTTCCTAGCTTCCTCTTCCAGTGAAATGATCTGAGAGGGGAATTTTTTTCACACTTTCTTTTCAACTTCAGATTCAAACAGTGTTTTCACTATAGCACAACAAGATGGAAGGAAGTGAGATTCAACAATTGTATGGGGTTTTGTAGTTTTTGCTATTGATTTAGCAACTAATTAGCTGGCTTCTTGGACATTTTCTGCTACTTTCATTTTCTTCACGAAACCAAGCCTTTGTTGTTTATTATCATTTAAAAGTCTTTTGAAGTAATACAGGGGATTATCAGAAAGGTGAATATGCTTTGTAGTTACGGTACATGTCTCTTCATTTTACCAGGGACCATGGCTTCAGTTGATAGTTCAGTACTACAAATAACACATTTTGGTTTAGGACTAAATTCATCATCATACCAAATGAAATCTAGTGCCAGGTAACTGTCTTGGTAAAAGCAACGAGGTTTACTGATGCTACCCCTTGCCTGTGTCTTCGTTGCACTTGAGCCAGCAGTACTATACTTATCGTCAACTATCACTTCACTTTCAGTAGCTTTTTCGACATTTTTATTTTTTTAACGACAAACCCATCCATTTTCCCAGGATCTGGAACCTATTAATACTTAAATAAAAGGCGTAACTTCCTTCAGCTGCAGTCAAGGGCACACTGTCTCACTTCCTGGGCCTACACAGTGCATTATTGTAGCTTCACTGCTTTGCTTAAAATATATATATATATATATATATATATATATATATATATATATATATATATATATATATATATATATATATATATATATATATATATATATATATATATATATATATATATGCCCCTATATTTCTATGTCATAACACAATATATAATAGTCATAGGCATGTGAGAGTTATAGGCATTAATATATCAAAGCACATTAATTATGTAACTAGCACAATATGTACTGTCTGGCGTACAGGTGGAGACGTACACACCCTTTGGTCAGAATGCAAACGCATAATGTGTGGCAAACACATACCAGACGATCAAGAATCCCCTGATGTTTCAAACACATGAAATATGCCGTCACGCTGACAATTCGTGGGTCACGTCATTCTGTCCGTCACATAATTGTCACAATAAAAACTCCTTAACCCCTGAGTGTCTACTGTACACCTCACCTTCATTTACGATACAAGATAGACAGAGGAGCAAGTGAGACAAAGAAATACCTACCTCATGATAAAACCCACTACGAGCTATCCAACGCCTCACGAGTTTATTTTAGTACAAGCAATAATTTAGGGTACACTACGATACCTGACACTGGTCGCAACGATTCTCCACATCATCCACATTATCGACACTGGTGGCACCTACCTACCTAGCTACCTACCTACCTACCTCCCTATCTACCCTATTAACCCATTGGCACCCAGCGTCCAATATAATGGACGGAACTGGGCATTTTCAGAATTTAATTAAGAAGGGAACCCCGGGGTAGGGACCTATGAGCTTCGCGACTATGAGCCGATAGGCGGAGAACGGTACGCTTAGTACCCGTCCAGCAATATTCCTCGCACAGGAACTTTGGCCACTAATGGGTTAACATTTCACTTCAAAACGGAAGATGACTTCCATATGTCAAAACTCTATAAAACTGTGAATCACAAATGAGGGTTAAATAGCATACAAAGATTAATCTTTACAGTAGCGATAAAATTGGCATTACTGAGGTGGGAGCAATACAGCTATAGCTGTGGTGAAAGAAGCTTACTGGATTAATCTCAGCTGTGCCAGTGCATATGTATCTGTATCACCGATTCATGTGAGGAATGCATGAAATGTGATAATTTTATTCAGTTATTTGAAGCAAGGTGCCCTGTATTAATTTTTTGTGAAAATGGTCCACCAACAATCCAGTATGAGGTTGCTTACATTAACGAGAATGAGTCATTCATAATCGGACACCATAGATAAGGAGAAATGACAATTTGTGACAGTTTGATTGCACATATCTACAAATTCAGCTTATAACTGTGACACAGGAAAAATAAAACTGCAGCACACTAGTGTGCCACAGCACACTGTCTAGGAATCAGTGCATTGGACCCTCACATTATCAAACCTCGACATAACAGATATCAGATTTATCAGACATCTCTGAGTCCACCGAACTTTTTACGGTTATACTGAACCAGTGTCGATAATTGATAAATGAGCTCCAGCACGCTGCTCTTCCAAACCGCTGGCCATGCGCGGGGTGACTTATAGCACATCACAGTTGCCAATGCTGCGGGTCCTCCCACCCAATTGGGCTAGGTAGGAGATCTGCTGACGGGAATAAATGACGAGTTAGGCTACTTCAGGGCTACTTCTGGTAGGACTGGGTGGGACCAGACTCTGTGGACACTGTAATACACGTGATCAACCTCAGTCTAGCCGCATCTTTCGTTTTATTCAGACTATTGTTTTCGAGCCTTAACTTCGACAAGTGTTTTCTGTTGTGAAGAATGGCTTCGAGTAAGGAATCTCCCACCATCTCTTTTGGGAAAGCCAACAGGAGAAATCTTTCCATTGCTGAGAAGCTTGAGGTGACTGAGGCCCACGAGACAGGCAAGAACAGGGCTGAACTCACGCACAAGTCTGAGCTGAAGATGACGACCCTCCACTACATCCTGGAGGTGAAAGATATAGGAAGCTGTTAAAAAAATGGTCAACGGAAAGAGTGGGAAGGAAGTGTTCAGGACCAGGAAGCTGCCCAACAAGAAGCTTGAAGGCTTTGTGTATAACTGGTACATGCAAGAAAGAGCTGAGGATGTCCTTATTCTTGGCCTGGACATCCAACATGCAGCACAGAAGGCTGCTGCACACCTTGGAATTGAAGACACCAAGTGTAGTGATGGCTGGCTGCGGAGGTTCAGAAGGTTCAGGGTCATAACTGGAGAGCTACTCAGTGGCAGTGTTGATGCTATGGAGCCATTTGTTCAGCATCTTCAGAAACTAATAGAGGAGGAGGGCCTGTATGAGTTCAAATTCACAGTGCTGACGAAACTGGGCTCTTCTGGCATGCTCTTCTTCAAAGGACCCAGGGTTCCAAAGATGTTGGCAGCACTCCAGAGCAAAAAAATAATGGAGTGTGTCTCCATTCTGGCCTGTGCCAATTATGGCTTTCATCGCCTTCAGCCAGTCATAGTAAGCAAGTGCAACCAGCCCAGGTGACTGAAAGATATAATGACCAAGCTTTCTGTGGAGTACCATGGGAACAAGTCTGTCTGCCTTGCCCAGGATGTCGTTAGTGCCTGGCTCCACTACACAGTTTTGACAGCACCTAAAAGGTACGGTATCAGTCCGGATAGAATGAAGGCAGTGATGCAGTTGGACAATGCCCCATGCCATCCTGCCACCACCATACTGTGCAGCAAAGATGGACGAGTCAGGGCCTTGTTCCTGCCACCCAAACCACTGCCATGATCCAGTCCAAGGACCAGGGAGTCACAGCGAGTGCCAAGAGGCACTACAGAAACCTCTGTCTGCAAGTGTCTCGTTATGACTGAAGATGGGATGGACCTAGAGAACTATGAATAAATAAGAGGCAAGAAGATCTTGCAGAGTTTCAAGAACTACACCTTTAAGGACGCCATCTTCAACTGGACAGAGGTGTGGAAGGAAGTACCATTTGCCAAGCTGAGAAGTGGGTGGTGGAATCTTCTCAAAACCCCCAAGACTCTACCACCACACCATGATTTTGAGATGTTTGAGCCACTGAGGATGGCAGATTTGTTGGCAACTGTGGGGCAGGGGAACCTTGCTGAGGAGGAGCTGCAAGAGTGGCTGGATGAGGATGCTGGTATGCTTAGTTACCATCACCAGACAGAGGAGGAGATTGTGGTAGATCTCCAGGAAGACGGGAAATCAGCAAAAGATGAAGAAGAGGAGGAGGACGAGGCACCTGGATCTTCTCTAGCTGCAGGTATGAATGCTGCAGGCACAATTCTGAGCATATAGAAAGAATTGGAGGACCTTTTGCTCAACATTACGAAGTTATGAGGCTCATGAAGCTGGATTAAATGCTGCAGCTGCAGCCGAAGCAGATCCAGCCTAAGATCTCCCTGCTTTTCAAGCCTCTGCCCTGTCCTCCTACAATGAGGAGCTGCACAGAGTCAGATACCTCCACTGTGTCTGTGGCATCAACTTCCTCATCTAGCCTCCACATTGCCTCAGGATCCAACACTTCAACCCGCAGGACTTCAACCCCCAGCACCCCACGACTCACTATACCAAACGTGACACCAGTGTCACCAGAAGTAATCTTTGTTATGACTAACGATGAGTGATAGTTCATTCAGTGTACAGTCTGCGAAGATGTGTGACAGTGTAAGCAGTGTACAGCTATCTATACATTTCCAGAGAACAATAAATGTGTTTCCTGCCGTTTTTACTCCATTGTGGGCTGAAAATGCCCTCTCCCCATCGTGATTGCTGAGATATATAATACAGTAACTGGCTGAAAAGCCGCCTACAGCAGCCTCCGCTTGATATCAAGTCACTTCCTGTCTCTAGAAATGAGTCATAACTCGGAAATCGGTGCCCCGATTAGACTGATAATTACTTTATTCTTAACATTAGGGAATTTTAACGGTACTTTGCTCTAACAAAAATTTGCACTACATGCACTGTTTTTGCTGTGTTATGGTGACAAACAAACCAACAAACCAAGACGTACAGAAATCGGATCATTACAATATAGATTACACTATACCATTATACGACACAATATTAGGGATATAAGGAGGGAGGAAGGAGAGGCAAAAGAGTGATAATAAAACAAACACATCACTCTCCTCTCTTGTGTCATGCTGGTAATTTCAACGCTGGACCAAGAACGAATCCATCCCCTGCAGTAAAAGCAAATACTAAATTTGAAACAAAAAGCCAGAAATGAGTCATAGCTAGGGAACCAGTGGCCCGATTGGCCTGGAAATTGTTTCATTCTTCATATTAGTGCATTTTAACGATACGTTGCTCTAACAAAAATCTGCGCTACATGCGCCGTTTTTATTATGTTACAGTAACAAGCCAACAGACTAACAAACATACAGAAATCGGATCACTATGATACAGATACTGCTTTAGTCATAAATGTCATGACTATGATGTGAAATAAGTTGTAAAAGGGAGAAACTATGGGTCAAGTTAGTGTAAAATGGGTGTGCTTGTCATATACAGTACTAGAATATGATATTGTAGTCATTTACTTTCAGTCATATTTTTGGATTCCCAGCTGAGGGGTGATCCTCGCATTTATTAAACTTCTGGGGTTTACCGAGGAAAATTTCCCCTCAGCTCCATAGAGCGAGGATGTAAGTCATATGTATACATACATATATATATGTATACATACATATATATGTATACATACATATATATATATATATATATATATATATATATATATATATATATATATATATATGAAATGCGTTGCTTACAAGATAGTGCAACCGAAAATAAGGTGAGAGAAGAACAACATAGTGCCCCCAGAAACACACCGACACCCCCACCCAGACCCCATGGAGTTGCTGCATCCACACTAGGGGATCCAATGAGACAACTGCATAAGGGAGCCCGGGCCATGCGACCTTATAGCACCCAACCGTCGCACCGCCACCCTAGCAGGAGGAGGACACTACCTTCGGGGAGTGGGATTGCCGGATTATCCTGGGGTGGAGCTGATATCTCAATTCCTGACAGCGCCCCTCTGGAGACGGCCAACTGCTGCTCCCGCCTTCGTCAGTCGGCCAAGCATTGCATTGAAGGTGTTTCCCTCGAGACGGCCCACTGCCGCTCTTCTCTTCTGCCCCAGGAGATGGGCTACTGCTGCTGCTCCCTCCTGCCGAAGGAGACGGCCTATTGCCGCTCTGAAGGCGTTGCCCCTGAGATGGCCTATTGCCACTCCTCCCTCCTGCCAAAGGAGACGGCCTACTGCCGCTCCTTCCTCCTGCCGAAGGAGATGGCCTACTGCTGCTCTGAAGGTGCTGCCCCTGCCTATTGCCGCTCCTCCCTTTTACTGAAGGAGACGGCCTACTGCCGCTCTGAAGGTGCTGCCCCTGAGACGGCCGATTGCAGCTCCTCCCTCCAGCTGAAGGAGACGGCCTACTGCCGCTCTGAAGTCGCTGCCCCTGAGATGGCCTATTGCCGCTCCTCCCTCCTGCCGAAGGAGACGGCCTACTGCTGCTCTGAAGGTGCTGCCCCTGAGATGGCTGATTGCCGCTCCTCCCTCCTGCTGAAGGAGATGGCCTACTGCTGCTCTGAAGGTGCTGCCCCTAAGACCGCCGATTGCCGCTCCTCCCTCCTGCCGAAGGAGACGGCCAATTGCCGCTCCGAAGGCACGGCCCCTGAGACGGCCTACTGCCACTCCACCCTCCTGCAGACGAAGACGGCCTACTGTCGCTCGAGAGGTGACCAGAGGTGCGCTGACTCCCCCACAAAGGCCACAGCCAATTGCCAGGCCTTGGTGCCCTATAGTTGCGCCCCTGGGCAACCACAGCCAATTGCCGGGCCCCACGGCCAAAAGGAGGTGTTGTCATCGCCCCTGCATGAGGCAGGTGCCTGGCTCCCCAGCACCAGAGAGACCCCGCAAGGCCTAACGGCTTCCCCTGGCCTCCGGTCTCTATGCTTGGCCCTGGAGAAGACTCACCTGATGGACCCTAGTGCAGGACGGTGCCCCAGCCCCTCCCTGACGGCACCCCTCGATTCTGGGGACAGCAGTCCTCAGTCCCTCCAGCCCCTTCCCAGGACACCCGGGCGCGACCTCTCCATGCCCAAGAGACGGCGTAAGAACTCACCTCTGGCCGAAACCTGAGCCAGAGATTCCTGGACCTGTTCGGCCCCAGCCCTGAGGGCCACACCCCTAAACCTAGCCCGGAGACTGCAGGCTCCTGTGCCACCTGCAGCCCTGGACGTGAGAGGACTCCCCTGCGAGCCGTCCCGTGCCCTCTCGGCATGCCCTCCCTTGGCGGTGCCCCTAGTCCGGCAGAATAGAGTCCGGCGTGTCTTCCCGCCGTCCCCACAACACGAGTGAATTATGTTAAGTGTTGTGTTGTTGCCCCAGAACTAGTGAAGTGATGTTAAATGTGACGTTGCCCTAGAAAACAGGTTACAGTGATACAGTGACAATGTATGTCAAATATCAGGGTGAGTGAAATCACGGGCGGATGAGTAAGAACGAGTACAGTGAATCCGACTCACAAGTGACGTCCTTGTAGTAGAAAACCAGTAAGACTCTTCCCCAGAGGAATCCTCCGTAGTGGAAATATACCCATGTCCCTTGTTACCAGAAAGTAATAAAGTGAGAATAATATCCTCCCGTTTTCATTACCATAAACACAGTGAATATCCAGTGTCCCTCTATTCCCTCGCTTCCTAAAGAATCTCCTCCCAACAGTTAGTGTAACGTAAACAAGAGATAGAAACAAATGTCAAAACCCCTTTGCTATCAGGTGATACTAAGTTTGAATTAATAATACTTGCCCTCTCCCAATATTACCATAACTCTATTCCGGTCCGTCACGAGTCCTTCTCCCTCCCCCCCGTGTGAACTCTCTCTCCCCGCACTCCCACGCGTGCCCGTGTTCCCTGTACACCTGTTCACAAGACTTTCGGTATTGGCAACAGTAGTAGTTAAGCCAGTATCCTGCTAGATACTAATATCCTAGTTAAGGTTTTATTTCTGTAATATCTGCTGCTTTTGACCTGTGTCTGACTATGGTAATATACGTGTAAAAGGTTATTGCCTGAAGTTTTTGTGTCCTGCCTCTCTTTCATTGCACTATGCTCCGGTCTCGAAAGAGGACCCCGCTACATGTTAGGTACTTTAGGACCGAGGAGTGGGTCCTTTTTCACCTAGCATTACAATATATATATATATATATATATATATATATATATATATATATAATGTGTTAAACTTATGTATATCTATATATACTATATATATTACATATATATTCTATGTATAACACACACACACACACACACACACGAGTCGTGCATATACAGAGAGAGAGAGCGAGAGAGAGAGAGAGAATATTCAAGATGAATCAGTATAGTTGGCCCAATTCATATTTAAGGATACACGAAGCCATTTTTGAGGCATGCGTTACTGATCTACCTCTTGCTGCTGTGCGTCCGTGGGGGTCGGGTGGAGCAGGTGTTATAAAAGGACTTTGTAGTTACTTGTAGAGAAGTTATATATATTAGACTTGTGGACGAGCGGTTGTTATACTTGAGTAGCTTTGTAAGTAGATAATCTTCTTTCCCATTTGTCATTCAATGACAAGGAGAGGTAAAGAATAATATGGGACTATTTTTATTTGCCTTGGAAATATTAACAAGTCTCTCACACACGAGTGAAGTTAGGTAGAGTCCCGGGAGCTATCTCCCTGTCTCGCTCTCTCTCTCTCTCTTCCTCCATGTTGCTAAGCCCTTCTCCCTACGACCTGCCTGTTCTATGGCTAGCTTCCTTCTGAACTCTCTTTCCTAAATTCTGGTGTAGCAGGGGTTGTGTCACGTGTGTCCACTGTGGTTGGAAAGTTCTAGAAGCCTGTGTGTGAGTATGTGTGTGTATGGTCACGAGGCGCTGTCGTGTGCCTATAAAGCATTCCTTGAGTTAAGAGTGTGTAAGCACGTTTAGCATTGCTCGCTTCTTGCAGACACAGTACCTTCTCATCATCTGACTTCCTGCTTCTATCTATCTCTCTATCTATCTATTTATCTATCTATCTATTATGATTTGTAATTATAATATGGACTCACAACATATGCTCGGCCGCGCAGCTGAAGGTCCTCCGACAGCAATTATCATTGACATATGCTAATCTATTAGTACATAATATTGATTATAATATTGTATACATATAATATTCATAGTAAATTGCAATGATTCAGTAATATTACATTTTAAACAAGTTGTATACATATTTGAATAAATGCAATGGTTGTTGTATAACATGGTAATACTGCTAGGTTATACATTACATATTGTTATCCCTTTAGTATTGTCTAATATTTCACCTAACTTGTATGATGATACTGGTAATACAGAATTGTGGCATAGTTGTATGACTTATAACATTGTAGTAGCATTGTGGTAATACATAATTGTAACATTTTATGAATTGTTACAAAATATTGTGGTAATGCATAATTGTGTTGGCCTTATAATTGTAGTTACATTTTGTTAATGCAACTGTTACATAAGTGTCTTGGCCTTATAATTGTAGTTAGTTACATAAAAGTTACATCTTGTTAATGCAACTGTTACATAATTGGCAAAGTGTAACATAATGCAATCGTTTGTCGTTACATAATTGTTACATATCGTTTGTAGTTACATAATTGTAGTTAAAGTTACATAAAAGTTACATCTTGTTAATGCAACTGTTACATAAATGGTACATATTGTTTGTAGTTACATAATTGTAGCAAGTGTAACATAATGCAATCGTTTGTCTTTACATAATTGTAATAATTGCAGTCCTGACATATGAATCCCGTCATGCTGCGGTCGATGATAGTGATGATGTGCCATGCCACTTGTTTGTGGAGACAACAATTTGCTTTTTTGTTTGTAGTTTATGTGGTATTTTGGCATATGTAGTAACACATTTATTTTCATTTGTTTGTTATGTGATCTTACTCTATTTCTCTTTTTTTCTTTCTTACTTTTTTTTTTTTTTGTATGTATTGATTTTCTATAGTTTGTTTTTCTTCGCTTGTGTACGCTTTTTCTATGTTGTTCATGGTTGCATAATTACTGGCTAATTTCCTTGGGATACTTTTTTAAAGTTTAGTTTATATTGCACAGGTATTACTGAAAATGATATTATATAGCCCCATATTTTGTTATTTTAAATAAAAAATATATACACTATATACAGTATTAACTATATACACTGACTTGTTGTTCACTTGTACCTATCGTGAGCAATATATGTGTCAGCACTGTGTGGAAATCATTGTCTTCGCGATTGTGTTGAAGATGTTCATTCTTGCTAACGTCATTTGTGTTGGCCATTTTTTTTTTTTCTGGTTTTCCTTATAATTTAATTTATATGTTTCCACTAGGTAGCTTTAATTAATAAATGTTTAATACAGTTCTTTTAATCGCTCACTGAGTAACTGTGATGGTATATTTTCTTTATCACTTTGTAGATATAATAATGTATAGCTGTATGTATGCAACACGTATGCTATGTAGGTATAAATGGTAACACTCATTGGTAGTAAATAAATGCTATAATAAATGAATGAATATATACAGTGTAGAATATTTATTGTTGGTGCAAGTATTTAATGATTGAATTATGAAGATAATTGAAGTAGGTATATGTATTTAAGTTGTAACTATACAACACGTTTTATGTGTTTGTGCAGAAGTTTTTTGTCTCTCACTGTGTATTGGATAAATGAAGTAACTATATAACTCACTAATTTTTACCGTGGTGGAAATGGTGTGAGTGGTGGTGCAGGTGGTGTGTTGACCGACGTGGCGTATTTTCAGCAAGCACGCATGATGACGTCGACTTCTCACACTGGTAGCTGTGGTGAGTGAATGAGTAGCGATGAGTAACTTGAGTGAAGACGAGTGAGTAAGATGAGTTGTGAATATGGACTTGATATTTGCTTCGTCGTCTTGACCTCTTCACTCCTGCGTCAGCGGTGGAGGTTGGGTGGATGTAGCAGAGAGAGGAGGGTGAGGTCTGGTGGTTATGAGTTATGAGTCGTGTCTCACTCTTCGTTTGTTTGTTTTGTATTTTCTTACTTGATGTATTCTTGGTCCTTTTTTCTTGTGATTTACTCGTTGCAGGATGAAGACTGCCGCTACTTGTAGGTGCGTGTAGAAGATTATACAGACGACTTGTAGAGTTGTTACTTGTAGTTGACTGTAGATGGTTGTAGTTCGTTCACTGTAGAACTGAAGTTAATCTTGTAAAGTGTCGCCTGCTTTTGTAGAAATTCACTGTTGATTCGAAGACGAGGTGCATTCTTTTCGCTGCTACCAAATGTCATAAAAAGACTTTGTAGTTACTTGTAGAGAAGTTATATATATTAGACTTGTGGACGAGCGGTTGTTATACTTTAGCTTTGTAAGTACAGACGTCGGAATAAGTTTGTTTCCTTTTCCGTGTTTGTAACACTGCTCGATGGAGAGCTACCCCCTCCTCCTCCCTTCCTCATAGTCCCACACTCCCACCCAACCCCCCCACTTTTCTCTCCTACCCCATAACCCCATCAGGTACCCCCCATACTCTCGCTCACAGCCAGCTAGGGGTTTCTGTACTTTAAGCACCTCTCTAATTGGGTGCTTTCAAAGCTAGTATTCTGGTAGATGTCACCACCATTGAGACAAACACATTCCCCCCGCTGTTTAATAAGTATATTTTTCTTTGTTAAATATCTACACTGTTATGTGAAACCGTGAATCATAGTAATGTCATATACTGTAATATAAACAATACAAATAGAACACGTATATATAACGTAGCGTGAATTGTTTATATTTATCATAAATGGAAATTAAAATATTATTGATGGACTATGATGGCAACCCATTTCAGTGGTCCTATATTATTTAACTTCTGCTACATTTAGTGCAAGTTAGGTTCTTAATACATAGTTTGTTCAGACTGTAAATTACGCCTAGTGGGTGTCTTGACTCATTCAGTCTATATGTGGGCAGAAATTTAATGTTGAGTAAATACTGGGACTCAGCATTTTGCTCACTCCCTTCACCCATGCACACCACAAGACCCGTGTTGCCACGGTTTGGGATGACCGTGGTGTTGCCCAATGCCCTCTCAGTCTGTCCAAAGCAATTACAGTACCTTACTTTGTCTAACCTAACCAGACCACAAGTAGCCTAGTCTAAATTGTATTATTTTGAGCATTAGCCCTAGTGCGTTTGTTTTGAAAACAAATCTGTCGTGAAGAAATTTAACACTGGACTGTCTTGTTCGCATGCGTGAAGAGAGTGAGCAAAATGTTGTGTCCCAGTATTTACTCAGCATTAAATTTCTGCCCACATATAGACTGAATGAGTCAAGATACCTACTAGTAATAATTTACAAGCTGAACAAACTATGTATTAAGAACCTAACTTGCACTAAATGTAGCAGACATTAAATAATGTAGGACCATCACATTCCATCAATATTATTTTAATTTCCTTTTATGACAAATATAAACAATTCACGCTACGTTATATATACGTGTTCTATTTGTATTATTTATATTACTGTATATGACATTACTATGATTCACGGTTTCACGCAAGTGTAGATATTTAACAAAGAAATGTGCTTTTTAAATAACGCGGGGAATGTGTTTGTCCCAATGGTAGTGACATCTACCGGAATACTAGGCTTTTCAGAAGCACCCCATTACGTCTAGTCCAAACAACTAATAAAGAAATAGTACAGTATATATCATAAACCTAGTTAGGAAAAGGTTTATCACACTGTGTGTGTGTGTGTGTGTGTGTGTGTGTGTGTGTGTGTGTGTGTGTGTGTGAGAGAGAGACAGAGAGAGAGAGAGAGAGAATAAATCTACTGTTAATAAATGTTGCAGTAGTAGACACCTCTTTTACACACACACACACACACAGTGAGAGAGAGGAGTTGCAAGGAAAAGTTAGGATCTTAATGACTATGCAGCCAATACCGTGGAGATACTTCTTGTTTGCCTGGGAATGCATATCCAGTTCACATTTATTCAAGTGTAAGATCCTACCGATGAATCCCTTAAACTTCTCTATTGTATACAACGTCCATGTTGAGTCAGTTCCATTTGGAGCAGATCTTGCCCGTGAGAAAGCTTTCACGTAATTCTGCTGGTAAATTTTCTCATTTACGGTTTCCAACCATGGTTGTGTGCCGAGTCCGTGTTAAGAGTAAGCAACTTTGTATGTAATGATTGTGAAACCCATTTAGATTTAAACACTTCAGTGAGCTGACCTCGTAGTGTACGAGTTTCTACTAAAAAAGTTCCACAGCCCTCAGGCCAACCTGATACCTTAGTCTCCTGAACCCTTTTTAAATCGACGTATGTCTTTTTCAAGCGACCAAAATTCTACAGCAACTCAGGAAGTGGCCGTATTAAGGAGATATAGACTGTGAGAACAATCTCTTTGTTCCCAGAGAGAGAGAGACAGACAGACAGACAGACAGACAGACAGACTTGGAATGGTAAGAACAATCAGGAGAAATACTGATAAGAAAAGTGAGAAGAGAAACTGAAGCAGAGAAGAGGAAAACACGCAGGTTAAAAAATGGAACAATGGTAACGTTCTCGCTTGCCAACTGGTGGACGGGAGTTCGCGCCTCGCTCAGGTTGCGAAAAGTTTCACTGACGAAGTGGGTGGTTACTGTCCCCCTGGAGCAAGGGGACGGGTGTGTGCGTGTGTGAAGGTCACAGCCTTGCTCTTAGATCGGACTATATGAGCTCTCAGCTCCCTTCCGGGGGGGTAAAAGCTGACGATCACGACCATCAAGTGATCCTGACCGACCCGGTGAATTACACACACACACACACACACACACACACTTTCTGAATATTTGTCGACCTATCTGTCTGTGCCTGGCTGTGTACTGCCCCTTCCCCTCCCCCCCTCATCTCTCTCTCTGGATCCTCTGTCTCACCCCCAGTTTCCTTTTTCCTTCTTCCTCTTTCTTTATAGCTCTCTGCTCAGTCCCTACCTTCCTCCCTCTCGCCTTTCCTTCGTCTGTCTCCCCCTTTGTCACTCCCTCCTTACCTCACTCTTCTCCATCCCTGTGTCACAACTTTGTCTTACCTTTTTTCATTTGTCACGTGTTACCTTTTTTCCCCATTACTCTCTCCGTATTTCTTTACTTGTACTAAACCCATCTCCTTCACTGCTTTGTTTCCCCATTAATAAGTGCATGCTCTTTTTTCTCTCTCCTCTCTCCGTCTCTCCCTGTCACCCGAAATCTCTTCTTTCACTCCGCTCTTCCCACTGTCTTTCCCTCCCTTCCTCCCTCCCTCTCCCTCCCCTTGTCTTCCCTTCTTAACATCCCCTTCCCCTTTCTTGCCCTAATATTAACCTGTTTTCTTCCCACCAGTAATCTGTACTTTCTCTCTGCAGATTTCGCTAATTTCTCTGTTTCTCTCCCTCCCTTTTAACTAGAATGTGATTCGTTCTACTCAGCCTCAATGCTTTCGTCTTATCCTGCTTAGTTCTTTCCCTGCGTCCTTGCCAGAATAACACACTTTCTTCCTCCTCCCCGTTACCTTGTCTTCTTTTCTAATTTTCCTCATTATCGCTCTCGGTGTTCCGTTCCGTAGCTCGCTTTCCCACTTTCTCCTTTTGTTATCCCTATTTCTATGTTTGCTCCATTCCAATTTTCTCTCAGCTGTCTCCCCTTTTGTCTCTCCTTCCTGTCTCCCAGCCTTCCGATTCACATCTCCCTTTTCTCTTTCCCTTTCACACTGCTTGTATCTCATTTCACCTCTCAGTGTCTCTTCTTCTCACTCTCTGTTTCTTAACTCTCGTTGTTCTCTCCTTGCCTCTCCTCTTTTTACTTTCTCCGTAACTGCACTCTCATCTCTCATTATTCCACTCCCTCTCCCTCTCCGCCTGTCGCCCCCTGTCGTTTAACTCTCTCTCTCTCTCTCTACTCTCTAAGTGCAGTAAATTTTTCCTAACTTGGTTTATGTATATCCTGTGCTATTTCTTTATTAGTTGTTCAGACTACACGTAATTAGAGAGGTGCTTGAAGTACAGAAACCCCCAGCTGGCTGTGAGCGAGAGCATGGAAGGTACCGGGTGGGGTTATGGGGTCGGAGAGAAAAGTGGGGGGGTTGGGTGGGAGTGTGGGACTATGAGGAAGGGAGGAGGAGGGGATACCTCTCCATCGAGCAGTGTTACAAACACCTTAGTCCACGGAAAAGGAAACGAACTTATTCCGACGTCTGTACATAATCTTCTTTCTCATTTGTCATTCAATGACAAGGAGAGGTAAAGAATAATATGGGACTATTTTTATTTGCCTTGGAAATATTAACAAGTCTCACACACGAGTGAAGTTAGGTAGAGTCCCGGGAGCTATCTCCCTGTCTCTCTCTCTCTCTCTCTCTCTCTCTCTCTCTCTCTCTCTCTCTCTCTCTCTCTCTCTTCCTCCATTTTGCTAAGCCCTTCTCCCTACGACCTGCCTGTTCTATGGCTAGCTTCCTTCTGAGCTCTCTTTCCTAAATTCTGGTGTAGCAGGGGTTGTGTCACGTGTGTCCACTGTGGTTGGAAAGTTCTAGAAGCCTGTGTGTGAGTATGTGTGTGTATGGTCACGAGGCGCTGTCGTGTGCCTATAAAGCATTCCTTGAGTTAAGAGTGTGTAAGCACGTTTAGCATTGCTCGATTCTTGCAGACACAGTACCTTCTCATCATCTGACTTCCTGCTTCTATCTCTATCTATTTATCTATCTATCTATTATGATTTGTAATTATAATATGGACTCATAACACAGGGAGGCGAGCATGGCTGTGCTGCACGTGTACTTAGAGTCAACATCATATCGACTCATCCAGGAGAGTCCCACCTACACCGTATGTATTGTATTTTAACTTTTCATTGTTTATATATAGTTTATAGTGTAGACCTAACCAGTAGACTAAAAATTAATACGATACTCACGTTAGCGTAGTATATGATTTTTTTTTTTTTTTAACGGCTAAGCAAATTAGATGGAGATAACACGTTAGATCACTACTAACGTTTCAGAGCAAATTCCGCTAATTAAGAAGATGAGCGATTGCAAAAGGACTGAAAACCATATTATTGGTGATATTGCCGGCTTCACTGCACCTCATCCTAACCCATTTATTCTGCAAAATACACCCCAGAATCGTCTTGCATGTTACTGATGCAAACTGTCGATGTTTATGCGATATACAGTATAAATGAAGTAAATGTCCAGTTTCTTCCTCTGCAATCAGAGAAAACATGGAAGCTGCATACCTAATACTGCATTATGTATGCCGATTTCATTGGAGTCCATGAGCTCACTTTCTCCTTTTTCTGATCATTTTTATTTTTGGGAGGGGGGTTGACTATGCAAGAATCACTGGGAGGGTCAAGCTCCCCAAATACTGCGTAACAGATTGGAGTCCATTGTCCAACATGTACTAACCTATCAAAGCCATATCTGCAGTCCTTCAGAGTTTTTAATTTCCCTTGGAGGGTTGACCCTCTCCCTCCCTAAGAATTCTGGATGGAAAACAATATATAGTGGAAAACTTTCCCAATAACCAAACGAACTTTCCTGAGAAATGTCATTAAAATCTTTCCCATATGTGTGATTATTATTATTTACTTTACATCGCATTACGGATAAGAGTCCATTGTGCAACATGTGTTACAATATCAAAGCCAAATCTATCTTCCTTTCATTATTTCTGAAAAAAAAAAAAAAAATTGGTTGGCGGACATTAAAAATAATGGTTGGAAAATTGTATGTAGTTGAAAACCTGTGGGGTGACTAGACGAGCTAAACTTCCTGGAAAACCTTCGGAGTAACCAGACAAGCTAAACTGAGAAGTTTTATTTAAATCTTTTATCTATTTTTTTTTTTAATAGGTATGACAACCCCCCAGAAATCTTTCACCTATTTCTGATCTTCTTCTGGTATGGAGAGGCCACCCTTCCCGAATATCGATGTGCAGTTTCTTTCTGTGCATTCAGAGAAAACATGAAAACTGCATACGCAATCCTGTGATACATATGGTGATTTTGTTGAAATCCTCGTCCTCACTTCCTCAGGTTTCTGATAATTTTTGGAAGGGGTGGGGGCTGACCCCTCCAAGAAACTTAGTGGTTCCTGCTCTCCAAATATTACATTATGGATGAGAGTCCATTGTGCCACATTCACTAAGATATTAAAACCATATATGTCCACCCTTCATTATTTTAGAGATTTTTAAATTAGGTGGGTGGGTGTGACAATCTTAAAAGTCAGGATGAAAAATTGTGTATAGTGGAAAACCTTCCCATTAAACAAGCGAACCCACTTGGGACATTTCATTATTTTCCCCATTTCTGATTGTTTTTATTTTTGGGTGGTCGTCACGCTCCCCAAATATCGAATTACGGATGAGAGTCCATTGTACAACATGTACTAAGATATACAGGTCATATCTGCCATCCTTCCCCCAGTTTGTGTCTTTTATAAGTTTTGGAGGGAGGGCTGATCCCTCTGAAAATAATTATGAAAAGTTTTATGTAGAGGACATTATCAAGTAACCAGCCGAACTGACTTGAAAAATTTCCTTACATCTGTCTGCTCACTTTCCTTTATTTCTGATCATTTTTGTGTTTGGGAGGGAAACTGAGCCCCGAAGAATCACTGGGGGAGTCACGCTTCCCAAATATCGTATGGCGGATAAGATTCAATAATGGAACATATACGACGATATCAAGCCATATTTGCATTCCTTTCAGTATTTCTGAGAATTATTATTTGGCTGGAGGGGCTGCCCCCTTGTAAAAGTCATGGTTGGAAGCTGTACATAATGGAAGACTTTTCCAGGAACCCGACGAACTCACCTGTTTTGTTGAAATTCATCTGCAATTTTCCCTTATTTCTGATCAATTTTATTTTTGTGAGGGGGGCTGACCCCCCAAGTATCATTTGTGGTGTCACGTTCCCCATACATCACATTACGGATGAAAGTCCAGTTTACAACATATACTACGATCTCAAAGCCATATCTGCATTCTTTTAATTTTTTCTGAGAATTTCAATTTGACAGGGGGGCTGACCTCCTCTAAAAATCATTGTTGGAAAATTGTATACAGAGGAAAATCTTTCCAGTAGCCCGACGAACTCACCTGCAAAGTTTCATTGAAATCCATCAAATAGCCTAGAAGGAGTTCACACACACACACACACACACACACACACACACACACACTGAGTATAGGGCTACGGTAGAGGGCGCTTCGCAGCACTGATAACATAAAATAGAATGTGGAGGAGTAATGAGCAACAATAATCGCTTAGGAAGATGTGTTGCGAAGCCCATGATGGAACTCGAAACACGTGGATAGGATCCCTGTATTATCTAGTCTGTGGGTATGATTCTGAGCTTAAAAATGCTAGACTGGCAAAGACAACAGCAATGTCTTACACAATAACGGAGTGTTTAAAGCTGTCTAGTGATACTAATGGCTGGATGTAAACGAAAATAACTACTGTATAAGATGAAAAGGCGCTTGTACAGGACTGTATTTTTGATACTTTAGGAAATTTTGTAGCATTTACTCTTTTTTTTTTGTAATGTATCCGACTCTGGGCAAAGGCTTCAGGGCCTATATCTCGGGGGCAGTGACCTATCTCGAGGCCCAGTAGTCCTCCTGCAACTCCACATGTCACCACTTCGGCACTAACACCCACCGTCCATATTGAATATATGCTAGGGCTGTCTCATACAGGACTGGTGTATTGGTATTAGCGGGGGTTCTTTTACGACATGTCGGCGGGTCTTCTGGTAGATCAGGAAAGTCTGCTTTTTATGAATTTCAAATCCTCAAACTGTTCCCTGCCCCATCCGGGATTCGAACCTGGGTCCACTGGAACCGCAGGCCGCCTCTCTACCGATTCAGCCACCGCCTCCCTCCCTATTATCTTGCTTTTTTTCTTTTCATCCTTCTATTTCATTTTTTTCTTTTTCTTTTATGTCTTTAATATACTATTAGTTTGCTTTCGGAGAAGTTTGCATCATTAACCAGCAAGAGAATATAGACGTGTAATGCTTGAATAAATACATCAGGAAAAGGTCTTGCGAACCTTTCAAAGCCACTTTCATTACGTCCCCTAGTGACAGCCTGGGTGGGATTCTTAGGTATTTATACGACCTATTCCCTGTCGTAAAGCAATTTTCTAAGAGAGAGAGAGAGAGAGAGAGAGGAATGTAGAATTATCACATATCTTCCTTGTGCAAATACAATTGTTAGATATGAGAGGGGAAATTGTTGAGAGCTGTTACCTACCTTTTAAGGATGAACGGGGACAGAAAAATCTATCCGTTTCTGTACTTTTCCCGCACATCCGAATCTGAGTTACGATACAGAGCTGATCTTAAGCCAGTGAATCCAGGCTCAATGAAAGTCTGTTGACCCTTGTCTCTTAACCGATATTCTCGTCAGTTAAGGTGGATCCTTGCTACCTATTCTTGAGTGATGTATTATTGTATATGGGGGACTAATATCTTTTTGCATGTTATCTACGCAGAATTTGGCGATATCAGAATGATATTTAACACGGAGAAGGACAGTGAGTTGTAATCAGCAAAACAGATGGTTTAGGAAAGGGTGTTAGCAAGATTTCTTAATCGACGAGAATTCGTTCCCTATTCTTGCGGTAAAAAAAAATGTATTGTTACATCAGAATGTCATTTGTAAATGCAGTAGAATGGTGAACCCCACTCTGAAGACATAATCATAAATGGTTTTAGCTATTTCCTTTGATAAACAAAGGAAATAGCTAAAACCACATACCAATTAATAACCCTGAGGAATCAGTTTATTTTATTCTAGTCTTCTGCTTTGGTTTGTGCAGTGTTCGGTAGGTGTATGAGTGGAGACGGATATAAACAAGCAGCCTTATACATAACTTAAGGCAGAGTTAATGAATACCGTCTGGTCTCCAACAGTGGGACACCTTGCTCAGTAATTTGGGAGGATCGCTGGGGTTGTTCGTCGGTGTGTCCATGGTCAGCCTGATGGAGGTGCTGGAGCTGCTGCTGGACCTCCTGCTACTTTCAGTCCGAAGGCGTGACCAATACCGACCCGACCAACCAAGTGCAACCCGACCCAATTCAGCCACCAGTCGAGTCAAGGTCGCCCCAAGCCATGCCAAGCCATCAGACTCCCAGGATGAAGACACGGGCAACTACACCAATAGTCTAACGAATGGGGCTTCACTAGAGCCATGCTATGACTGGCAGGGAGTGAAGCCCAGTGTTTCAGGAAAGTCACTTACTGAATTAGTGAGAGAATCAGTTGACGAAGAGGAGATGAAGAGACATGAAAATATGAAGCAGGATCTAAGGTGTAAGGTTTGCACAAAATAAGGGCTTAAAAGTTTGATTCAGACACACACACACACACACACACACACACACACACACACACACACACACACACACACACACGCATACTCGTGTATATTATTTTATGTATGTATGTATCTCTCTATATCTATCTATCTATTTATCAATCTATCTATCTATCTATATATGTGTGTGTGTAAATCTCTCTCTCTCTCTTTCTTTCTCTCTCTATTATATATATATATATATATATATATATATATATATATATATATATATATATATATATCAGCAGCCATTACAAGTCCACTGCTGAACAAAGGCCTTCCACAACCTTCTCCACGAATTCCTTGACTGAGCCAATCTTTGCCACGTTTTCCCTGCAAATTTCTCATTCTCATCCCTCCACCTCCTGTCTGGCCTTTTTCTGCTACTCTTACAATCTCTTGGTGTCCAGTCAGTCAGCTTCTTGCTCCATCGATTATCCCTTATTCTTGCTACATGGCCTATCCACTTCCATTTCTGTTCTATTATAACTTCTATAATATCTTTGACTTTAGTCTGCTGTCTCACCCAAGTTGATCTTTTCATGTCTCTTAAAGATATTCCCAACATCGACCTTTCCATTGCTCTCTGAGAACGAATTAATTTATTTTCCATCGATTTTGTCAGTTTCCAAGTCTCACAACCATACGTCATAGCTGGAATTATACATTCGTTATATACTTTTCGTTTCATACAAACTGGCAAGCTATTTTTCATAATATCTCTATGTTTACCGAAAGCTTTCCATCCCGTTGTAATGCGCCTTTTTATTTCACTATCAGTATCTTTCGTTCATTTTAGTATTTGTCCCAGGTAATTGTACTCCTCGACTTCAAGGATTTCTCCACTTATTCTTATGACGCTCTTTGGTGTTTGAGAATTAAACATTAGTTTTATTCCGGTTCATCTTTAGCCCTACTTTGAGACTTTCTATGTTCAGGTCATTTAACATTTCTTGCAATGTCTCTGCTGTTTCTGAGATTAGGACAATGTCATCTGCAAATCTTAAATGGTTTAGCTTCTCTCCATCTATGTTCACTCCTTTGTTTTCCCAGTCTAGCCTTCTGAAAATACTTTCTAAGCATGCTGTAAATAACTTTGGTGAAATTATATCGACGCACGCCCTTCTCAATCTTAATTTTCTCTGAGTCCTTATGTAATTTAAGTGTACCAGTTCCCTCTTTATATGTTTTCGAACAATTTTACAATGTTCTTATCCACTCCTTGTTCTCGCAATGAATTTATAATTGCTCTGTGCTCCACTGAGTCAAAAGCCTTTTCGTAATCAACAAAACCTAAGCAAAGTGGTTTATTATATTCTGTAGTTTTTTCAATTAGCTGGTTCATTGTGTGTAGATGATCAATAGTCAAGTACCCACTTCGGAATCCTGCCTGTTCACGAGATTGGTTTTCCTCCAAATCTGTAGTTATTCTATTTGTAAGGACTTAGTGATGAGTTTGTAAATGACATAGCAAGCTAATGTGTCGATAGTTACTAAGGTGTTTTGAGTCACCTTTTTTGTAAAGTAAAATAACTCCCTGGGGGTAGGGGGGTTTCAAGAATACCCCCACCCCCAGTATCCCCGCTTGTCTTACAAGGTGACTATAAGGGTTGGTAGTGGGTTAGTGCCCCACCCAGTAAAAAGAACCAACTAAAGCGAATAAAGCGCCTCGGACCAAGACGGACCATACGTTGACGACTAAGGAACGGACAAAAAACATTCTCAGGGTGGGAACATGGAATGTGAGAGGAGTGAATGATGAAGTGAAACAGAGAGAGATTGTTCAGGTGCTTGAGAATGCAAGAGTGGATATATGTTGATTGACTGAAACCAAATGGTGAGGTGAAAGGGTGAGAGAATGGGAATATGTTTTAGATATATGTGCGGGAGTTAATGAGAATGAGAGGGCAAGAGAGGGAGTATGTCTGATGATAAGCAAGAAGAGGAAGGAGAATATGAGAGTATGGAACAGTGGGTGCAAGGATTGTATGGGTGAGGATGAAAGTAGGTATACAAGCATGGGCGATTGTATGTGTGTATGCTCCGACAGAGGACCGAGTGGCAAGAGTGAAAGATGAGTTTTGGGCTATAGTAGATGCATGTATGGACAAATTTGAGAGGAGCGAGAGAGTGCTTTTGACTGGAGACATGAATGGCAAAGTTGGGAATGTACGAGTGGATGGAGTGGTTGATCAGTGGGGTGTGCCAGCTGAAGTAGATGGGAATGGTGGTGCTTTGGTGGACATCTGTGCTGGTAAGGGGTTGGCAATAGCCAACGCCTACTTTCGACATAAGATGATCCATCGGTATACATGGAGAGTAATGAGGAGGATGGATGGTGACCTTGTTGAACGAAAGGCAATTATAGACTACGTGTGTGTGGATGAGCGAATGAGAAGACAAGTGTTGGATGCAAGAGTGTGGAGAGGGTGGGGGAATGGAGTCTCGGACCATCACTTAGTGATGGCCAAGGTAAAGCTACAAAGAAAGTGGTTGAGGAGACGAAGGGGAAGACAGGAGGAAACAGCTCCTGTGAGTTGAGTGGAGAATTTGCAAGATAGTGAGAAAATGGCAGAGTATAAGAACATAGTGGAAGAAAGATTGGGAAGGTATGAGCTAGAGCAGATGGAAGGGGTGGAAGACGTATGTAAGATATTTACAGAAGAGATAGGCGCAGCGTGTGAGGTGGTTTGTGGAGTGAGGAGGAGATGCAAGGGTGTGCAAGGGACAGCATGGTGGAATGATGAGGTGAAAAGAGCTGTGGAACAAAAGAAGAAGGCATATAGTGAATGGTTAGTGAGTAGAGGTAGGGGAGATGAGAGAGAGAAGAGAGGTATATATGAGTAGGAGAAGGGAGGTGGAGACTGGTGAAGGAGAGTAAGAAGAAAGTGGATGATGAGTTTGGGAGGAATCTGAGTGTGAAATGGAGGGAGAGTAAGAAATTGTTTTGGAAGGAGGTAAAGAAAGTAAGGCAGTGTGAAAGGGGAAATAGTAGGGGAGTGAAAGACAGGAATTGTTGGTGGAGAAGAAAGAGAAATTGAGGAGATGGAAGGAGCACTTTGAGGATTTGTTGAATGTAGAGAGCGAGAGCAGTGCGAGTATAAGTGGTTAGGGAATGACTGGGAGAAGAAGAGATGAGAGGAGGGAGGAAGAGATCAGTAGGACGGAAGTAGTGGAAGCAATGAAGATCAAGTTGGGAAAGGCCCCAGGAATTGATGGAGTGTGTGGTGAAATGCTGAGGTATGAAGATGAGATTGTTGTGGAGTGGATATGGAAGTTGTGTAGATTGGCTTGGGAAGAGGGAAGGGTTCCAGAGGACTGGGAATCAGGTATAATTGTTCTTTTATATAAAAGAAAAGGGGAGCGAGAAGTATGTGGTAACCATAGGGGCATTTGCCTTCTTAGTGTGACTAGTAAAATATATGGTAGAATACTCATTGATAGGGTTAGGCATATGATGGAGGAGCTAGTTGGAGAAGAACAAGGAGGATTTAGGAAGGGAAAAGGGTGTGTAGGTCAGATATTATTTCTAAGATGTTTAGTGAAGTATCTAGAGAAGGGAAGGGGTATGCTGCCTTCATGGACTTGGAGAAAGCTTATGACAGAATAGACAGGCAAGGTATGTGGAAGGTATTAAGAATATATGGAATGGATGGGAAATTGTTGAATGCTGTGAAGAGTATGTACGAAGGAGCTATGGCTACGGTGCGAGTGAATGGTGAGCTGAGTGAGTTCTTTGATCTCAATGTGGGACTGAAACAGGGTTGTGTGATGTCTCCATGGCTGTTTAATATATACATGGATGGGATTGTAAAGGAGGTGCAGGGTAGGGCAGTGGATGTGGGGGTGGCTCTAATGAATGAGGGTGAGATTTGGAAGATTCCGGTGTTGCTGTTTGCTGATGATACAGTATTGTTGAGTGAAGATGAATGGGAGTTGCAAGGTTTGGTGAATGAAGTTGGGACAGTGTGTAGGAGGAAGAAGCTGAAAGTTAATGTAAACAAAAGTAAAGTTATGCTGTTTGAGAGGAATGAAGTCACAGAATGTACAGTGAGGTTGGATGGTGAGGTTATGGAGAGTGTGAGTGCATTCAAGTACTTGGGTAGTGTGATGAGCAAGGATGGAACTTTGGGGGATGAAGTGCGTGAAAGGGTACAGCAGGGAAGGAAGGTTGTTGGTTCACTGAAAGCAGTGATGAGAAATAGGGAGGTGAGTATGGATGTTAAGAAGTCACTGCATGATAGTAGTGTGATCCCTACCCTGACGTATGGAAGCAAGACTTGGACGTTGCATGAGGGGAACAAGTCTAGAGTGAGAGCAGTGGAAATGAGTTACTTGAGAGGAGCATGTGGAGTGATATGGAGGGACAGGTTGACGAATGAAGAAGTGAAGGAACTTTGTGGGGTGGATGTGGATGTGGTTGAGAAGATTAGCAGAAATACACTGAGGTGGTTTGGACATGTGGAGAGAATGGAGAATGAAAGACTGACTAAGAGGGTGTATGTAGGTGAGGTGGAGGGAGGGAGAGGGAGGGGTAGACCGAGGATGAGGTGGAGGGATGGAGTTGAGAGGTATATGAGGGATGGGGGGATGAGTTGGGGGGAGGGTAGTCAAACGGTGGGTGACAGAGCGACTTCGAGGCGTTTTGTCTGCAGCCATCCTTTACGGGATTAGTGCGTCGGGCTATAGATATAGATAAATAGAAAATAAATATTGCATTACACCATTTCAGGAATTTTTTCCTTTTTATACATTGAGTAAATAAGTGAGGAAACCTAGTTTGTACTTTTGCTCCTGCATCCAACAGTAAATCTGCTACTATTCCATCTTCTCCCGGAGCTTTCCCTCTTTTCATATTTTTGAGAGAACTATTTATTTCGTCTGGTGTTACCTCAGGTATTTCACTTGTGTCAACTGAAAAGTTAGCTATTGGTACTACGGTCTTTGATGAATACAGTTCTTTGTAAAATTCTTCAACTCTCTTCAGCATCTTATCTCTGCATTTAATGACCACCGTTTTTGTCTTTTAGTGCTGTAATTTGTTGCTTTCCAAGTGCCATTTTACTTCGGACCTGTTTCAGACTTTTTCCTTTTTTGATGGTTTCTTTGATTTGATCCATGTTTCTCTTTCCTTTTTCTTCTCTTTGTGTTTTGTTGATAAGCTTATTTAATTCTGCTCGTTCTACTTCATATATATATATATATATATATATATATATATATATATATATATATATATATATATATATATATATCTCTTTGAGCATTTACTAAAATAATCACATTATATCACTTTAAGGCAGCACGCACAAGGGCGACCAAATATGGTGCTTGTCCCTCAGTGCTTCACTCCCTCCTTCTTCCCTCAACCACTCACTGAGTTACTATACTCTTTGAAGCATGGAGTCCAGGCCTCAGGGATGGAGTGTTAGGAAAATCTATTTTTGCACAGTGGTAGACCTTCGGGTTTCAGGTAAGGTTGGTCCACCCAAAAACTGGTAAGCTTTGCCATATTTTTTTTTTTTTTTTTGTACCCAGGATCATAAATTTTTGTTCAACAGCAAAGCTTCACTTGCGCCAAGTTATAGGCATGGTGGGACCTTCATGGGCTGCCCTCAGCAAGTGGTACAGTCGCGGCACATAGTCCTTGACCAGGGTGTAAGGGAAAGTCAGTGCCACCACAGGGCTGCAGTGCGTCGGAACACGTTCCCTTACACTCCGTGCCTCCTTCCCCCATCACCCCCTGCAGGGGGTGTAAGGGAAAGTGTTCTGACGCACTGCAGCCCTGTCATGGCATTGACTTTCCCTTACACCCTGGTCAAGGACTATGTGCCGCGACTGTACGGCCCTCCATATACTTGGATATAGTCGTTATGCATGGCCCAAGGTTTTAACTGAAAAACATGACATTTTGCGCATTAATAACTGTTCACTCCGATTACGTTTTGGGAAGGGGGAATCGCCAAGGTTCGTTTCTCACTAGGGAGGGAGAGGACACCATGGGTCCCGACAAAGTCATCGTGCAAGGCCATGGTTTTTAACTTTGGAACACAAAATTCTGGATACTGGTAAGCGCTTATCCTGACCACTCGCCGCAGAACTGTAGGCCTTTACATGCAAGTTTTAGGCAGATTTACACCCTCAAAGGGCGGGCCTTCAGGAAGTCCGAGCCAAAGCTTTTATACAGTCATGGTTATTAACCTCGGAGCACAATATTTTGCATACTGGCAGACATTTAGCCAGGCCACGTTTTAGACAGGATGGGACCACCAATGGGCACCCTCGAGGAGGGGGTCTGCCCCCAGGGGAGACAACTTCACGGCTTTTACTTAGGCACACGAAATTCGCGCAGTAGTAGCCCTTCACCCGAACCAGAGTTAATCAGGGTGAGACCTTCAGGTTTGCCCCTGCACCTCCTTTGTATGTAATGATATATTTAATCTTACAATATTACAGCGGTGGGTGCGGCTATCAAATGGTCCATTGTATTTTCTTTCCTGCTATAGACTATTAACAGCATTTCTTTCTCTTATAAACCACACTCATTCCAATTAGTTCTGTTCCACGTACCCCCATCACCCTCCCGGGTGCTCAGACATCTGAAATTCAAAATATCTTTCACACTAATCCTTCAGCCTCCTCCTTGGCCTCTTCTCTCCACTCATTCCTTCTGCTCTGGATCTGTACATTTTCATCAATCTCTCGTCGTCATTCTCTCCGTATGACCATACCACATTAAAGATGATGCAGGATTGGGCTGGATATTATTAAACATTATCGGGTACTCCTGTGGAAGATTTTGTTGGGTTGATAGGTGTAACAACTGAGTTTTTGATGCATTAAAAACAAGATTGCTTTTACCCCAGTCAGAGATACGAACCAAGTCAGACACTAGGTGTGCCATAGCCTTATCACTTGTTTGATGAAGTAACTATTGAGACGGATGATGCGGGAAGCAAATGGAAAGGTCAAGGGTGAAGTCATCAGCGTATGAGTGGATAGGGTTAGATGTACAGCTTAGAAGGTCATTGATGAATGAAAGGAAGAGAGCTGGTGATAGGACAGGGCCTTGAGGAACACCACTGTTGATAGACCTAAGAGAAGAATGGTGGCCGTCAACAAAAACAGCACTAGAACGACCAAAAAGGAAGCTAGAGATAAGGCACGATAGAAGGATAGAAGCTGTAAGAGGGCAGTTAGGAAATTGAAGGTTTATGCCAATCTCGATCGAAAACCTTTAAGATGCCAAAACTTCCGTCAAAGTCCAGAAAAAGGAGGATGACCAGGAGTCTCAAAGGTAGGTGAGGAGATAGCCAGTGGAGCGTCCCTGATGGAACCCATACTGACGATCACAAAGAAGGTTGTGATAAGAAAGATGCTTTATTTATTTATTTATTTATCTATTTATTTTGCTAAGAATAGACTTGCAAACTTTTGAGACACAGGATGTTAAAGCAATTGGGCGATAGTCAGAGGGTTGGGAATGGTCACCCCTCTTTGGAACAGGCTGAATGAGAGCAAACTTCCAGCAAGAAGGAAAGGTACAAGTTGATAGACAAAGGCGAAAGAGTTTACCTTGGCAGGGTGTAAACTGAGAAGCACAGTTCTTGAGGACAACAGGATGGACTCCATCAGGCCCATATGCCTTGTTAGTATTGAGGCCAGTGATGGCAACAAATACATCAGTTGAAGAAATTTTAATGTCAGCCATGAGGAAGTCATTGGGGGGAAGTGATGGCAGAACAGCACCGGAATCGTCTAACGTGGAATTGAAGCAGAAAGGCTGAGGGAAGAGATCTACTTTTTCTGTAGAAGAAATAGCTACAGAGCCATCAGAGCAGAAAAGAGGAGGGAGGATGATCAGGTAAAGTTATTAGGAAGGTTTTTGGCGAGGTGCCAGGAGCGTGAATAATTCGAGTTGGAGAGTTCAGAACATTTAGTACGAATGGAAGTTTGGAAGGTGAAGTGTTTGAAAGGGTACAACAAGGAAGAAAGGTTGCTGGTTCTTTTGAAAACGGTGATTAGAAACAGGGAAGTGAGCATGGAAGTGAAAAAGTTACTACATGACGGTATTGTGATATAAACTCTAACGTATGGTAGTGAAGCTTGGACGTTGTTGGAAGGACACAAGTCAAGATGAGTGCAGTGGAAATGAGTTATTTAAGAGGAGCCTGTGGAGTCCATGGAGAGACAGGATGACAAATGAGAATATAAAGAAGCGTTGTGGTGTGGATGTGGATGTGATAGGAAGCGTTTGGAGGAACACAGTGAAGTGATTTAGCCATATGGAGTGAAAAGAAGGGTGAGAGACTGACGAGGAGAGTGTATGTGAGTGAGGTGGAGGGGGGGAGAGGGAGGTGGAGGCCGAGGATGAGATGGAGGGATGGAGTGGAGATGTATATGAGAAAGGGTGATGTGAGTTGGGAGCAGGGCAGTGAAATGGCAGGGGACAGGATGACTTGGAGGCGATTTGTTTGTGGCCACCACGTGCGGGATTAAGGCGTCTGGCAATGGATAGATAGATAGAGAGTTCAGAACATTTAGTACGAATGAAATTACTTTTAGCAGAGCGAAGAACAGACTTAGCACGATTCTGACCAGAACATAAAAGAGGTGAGATTCGAGAGAGGGTTGGCTCCAGTACCTTTTGTGGGGCTTCTCCTTGTTGTGGACAGTATTAGAACAAGCGTGATTAAACCAATTTTTTTCTTCTTTTTACGTTAGTCAATGAATACTTATCGATCATCTGTTTAAAAAATTAAATAAATGTAAGATAATCAGACTGAATGGGTCAAAGAGTGATGAAGTTACACCTCCATAAAAATGTCCTATTGATAAAGTCTTGTTTCTTTTTTGCGGCAGATGCAAAACGTGAGGCGGCTTTCAACACCTTCTTCCTAAGTCACCAACAGTAACTCTTCACTGGGAAGAAACCCTCACATGCAAGAGACGGCCAGCTCCAACCAAGCTCCACTATATGCCATCACAAATTTAGGTAGCTTGTCAGTTCATGAGGTGGGTGAGTGGAGGGGAATCGGACGACCGAGGATGAGATGGAATGATGGGATGAAGTATGTACTGTAAGTGAAGGGTGTGTGGAAAGGACAGAGGGCAACCGTTTGGAAGAGGAGATTTCTTTGTGACCACTCCATCCGAGAGGCTTGTTTTTTTTTTTTTTTTTTTTTTTCGACTACACTTAGTCATACAGTCATAATGGCAGCGTCAAAGGGGGTTCAGAGAGAAATTATTCGGTAACGTCGTGCCTCCCGTCGGGAATATATGAAGCAGTTTGTCTAATCAAACCAAAAATTCATACGAAATCCGTGTTTTGACATTAAACCAACCTATAACTTACTAATTTAGGCCTAACCTGTTGTTAACCTACCATAATTCCTTATTTTGTCTGGTGGGGGTGACGAAGGTGCGACGTTGCTGTCTTTTCTCGAGGCGCTCGATCCAAGGATGCCACTATGACTGGATGACTGAATATACTTGGGAAAAAAAAAAAAAAAAAAAAAGCTTCAGGGATGAACAAATTTGGTTATAAATAGGCTTCTTTTCAAATGACGGAACTGGACTGCTCCAGTAATTTGGATACTAAGTCAGGGTTGAGTAAAAATGAACGAACCTCTGTTACTAGGAAGAAACGTGCCTCCTTGGTTACTATAGTCGGCCTGTTTTCACCTGAAAAAACTGGGCTACTCCCACAACATGAATCCTGAGTCGTGACTGAATGAAGGTGAATGAGGTTTAGTTTTGAAGCAAGTAACAAGTTTCCTTAGATAGTAATCAAATCAACCCTCTAATCTGACTACAATTTACCGTCAGCTGAACTGGGTGAGTTTGTGATCTTCCTCAGGTTAGAAAAACATACGCTTTACCAACACTCAACAGTGCCACAGGCCAATGATTAGAAGTAATCACATTCTACTGTAAAGTGTCTGACATGGCCACGATTGAAGGTATTTGAAGTAACATAATCTAAAGCATCGCAGTCTAATCTACCATTGCAACTAGACAACCTACAGTAGGCACATAATATAACAACCCATCATTCTAATATGATAATCTATTTTATTCTGGTAAGTATATGTTACTTTAACTTGGCCTAAAATCGCCATCACTCCATCTTGAATTCTGAACTAAAACATATCAGCACAAGTATATGGTGCAAGTCACAAGGAAATGGTACGGTAGGGATTTAGAGCTCCTGCAGTTTTGCGTATTTTCTGCCACCTAGTTCTGTGAAACGAAGTGCAAAAGGACGAAAATCTGGGTCAAGTGAAGGTGAAAAGAAAACAGGTGATTTTAGTCATATACGGGGTTACGTGCTGTGGAGAGGGTAAGGCTCAGAGTGACTTGCCCCTTTGAAAAATCTCGAAAAATTTGTCGAACATCGTCAGGTGGAAGCAAAAATAAAAGTGAAGGTACCCCCTTTGTGTGTGTGTGTGTGTGTGTGTTTGTTTGTAGATGATAAATGGAAGGCAATGATTGATTATGTGAGTGTGAATGACAGAATGAGAAGATATGTGCTGGATGCGAGAGCATACAGAAGGTGGGGATGTAGAATCTCTGACCACCGCTTGGTGGTGGTGAAAGTCAAGGTGCAAATGCGATGGATGATAAGATGAGAAGGGCATAAGGAAGCAGTTCATACAGAAAGGGTAGAAAGGTTGGGAGGGATGGAAAAAAGGCAGAATATACGAGAAAAGTTGTGAAGGGATTGGATAAATATGATTTGGAGCAGATGGGGGAGGTGGAAAGTGTTTGTAAGGTATTCACAGAAGAAATCTGTGCAGCGCGTGAGGTGGCGTGTGGGATGAAGAGAGGACAAAACGGGGTACAAGGAACAGCATGGTGGAGTGAGGAGGTGTGATGAGCTGTGGCTCAAAAGAAGAAAGCATATAATGAGTGGATGGGATGCAGAGACAGGGAGGAAATTGAGACAGAATAGAGAATTATCTGTGGCGAAGAGTAAAGAGGTGAAATGAGTAAAAAGAGAGGGTAAGAAGCTAGTGGATGAGGAGTTTGGCAGGAATTTGAGTGAACAGTGGAGAGAATGTAAGAAAATATTCTGGAAGGAGGTTAAGAGAGTAAGGCATGGTGATAAAGAAAGTAGTAGGGGAGTGAAAGATAAAGATGGCAGATTCATGGTGGAGAAGGAAGAAAAAGTGTGGGGATGATGAGAACACTTTGAGGAATTGTTAAGCAAAGAAAATGGAAGTAATGCCAGTTTAGATGGATGGGCAGTGACTGGAAGAGAAAGAGAGAGGAGAGGGGGAGATCAGTAGGGTGGAAGAAACTGAAGCATGAAGAGTGTCAAAATGGGGAAAGACACGGGAATTGATGGAGTGTGTGGTGAAATGCTGAAGCACGTTGGAGAGATAGTAGTAGAATGGCTATGGCAGATGTGCAGACTGGCCTGGGATGAAGGTAAAGTCCCTGAGAACTGAAAGTAAGGTATAATTATTCTCCCGTGCAAAGGGAAAAGTACAAAAGAAGTGTGTGGTAATCATAGGTGCATTCGTCTTCTTAGTGTAATAGAGAAAAGATGTGGTAAAATACTTATTGCCAGAGTTAGTGAAATAACAGAAGAATTAGTTGGCGAAGAACAGAAGTTTCAGGTTTATTGAACATGTTTCAAGAGAAAGGAATGAAGTTATATGCAGCCTTCATGGATTTGGAGAAAACATATGACAAAGTGGATAGCAAAGGAATGTTAAAAATACTGAAAATGTATTCAGTAAATAGGAAGCTGTTGAATGCCGTGAAGAGTATGTAAGATAGTGAATTGAGTGAATATTACTGTTTGAATGTTGGAATGAAACAGGGACGTGTCATGTCTCCATGCTTGTTCAGTTTTCTTATGGATGGAGTTATAAAAGAGATACAAGGCAGGGCAGTGGATGTTCGAGCTCCCCTAATGAGAGGGGACAGCATTTGGAAACCTTCTGTTCTGTTGTTTGCAGATGATGCTGTGTTGTTAAGCAAAGGCAAAGGGGAATTGCAAGAGTTGCTGGATGAGTTTAGGGCAATACGTAAGACACGGAATCTAAAGGTGAATGTAGAGAAAAGTTGCGGCCTTCGTGAGAAATAAAGTAATGGACTGCACAGTGTGGCTGGATAGTGAGGAGATGGAAAATGTGAGTGCATTTAAATACTTGGATAGTGTGATAAGCAAGGAAGTTTACAGGATGAAGTCCTTGAAAGGGTACAACAGGGATGAGAGGTTGCTGGTTCATTGAAAGCAGTGATAAGAAATAGAGAAGTGAGCATGGAAGTAAAATTGTTGCTGCAGGATAGATATGCAATACCCACTCTAATGTATGGAAGCGAAGCTTGGACCTTGTTGCAAGGACACAAATCAGGAGTGAAAGCAGTGGAAATGAGTTGCTTGAGAGAAGCATGTAGGGTTACATGGAGAGACAGACTGACAAATTAGGAAGTGAAGGAACATTGTGGTGTGGATGTGGATGTGATACGAAGCGTTCGGAGAAATACTCTGAGGTGGTTTGGCCATGTGGAGAGGATTGAAAGACCAAGAGAGTAAAGTTAGGTGAGGTCCCGGGGGGGGGGGAGGCAAGGGGAGACCGAGGATGAAATGGAGAGATGAAGTAGAGAGGTATGTGCAAGAGGGGAGTGTATGCTGGGGGGAGGGCATCGAAATGACAGGGGACAGGGCTTTATGGAAAAGATTTGTCTGTGGCTACCCCCCTTACGGGATTACTGTTTCTGGCTATAGATAGACAGTGTGTGTCTGACTCTGGGTATAAGATGGCCCGTTCCCTGAGGCCTAACAGTGCTCCTACGTACCATACGCCTCCACATGTCACCATTTCGGCTCTAACACCTTGTCACGGGGTTTTTGAGAGTATGCAATATTAAATAATAATATTTAATAATATTTGAGAACAGGACAAAGAATTTACTTGTGAAAATCAAGCAATGATGTCGGCTTACTTCGCCGATTCTCTAAGGACGAGAATTTATAAACTTTCTGAACAGTACACAGCAGAGATTAATTACTCACACGTGCTGTTTATTGGTACTGTTAGCCTCTGGAGAAAGTGACTCTACCCCTGACAATCAATAACTAATGCTATGAATAATAAGCAGGTTCTTGCTGGTGCATTAACTCCAAGTTGCACAACGGATTTAAGTTAATAAAAAGGACTGGCCTAAGTACCAGTTATGAATAATGCAAAGTGTTTATGCAAACTAGGAGCGATAAGTGAAATAAGCTTGATGTGGAGAAATAAAACACGAGTTTACATTACATTAAGCTCAAGAGAAAAGAACTGTGAATTTATTGATTACAGTGAGACAAATTTACGTTACATGCGTCTCAATTGACTTCAAAATAACAAAGAGAATACACTCACTCGCTCACTCAAAAGCTAAACTCTTAAACCTAGGAAAAATGAAAAGAAATATTGGTCAGAGAGTGGGCTAAGCAGGATGAACTGGGCATCATTGCTGAGGAAGGACGCTGCCACACTCGCTAAACCAGTTCACACTAGGTGGGAATTCAGAAACTCGCTGGACAACGGCGGCACTATTCCACACTGGGCCGAATCGAACCTGCTTCCACGACGCTCAAATCCTGACTGCGTTCAAATTGTGAGAGAGAGGCAAGAGCTGGCCGTACTTGCTAACGGCTAACGAATTTAGTGTGAGTGATACACACTCACAATAAATCACTCAGCAGAGGTGCTAACGTCGCGCACAAGGACGATCACTTATGAAGCAGGGAAAAATTATTTTGAATACGTGAATACGTAGCAGTTGACTGAGTGATTCATACTGGGATTCCACTAGAAATTGCAGTTTCCCACCAAAGTTCAATGTCACGAGTTTATTTAAATATAGGATCGCGCCAACTCGTGACGCACCTACAATCTGTATTGAATACATTCTAAGGCTTTCTCATACAGGAATGGTGTATTGATTTTTTCATGTTGGTGAGTCTTTTGGCGGATCAGTAAAGTCTGCTTTTAACAAAATTCGACTTTTTTTTATCTGTTCCCTGCTCCAGTTGGGATTCTATAGTGCGTCCGGTTGGATCAGTAAATAACCTTTCTATCGATTCACCAAACCTTATACCCATATACTATAGCAGCCAATTGAGATCTGTGACCCCAAACACATAACAGTGGTCTAATGGGCCACTTGAACTTGGTCAGCTCTCTAAATATTCTGATGAGAATTCAGCTCATAACTGATCCTGGCCTCCTGACTTAACTAAACCACCTTCAGTCAGCAACACAGCCAAGCTTGCTTCAGTCAGTATTACAGCCGAGCCTTCTTCAGTCAGTAACACATCCAAGCCTACTACAGTCGGTAATACAGCCAAATTTCCTTCTGTATAAAACAGTTCAAGCAGTGATTCCCAAAGTGTGTGCTCCGGTACATGCCGTTAAATCCTTAGTGTACTGCAGAAATTTTGCTGAAGATATGGATCTGTGCGATCAGCCTGTTGCAATTGTCATTTCTCATCATTTAGGGTAATTGATTATGAATGACTGTCGTTACTGTTAATGTAAGCAACCTCATATTGGACTGTTGGTGGACCATCGTCACGACAAACTATATACTGGTTGACAGAAATGCGGGCCACGAAATGAAATCTATTTTCAAGGACATTTTAAAAATGGTAAACTATCTCAAAAAGACCAATAAAATCATGATTATGTTTTGTGAAGAAATGGGGTCTCCTCATGTTGCTCTTATCCTCCACGTAGAAGTCTGATGGATATCAAAAGGAAAGGTGGTTTCTCAAGTAGTTGAACTAAATGAGGAAGTTCTTACCTTCTTTACTCTCTGTGAGAAACTTGTATTTTGTGAACTGCTAGCTGATTAAACCTGGTGTACCAAGTTCTGTTACTTGGTAAATATTTTTGAACACCTGAACAAAATCATTACTGGCTTGCAAGAGAAAAATGAAAATTTGTAGTCTGCAAACAAAACGTAGGATCTAGCAGGAAAAAAAAAAAAAGGCTCTGGAATGTTAAAGTGAAAGATAGCAATTTGTATATCTTTTCAAAGACTGGTGATACAAAGAACAAAGACATTGCTCTACTGATATGTGATCTTGAATGCCTTAATTAGAGCACTGAACACTATTTCCCAAATATATGTGTTGAAAGTTCGATTGGGTGAGAAATCCATTGATTCATGATTCATCAAACAACCAGCAAATTAGGAAGAGGAGCCAACAGAACTGTAAAGGCCACACTCAAAAACTCAAGGACATGGGTTCACACTGAGGACGAATATCCGAATATAATGAAAAAAATTCTCGTGCAGTTTTCTACCTCTTGTTTGTGTGAACTTGGGTTCTCAACGCTTACTAACATGAAAAGTAAGAAAAGGTCAAGACCGTTAAGCGTTGAAGAAGAAACGAGGGTATGCTTGTCCAGTATTTCTCCTAATATACAGCAGACATGCAAATCCAGTCAAGCTCAAGCGTCCTATTAATCATGTACATTTGTGTTAGTAATGTTATTTTTACATTATTTCCAAAGGATACAAGAATAAATTACTAGATAAACAAATAAATAACTTTTATATATAAAAAGTACACACACTAGTGCTTGCCACAAAAGTTTGTGGGACTAGGTAATAGCCTTTCCACAACAAAATGTCTACAAATAGTTGTCTTTGTTTTCCTACCATTATTTAGCCCACAGCAAGCAGTTCTGACTAAAATGTTGAGAAAAGGGTTTCGCATATTTTAGCTTGCCGCGATATCCGACAAATCGCTCTGTCGCATCGCAAACAATCATTTTTTTTTTTTTTTGGACACTCCCTGGACTTACCCTGACCTAATGCAGAAAACGTTAGGTCGATATGTGTTGCTGTTCTCGTGAAAAAAAAATGAACAAACACACAGAAAACAGACATACACATCTTGAGTTTATATACAGTTTATATACAGTATACATATATATATAGTATATATATATATATATATATATATATATATATATATATATATATATATATATATATATATATATATATATATATATATATATATATATATATATATATATATATATATATATATATATATATATATAAGTATATATATATATATATATATATATATATATATATATGATATGTGTGTGTGTGTGTGTGTGTGTGTGTTCTGACCTAATTACCTAATTCTTACCTAATTGTATCTTTACAGGAATGAGTCAAGCTCGTACTGTCCCGTGTCTTAAACCATATTTATCGTACATATCCTTAAATTTGTGAATTGTTTTGGCACACACTATTTCATTCAGTAGTGCATTCCACTGATCAATTGCTCTGTTTAGAAACTGAATTTCATTACGTCTTTATCACCTCTCTTCTTATGCAGTTTTTTGCAGTGTCCTCTTGCTGATGCTTCCCCATATGTTAAGTAATCATTTATGTCTATTTTCTCCTTCCCTGATATGCATTTATATAGCATTATCATGTCACCTCTTTTCCTTCTCTCCTGTAGTGTTGGTAGATTCAGTTTATTTAGTCTTTCTTCATAGCTAAGATCTCTTAAGCTTGGTATCCATCTTGTAGCGGCCCTTTGAACTTTTTCAATCTTGTCTATGTGTTTTTTGAGATGAGGACTCCAGACTACTGATGCATACTCCAGGGTTGGTCTGATGAATGATGTTATTATCTTTCTTAGCATGTCTTCATTTATGTATGTGAATGCTATTCTCATATTTGCAAGCAGTGTATACATGTTCCGTTCCTTTTCACTGATGTGGTCAGCCGGAGATAGTCTGTTACTGATAATCACACCTCGGTCCTTCTCTCTTTCTGATGTGTGTAGGGTTTTATTTCCTAACGTATAATCCCAATCAGGTCCTTTTCCACTTTTACCAAACTTGATTACATGACGTCCACATTGAATTCCATTTGCCATGTATTACTCCATTCATGAAGTTTATTTAATTTTTCTTGTAGCTCTTTACAAGAGTTTGTGTTAGTAATTCTCCTTTTATATTTTTGCATAATCTCCAAACATATTAGATAGCTTTCATTTCCAGTGTTAGTCTATATCATTTATATACAATAAAAACATGATTGGTGCCAGCACTGAGCCCTGTGGTACTCCACTAGTCACTTCTTTCCATGATGAGTAGTTTCCCTTTAGTACTGTTCTCATTTCTCTTTTTATGAGAAAATCTTGCATCCAACAAAACAGTTTGCCTCGAATTTCTCCTTGATGGTACAGTTTCCATAAAAGTCTTTGGTGTGGTACTGTATCAAATGCTTTCTTGAAATCTAAATAGATACTGTCCACCCATCCTTTTCTTTCCTGTATTGTGTCTGTTACTCTGTCATGGTAGCTCAACAGATTAGTAACATGATTTTCCTTTTCTGAAACCAAACTGTCTTTCTGTTATCATATTGTGTTCTTCTAGATGATTTACCCAAGCTTTTCTTATACGCTTTTCTAATACCTTGCTTACAACACCGGTCAGTGATACTGGTCGGTAATTGAGTGGATTTTGTCTATTCCCTTACTTGAATAAGGGGACAATATTTGCTTTCTTCCAAATATCAGGTAGTTTACCTTGACTCAAGGATTTCTTGAAAATTAAAAATAATGGTTTTGTGGGAAATATTTTCCCCCAGAGCAGTTGCGCTCTCTATTTTTATCATAGTTATCCCTGGTTAAAGGCAGAAGAAAAATTGAGACCGTTGTTAATTGTTTAAGCGGTTTTAATAACCCAGAAATTACGTTCTCTTTAATAATTCTTGTTATTGATAAATTAAATGCTACTGCATTTAACCCCCGTGGACAACTATACTTTGCAAATACATGTAATTATGTGGTATTTTCCACTGACCTAAACTGCGTCTGCGCGTTATGTGACGTGGCAGCAGGGAAAGATTCTCTTGTTAAGGCAGATGTGGAATTAAGATATTTACATAGATAAAGGGAATATTTGGTCTAACTTTAGTTTAAGTAAAACTAAGATTAATTTGTTAGATTTGCCCTGTACATATCATGATGTAATTTAACTGTATTTAGTAGTGTAATTAAATAAGAGTTGGCAACCCACAATTCGATGAAGAGTTGGGGCTTGCCGCGTTCACTCACTCTGCTCCTAGCTCTCGTGGAGTTAGCACGGTTGTATATACACACCATAAGGACGCTTGCTTGCTTTGCTCAAGCAACTGTACCAAGCAGCCTCATCGTCATCGGTTAACGATCACTCCCTCTTCACTAGCTAAGTAACCTTTACGAATTGGCCAATTCAAGGGGGGATTAGCTATGGGATAGAAGAGAAATAGTTATTGTAGGTGAGTTAAGTTCAAGTTACGTTTCGCCTAATTCTATGAGACGTTTGATTTACTGACAACTTTAGGGAAGAGTAACGACCTACGAGTTGTTTACCAGAGAATTCTTGCATAGCGGTGTCCCGGCAGGGATACCGACTTGAATACATTAAACATTTTTCACATTTTGGTGCCCAGAAAGAGGGCCCCGATTTGTTTAGCAGAACTAGTAAACATTTTTCACATTTTTGGTGCCCCGACCGAGTGAGGAAAACCGATGTGTGCGAAGCGCTGAATGTTTAAAGTTGCTTTTAATGGGCATAGCTACTACCACGTTCGGTTGCAATGAAGTAGTGGAGAATATTTTAGCAGTGGTAGGAGCCATAGAGAGCTCTTGTAAATCCTCAGTAGCCATAACCCTCCTCGAGCCAAGGAACCTGCCACATGGCTCTCCAGTTTGTTATGGAACATATAAATTAATTAGCAGAGCTGTAAACCGAAAGTTGCAACGGGCCAGGAAGGGAAGGGATTTCATACATTTTAATGCCAAGCCCTTCCAAGCAATGTTGAAAGCTGATGGTATACATTGGAACCATCATGGTAGGGAAGCAGTTCTGCAGAAATTTATAAATTATGTAGAACATAAGAAAGGAGAGTTCTATGCTGTACAAGCTATGGGTGGGCCTATGGAGTATTGAGGTAATTAATTCTGAGCTCGGGGAATATGAGTATTTTGGCAATTGAGTGTGGGGATGAAATAAAACCCTAGAGGTTTAATAACCCTGGGGATAGGTTGAAATTATAGACCTAATCCCTAAACTCCTCAAAATTAAATGATTAGCTGAGCTATAATGAATATTACGAAATTGGGAGAGGGGATAATTTGCACAATGAGGACTTAATCCCTACCCTCTTCAAAATTTAAAATAATCAAATCATTACTAAATTGAGGTAAAATTGTGGTTGGAATTCATAATTAAATTATTAAATTAGAACTCCGTCAACATGTCTGTTTCTTTATTGCAAAGATCTTCTAGTAGTAAGGCAGGATGGGTAACTAGAGCCATAAATGATTGTAACCAGTCGCTGGACCAAATACCTCTGTCCAAGGAGAGAATAAATAGTCTCCTAAATATCCTGAAAGATCGATGGAATAAGTACAAAGAGAGTTACTTATCTTTAGAAGCGGCTAGAGTAAAGGCTGAGAATAAGGAACTCTTAGAGTCAGAAACTACAAGGTTTGAAAACAAATTAGAAGAATACTTAACTGTAGTAAAGACTCTAGAGTTAAAATTAGCTGACACTGCCGCGGAAACACAAGTTGTGGCACAGCAGAGTAGAGCTGTGTTACCACAAATAACGCTTCCGGAATTTGATGGGGAGCAGAACTGGAAATCCTTCTGGGACCAGTTCAGATATTTGGTACACGATAGAACAGATCTCCCTAAAGTCACCAAACTTACCTACTTGTTAGGACAGGTCAAAGGAACACCATATCAACTGATAAAAGAATTACCAGTAGAAGAAAATAACTATGAGGTGGCTTTGACCATCCTTAGACAAAATTACGAAGACAGGGAGCAAGTTATAAATCGTTTATTAAAGGCTCTGATAGAATTACCCACGCCTAGGCACGATTTTGATTCCTTGCAAAAATTTAGAATTGCACTAAGTTGTAATTTAAAGGCCTTAGGTACTTACGAAGATATTAAGACATCAGATTGGGTGCTTTCAAGAATTGTGTCCTTAAAGCTACCACCGAAAACCAAGGATGCTTTGTATGGTAGGTGCCAGAAAGATAATTTCTCCTGTGAAGAGACTGAAGAAGGCTTGATGCAACTCTGTAAACATTTGCAAGGAACATTAAACACTACGGAGGTCAAACAGAAGACTGAAGTAAAGAAAAAACCCACTAACCAACTGATAGGGAAAGTTAAGTCAGAGAAGACTAAGTATGTGCCTAAAGAAGAGAGAGGTACTTTCCTTAGCTCCACAAAGGCCGAGGATAAAGTACTAAAGATAAGGAATAGACATGCTGAGGATATTAAGGAAATAAAACCTTCCATGGTAAAAGACAGGAAAGTTTGTGTCTTTTTTGGTGAGCAACATTCCAGTGTATCTTGTCAACAGTACCCTGATTATGCTTCCAGAGTAGGGAAGCTTCAGGAACTGGGGTGTTGTATAATCTATATGAACTCCGAACATGCTGCCGCGGACTGTAAGACTAAATTAAATCTTTGCTTTAAATGCAAAAAAGATCATCATCATAGTGCTTTATGCCCTAGGATGAAAACTGAGGTTCCTAAACCTGCAAGCGTCATGACAATTGCAAATGTGAATGTTCCATTAGTAATGCCAGCTGCAGTACCAATGGCAGATGTGAACGTATTGTTTGAGAATAGAAACCAATTGGTATGTACCCTGTTTGATACGGGTGCTCAGAAAACCTTCATTTCTGCAGACATTGTGAAGAAATTAAAGTTACCAGTTATCGGCAAGGTAAATCTAGCCATTACAGGATTCTTGACAACTAGGAAGGCTCAGTCTTTTGATTTAGTTAGACCTGTAATACAATTAGGCAGATATAAATGCCGTATAACAGCAGCTGTGCTTGATACTATGGAGACAAGTATATACATAAAGGGATTGAAGGAAACCTCTGATCATTTGCAAGGTTCAGGGATAAAGTTGGCTAAACAGAATGTTGAATCAGATACTGTGGGTCCATAAAAATGATAATTGGTTCTGATTATTGTGGAAGATTCCTACATAGGACTTCAAAAGGAATAAGGTACAGTTGTTCAAGAGTCCAGGAGGTAACCTTATTATGGGTCAGTTGCCTTTTCCAAAACAAGTTAAAGGAGAGGCCAAACTAGTAGACTCAGTCTTTGTTACCCCCACACAGTCATTGGTGATAGCTAGAATAGGTGCAGAATTAGAACCTACTCAGATAAATGACTTGTTGGATGAAAACATTGAACCTGTACACAAACTGTGGGACCTAGACAGTATAGGTATACACTCTGAGGAACCAACCCCTGAAGATAAAATAACACTGGACTTGTATAATCAGTCTGTGGAATTTAAGGATGGACAGTATTGGGTAGGATTACCATGGAAACTAAACCACTCAGAGTTACCAACAAATTACCAAGCAGCTAAAGCTCAGTTAAATTCTCTTCTAAGAAAGTTGAGAGAGAAACCAGAACATCTGATCCTATATGATAATATTATAAGGGATCAATTGAAGAATAAATTTATAGAAGAGGTAGAATACCCTGTTAACCACAAAGAAGGACACCACTTACCACATCATGCTGTAAGCAAGGATTCAGTAACTACTCCCATAAGGATAGTATTCAACTGTAGTAGTAAAGCGTCCAAGGGATCAGCTAGCTTGAACGATTGCCTATACTCTGGACCTACACTAACAGAGAAGTTAGGGAATGTGTTACTAAGATTTAGAGAGAAACCTTACGCTTACACAGCAGACATTAGTAAGGCTTTTCTCAGAATAGGACTGAGAGATGAGGATAGGAAATTTACAAAATTCCTCTGGCCTCATGATCCTCAAAATGAGGATTGTCCATTGAAAACTTACTGTTTCCGATCGGTGCTCTTTGGCTCTTGTGCTAGTCCTTTCCTACTTTGCAACACTCAAAAGCATCATTTTGAAAATGCCAAATGTCCAGAAATAGGGCAGGCTTTTTATATGGATAATTTGCAAGGTGTTGCTGATACAGAATCGGAAGCTTTGAAGACCTATGAAGTAGCCAATTCCGAATGTGGGAAGGCAAATTTGCCGTTACAGAGGTGGAATACAAAATCACCGCTTTTGAGGAATAAAATAAAAGAGGACTATCCAGATTCTGACATTCCCAAAATTCAAAATGTGTTAGGTCTTAACTGGGATACAACAGGTGATGTAATAAGTTTTAAACCAAGTAAGTTCTCTGATGTCACTCTCACCAAGAGGTCCTTTTTAAGTCAGGTTTCCAAGCTATTTGACCCATTAGGATTTGTCAGTCCTATAGTTATTAGGGGCAAATGTTTAGTACAGGAGGCTTGGCGAGAAAAGTTAGACTGGGATACTGAATTGGGTGAGACATATGTTGAACAATGGGAACAGATTAGAAAGGAGTTTGAAACTACATCAAGCATATGTATTCCCAGGAAAATAAATAGTAATGAGAAGTCGCACTTACACATATTTTGTGATGCTTCTCAAAGGGCCTATGGAGCAGTAGCTTATTGCGCAACAGGAGAGGATAGTAAGATTATAATGTCCAAAGCCAGAGTTGCGCCAATTAAAGAAAGAACCCTACCTCAAATGGAATTGGCTTCCATAGAAGTAGGAACTAAATTGGCCAGGTATATAACCACAACTCTTGATACTCAGTTTGAGGATATTTACATATGGACTGACAGTGAGATTTGTCTTTACTGGATAGGGAAGGAAGACAGTAAAATTCCTTTCGTCCGTAATAGAGTGAAGACTATTAAAGAGCTGTCTTCCAAATTTAGTTTCATGTATGTGTCCTCCAAACAAAATCCAGCTGATCTGCTCTCGAGAGGTTCGACCGTAAGGAGACTGATCAAAGATAACTTGTGGTTTAAAGGTCCTAAATGGTTACTCACTAAGGATTGGCCTGAACAGAAACTACAGTATTGCCGAGGTTAGTGTAGTGAACTTGGATCCTGTAGTACCTGAGCCAGAAGTAATTGACATCAGCCGATTCTCATCAATAAGACAACTTCTAAATACTACTAAATTGGTTGTTGAATTTTTGAATCAGAATTCTCTGGTAAATTACCAATATTCTGGGAATCGAACCAGGGACTCTCAGATGAGAGCCAGGCAGCATACCACTACACCACGACCAGGTAAAAGTTAACTCACGTTGTCACAATCTTGTAACCAACGTCCCTCCGCCCCCACTGTGGGCATCAAGAGGATGAGTTAACCCCCTGGCACTCGGGCAAGTAGATGCTTTTAATCTATCCCAAGCACTTACGGCAAGTCAGAATGAAGGGAGAAACCTGTACTGTACACAGGAAAAATCATCTGGTAAATTACCAATATGCTGGGAATCGAACCAGGGACTCTCAGATGAGAGCCAGGCAGCATACCACTACACCACGACCAGGTAAAAGTTAATTCACGTTGTCACAATCTTGTAACCAACGTCCCTCCGCCCCCACTGTGGGCATCAAGAGGATGAGTTAACCCCCTGGCACTCGGGCAAGTAGATGCTTTTAATCTGTCCCAAGCACTTACGGCAAGTCAGAATGAAGGGAGAAACCTGTACTGTACACAGGAAAAATCATCTGGTAAATTACCAATATGCTGGAAATCGAACCAGGGACTCTCAGATGAGAGCCAGGCAGCATACCACTACACCACGACCTGTGTACAGTACAGGTTTCTCCCTTCATTCTGACTTGCCGTAAGTGCTTGGGATAGATTAAAAGCATCTACTTGCCCGAGTGCCAGGGGGTTAACTCATCCTCTTGATGCCCACAGTGGGGGCGGAGGGACGTTGGTTACAAGATTGTGACAACGTAAGTTAACTTTTACCTGGTCGTGGTGTAGTGGTATGCTGCCTGGCTCTCATCTGAGAGTCCCTGGTTCGATTCCCAGCATATTGGTAATTTACCAGATGATTTTTCCTGTGTACAGTACAGGTTTCTCCCTTCATTCTGACTTGCCGTAAGTGCTTGGGATAGATTAAAAGCATCTACTTGCCCGAGTGCCAGGGGGTTAACTCATCCTCTTGATGCCCACAGTGGGGGCGGAGGGACGTTGGTTACAAGATTGTGACAACGTAAGTTAACTTTTACCTGGTCGTGGTGTAGTGGTATGCTGCCTGGCTCTCATCTGAGAGTCCCTGGTTCGATTCCCAGCATATTGGTAATTTACCAGATGATTTTCCCTGTGTACAGAACAGGTTTCTCCCTTCATTCTGACTTGCCGTAAGTGCTTGGGATAGATTAAAAGCATCTACTTGCCCGAGTGTCAGGGGGTTAACTCATCCTCTTGATGCCCACAGTGGGGGCGGAGGGACGTTGGTTACAAGATTGTGACAACGTGAGTTAACTTTTACCTGGTCGTGGTGTAGTGGTATGCTGCCTGGCTCTCATCTGAGAGTCCCTGGTTCGATTCCCAGCATATTGGTAATTTACCAGATGATTTTCCCTGTGTACAGTACAGGTTTCTCCCTTCATTCTGACTTGCCGTAAGTGCTTGGGATAGATTAAAAGCATGTACTTGCCCGAGTGTCAGGGTTAACTCATCCTCTTGATGCCCACAGTGGGGGCGGAGGGACGTTGGTTACAAGATTGTGACAACGTGAGTTAACTTTTACCTGGTCGTGGTGTAGTGGTATGCTGCCTGGCTCTCATCTGAGAGTCCCTGGTTCGATTCCCAGCATATTGGTAATTTACCAGATGATTTTTCCTGTGTACAGTACAGGTTTCTCCCTTCATTCTGACTTGCCGTAAGTGCTTGGGATAGATTAAAAGCATCTACTTGCCCGAGTGCCAGGGGGTTAACTCATCCTCTTGATGCCCACAGTGGGGGCGGAGGGACGTTGGTTACAAGATTGTGACAACGTGAGTTAATTTTACCTGGTCGTGGTGTAGTGGTATGCTGCCTGGCTCTCATCTGAGAGTCCCTGGTTCGATTCCCAGCATATTGGTAATTTACCAGATGATTTTCCCTGTGTACAGTACAGGTTTCTCCCTTCATTCTGACTTGCCGTAAGTGCTTGGGATAGATTAAAAGCATCTACTTGCCCGAGTGCCAGGGGGTTAACTCATCCTCTTGATGCCCACAGTGGGGGCGGAGGGACGTTGGTTACAAGATTGTGACAACGTGAGTTAACTTTTACCTGGTCGTGGTGTAGTGGTATGCTGCCTGGCTCTCATCTGAGAGTCCCTGGTTCGATTCCCAGCATATTGGTAATTTACCAGATGATTTTTCCTGTGTACAGTACAGGTTTCTCCCTTCATTTTGAATCAGAAGGTGGGGTTTCAGAAATTAGATCCCCTAAAATACTGGCTGAAAAGAGTTCAAAGAAATTCTTACGGGGAAATATATAAACTTTTAGGCCAAGACACTGGAAAAAGGAATAAGCTGATGAAGAATTTAGGCTTGTTCTTAGACGGAAAAGGTCTGATAAGATGTCGAGGCCGATTGGTAAAGGCTGACTTGCCCATCCAAACCAAACATCTCATTTTATTACCTAAGAGTGGATGCTTTGTACAACTTATCATAAAGGAAGCCCATGATTCCACTCTCCATGGAGGTGTGCCGCAGGCCTTAGCCCAAATTCGGGAAAGGTACTGGATTCCTAAGGGTAGACAGGTTATTAAAAAATATCTCAAAAACTGCATCATTTGTAGGAGGTATGAGCAGCGACCTTATATCTACTCAGGACCACCAGCCCTACCGAAGGATAGGGTGAACATAAGTCGGCCCTTCCATATAACAGGAGTGGACTACACAGGGGCTATAACTGTTACGGGTGAGGAAACTCCCCATAAAGTTTACATTTGTTTATTTACTTGTGCCTACACAAGGGCAGTCCATCTAGAATTTGCGGAAGACTTAAGCTCAGAGACATTCCTCAATGTCTTTCACAGATTTGCCGCAAGAAGGTCTTGTCCTGGCAAGTTAATAAGTGACAACGGAACTAATTTCGTTGGAGCAGCACCTTTACTGTTGAACATAATGAACGACCCAAAGGTTAAGTCGGCGCTGGGAATCCGAAATTGTATTTGGCAGTTCACAGCTCCAAGAGCTCCATGGCAAAATGGATTTACCGAAAGAATGATTGGTATTGTCAAGAACTGCCTGAGGAAAACATTACATAGAACTAAGATCACGAGAGAAGATTTAAGAACGGTAATAACTGAAACTGAAACCAGGGTTAATAATAGACCCTTGACTTATCAAGATGACACTAGCGACTCGCTAGAGGCCTTAACACCGGCTCACATGTTACATGGCAGGAAGCTCCATCCGATGCCTTGTGTGGATATCCAGGAAGAAGTTGATGATCCTAACATAGAAAATAATGATTTAGGACAACATCTGCGGGAGGGATATCTACGTCTGAAAAGGGTGCTGGATACTTGGAATAGACATTGGAGCGAAGAGTATCTTTTGAGCCTACACGAGAGGTTTTATGGAGCTCAAGCTGCCAGCAACAAATCAGTTATTAACATAGGAGATGTGGTCTTAGTGAAGACTGAACAGCCAAGATCCCAGTGGCCATTAGCTAAAGTGATCTCCACACACCCAGATTCTGAAGGGGTGCTGAGACTCGTAAAAATAAAATGCAGGGGACATACCAGTATAAAAACTATTGATAAACTGGTACCCCTTGAGTTAGCAGCCACTCCGGATCCAGAGTATGATGAAGATCAAACGGGTCAAGAGGCGCGACCTAGTAGGGCCGCAGCACAAGGTTCTCGAGAACTATGGAGGGAACTCTTGGCTAAGGGTCATATTACATGATACAACGTATCATTTTCCGCCGGCTCCAAAACTGTGGGAAATATTTTCCCCCAGAGCAGTTGCGCTCTCTATTTTTATCATAGTTATCCCTGGTTAAAGGCAGAGGAAAAATTGAGACCGTTGTTAATTATTCAAGCGGTTTTAATAACCCAGAAATTACGTTCTCTTTAATAATTCTTGTTATTGATAAATTAAATGCTACTGCATTTAACCCCCGTGGACAACTATACTTTGTAAATACATGTAATTATGTGGTATTTTCCACTGACCTAAACTGCGTCTGCGCGTTAGGTGACGTGGCAGCAGGGAAAGATTCTCCTGTTAAGGCAGATGTGGAATTAAGATATTTACATAGTTAAAGGGAATATTTGATCTCACTTTAGTTTAAGTAAAACTAAGATTAATTTGTTAGATTTGCCCTGTACATATCATGATGTAATTTAACTGTATTTAGTAGTGTAATTAAATAAGAGTTGGCAACCCACAATTCGATGAAGAGTTGGGGCTTGCCGCGTTCACTCACTCTGCTCCTAGCTCTCGTGGAGTTAGCACGGTTGTATATACACACCATAAGGACGCTTGCTTGCTCAAGCAACTGTACCAAGCAGCCTCATCGTGATCGGTTAACGATCACTCCCTCTTCACTAGCTAAGTAACCTTTACGAATTGGCCAATTCAAGGGGGGATTAGCTATGGGATAGAAGAGAAATAGTTATTGTAGGTGAGTTAAGTTCAAGTTACGTTTCGCCTAATTCTATGAGACTTGTTTGATTTACTGACAACTTTAGGGAAGAGTAACGACCTACGAGTTGTTTCCCAGAGAATTCTTGCATAGCGGTGTCCCGGCAGGGATACCGACTTGGATACATTAAACATTTTTCACATTTTGGTGCCCAGAAAGAGCGCCCCGATTTGTTTAACAGAACTAGTAAACATTTTTTCACAGGTTTACTTAACTCCTTTGCACATTCTCGTAGCACCCAACATGAAATTTCATCAGGACCATTTGCTTTTCCTCTGTCTAATTCACTTAACTCCTCCTGTATTACTTTTTCTGATATTTGTATATCTGGTAGTATGTGTGGGCATGCTTGTTCCACATAGTCCCTCTCAAATTTTTTTTCTTCTGTAAAAACTGATTGGAAATTCTTATTTAGTGCTTCACACAAATATCTTTCTCTTGTGTATAGGTGATTCCCTCGTCCGTAATGGATTGTATTTTATCTTTTACTTTGTTTTTTTTTTCTGATGTAGCTGTAAAATAGCTTCGGTTGATCACTACTTTTATTTATGATATCCTCCTCAAACTGTTTGTGGGCTTCCCTCCTTATTCTTGTATAATCGTTTCTTGCCTGTTTGTAATTATTATATGCCCTTTCACTATTGTGTCTTCTGTATCTATTCCACAGCAAATCTCTTCTTTCTTTTGATTTTTTACATTCTGTATTGAACCATTTCTGTATTTTCTTATCTGCTTCTTTGTGCTGTGGGATGTACTTCTGGACTCCTATTTCATAAAATTCACAGAATTTTTTATATACAGCATTTAAATCTTGTCCTCTAAGCACATTTTCCCAATCAACTTCTAAGAAATACTTCTTTAGGTCATGATAATTTCCCTTTTTATAGTTTAGCTCTTTTTGTAACTTTCATTGCTGTTAACTATGTCATATGCTATCCTGAAGTCGCAATTTAGTACTGCATGGTCGCTTTTGCCGAGTGGAGGGTGATATATTAAAATGTCAATATCATTTTCTTGCCTAGTAAATATGAGATCTAGCATTGAAGGTACATCGAGTCCTCTTTTTCTGGTGGTTTCCCTCACATGTTGCGTTAAGAAAAACTCTTGCACGAGATCCAGGAGTTTTTGGTCCCAACAGCTTTCTTGGCTTATTATATCTAGAGTATTCCAATTTATATTTGTATTAAAATCTCCAGTTAGTATAATTCTTTCCGATTTCTCTTCCATGTTATGTAGAAATGCTCTTAAACTCTGAATTCTCATATTCGTCTCTTTCCCATGTGTTTCATCTGGGTGGCATGTACAAATTGGCTACAATTACTTTCCCTTCAGATGTAGTGATCTCTACTGCAATCAGTTCTACTTGTGAGGGTATATCTAGTTCTATTTCTTTGACTTTTAGATTTTTCTTAGTTAAGATTATAATTCCTCTTCCTTTTTTTAAGTTTCTATCTCTTCTCCATATATTATATTCCTCTAAATTTAGTATGTCATTTGATATCCTTGGTGTTAATTTTGTTTCAGTTAGGCATACTATATGTGGTTCATTTTCTCTGACAATCATTCATCTCTAATAATTTAGATACCATTCCATCCACATTTGAGTACATGATTTGGTTCTAATACCTTCCTCCTTTTTATTCCCTCCTGTTTATGTACCACTTTCGTACCTGCAATCCTATTACTTTGTAAAAAAATGTGTTCTCTTCTTCTGATGAGTGTGTGTGTGTGTGTGTGTGTGTGTGTGTGTATTTGCATATATCTACAAAACCCTCTTACATTATTGTCCTAATGAAACAAGTGGTACAGAGTCCGTAACATCTTCAGTGACTAGCAATTAAATATAATTTATAAGAATCATGTGCGCTCTCAGCTTGAATATTGCTCACATTTGTTGAATGGATGCGGGTAGGTTGCGCTAAAACAACTACGGTAAACAAACTTCAGGAGAAAGGTGTTACAATTATTAATAACCTTACTGTTACAAATGAACTACATCCCCAACAAGCAATAAGGATGTTGCCTCCCTTGAGTTATTGTACAGATACTTTTATGGCAAATGCTCAGACGAAGTTCCATCCATTGTGCCACCTCTTCATGCCTTCCCTCACAGTACACGAGCATTTGGTAGGGCTCGGGACAGGACTGTAACACTGTCATATTGCAGAACTATTGCCTATCAGAATTCTTTTATTTCCAGAACTGCATCTCTTTGGAAATCGCTTCCCCAGAGTTGATACCCCTAAATTTCAACCTACTGCAGTTCAAGTCCAACTGTTACAGGTTTTTTATGAATGGAGGACACCTGTAATCTGATGTATGGATTATTTTCCTAAAATTCATTTGTTTTCTTTCCTATGGTGTGTTATTTAAAAAGTGCCGTTAAAATATGATTATTTTTATTCAGCTCTTTTACAAAAACGTTTGAAACCCACTGGTGACAAGGCTCCTTCAGTAACACAACCGAGCCTCCTTCAGTCAGTAACACAGTCCAGCCTCCTTCTGTCAATAACGCAAACAACCGTCCTTCAGTAACACAACCAAACCTTCTTTAGTAACGCAAACAAATTTCCTTCAGTAAGCAACAAAACCCATCATCTTTCAGCCATTAGCACAGCCAGTTCTCCTTCAGAAAGTAGCACTACAAAGCTTCCTTCAGTCAGCAACACAACCAAGTCTCCATCAGTAACGTGCCAACCCTCCTTCAGTCGGTAGTCCTCATACTCGTATAATCGATCCCAAGTTGCACCAATAAATCTATAATCATTTCCCTCCTCTAAATGTGATCTGTTTTTGTTAGATTTGTAAGGGCAGCCCAGAATCTTTATACATTCTTTGTGTTCTTTTTTATTACAAATTAAAGTCACGAGAGGAGTATTATCATGTCATTTTATTGTTCCAGGAAGTGCACGAAAACGAGAAAACAGAATCTTCCTGTCGTATTCATTCTGTAACAACGAGTCCATGTGTTCACCAAAAGTTTGTGAATCTGCCCTCGGGATTTCTGAGCATGGCAAAAAGTCATTATGTCAGTATATTATACAGTAAGATTTACACTGAAGCTTCAATGACTGTAGCCGTTTGGAGAAAATACACAAATCTTCAGTGAGTGTAGCCGTTTGGAGAGAATGATGTGAAAGTGATAAGATTTGGTAGAGAAGCTCTATTGCATTCAGGTTTATACATTTTTACCTTAACCTGATCCAGACCATTTTCCTTTTGCAGCTTATTTCACGTAGGTCAATAGAGGAAAAATGCATTACTAATGATCTACATCTTTTCCACGACACATCTTCGTGACTAACATTATCTATCAGTATTAATATTTTCCTGTAACAGTATTCAACTTAAAGAGATGACAGTTTTATGCCTGGTCAGAGTAAAAAGCAGTATAGTGAAAAATCCTTTCTCAAGGTTCTTCACTACGGAAGTTTATCCTCAGTAAATTAAGCTTGGCACTGTTCCCCGTCGTATCAGGAGTTTTAAATTCATTTCGTATAATCACTGGGAAACCCCGCTTTGTCACCAAACTGTACTTCACTGTAAAGACAGTCTCGCCATAGTTAATAATCATGCAATCTTATTTAAATTCACACTTTGTCTCTTGAGATATTTGACAAGAGGATGCTTTCAATAAATGTTGTCGTTGGGTAGTATTTTTATTACATCCCTCTGACCATTATGTGGAAAGTTTTCATGTAATAATAACATCATACCGTAAAGCACACTCATCAGTGTGGGGCTCGAACCCACCTCGCCATTACAGGTCTAGAAGTTATGTGGCTGTCGCGCTTTTACGACGCTTTACCCATCAGATCTACAGTACACACCACGACGTATTGCAATGGAGGTGGTCGGGAATTTATGTTTTTCCCATGTAGCGGCATTTTGTTATTTTGGTTCCGTCTGTTATTTTAGTTCAGGAAATAATTACCTGGTGATGTTTCGGACCCTTATTATTTGGATCCCAATCCTATCCTAACCAAACCTAACCTAATATATTTTTTTTACACTTCTACCTAATTACTACATTAATATGGGTTACAACACCGAACTAACTGGATGGAACGCCTGTCACAGGCTGCTGTTCTACTAAACACCACGCTAAGGCACAGGGAAGCATTACGTGCATTCTTTATTTTTAATTTTCTGTTTAAAATTATAATTCTCAGCCTATTTTTCTGTATTTCAGTCGACATGTGAACTAGTATTTTCTGTTCTTTTGGTGATATCCGAATAATAAGGGGCCGAACAGCACTAGGTTTATTTACCCGGAGCTAAAATAAAGGATGGAACCAAAATACCACTACACAGGTCACCATGGTTGACATGTTGTATACATTTTCGATTTCTCTGACTTTTAGCTAATAAAGACTGTCATTAATAACTCCTCCAGTACGGTGACGCCTTTCTTTTTCTTTTTTTTTTCTTTTTTCGTACAGACGCGGACAGTAACACTTTACTACTTATTAGTCCAGTAATTATGAAGCTCTTACACAGTATTCTGAGAAGCTTGTTGGGTTCCGAAAAAGTCATCACTGGGTTTCGGAAATCATTGATCACTGCCTCATTAGGCATCCCTTTGAAGAGGATCAGCATTTATGTCCGCTCCTGTACATTTTTCTTGGCGCTGCTGGAAGTATTACACTCAGCATAGGAGAGCATCGTAGTAGTGAAGATAATCATGAAGGCTATATCGAACCCCTCTACCTCCAACATTACCATCAGAGCTGAATAAAAACGTCTGGTGACAACCAGAATAAAGAGGAATAAGACCTCGGTCAGAAGGGTTAAAACTGTGTTTTACCAAATTCTCTTCAGTAACTTCGACATTCCTTATAATGCTTTCAAACAATCTTTTTTCTGGCTATTTCTAGACTGACGTTAGGATAGACATTTCCAAATGGATGCGTTACGTGTAGCTTCCGCAGACTCTTCCACTACAAAACGTCTCCTTCCAGTTGAGTAAAATCGACTGGAGATAGCAAAACTAAGCAACGAAATCTGTCCCTGTGCAGAAGGTGTTAAATTTTCAGTGTAATGTAATTGGATAAACTTTAAATATACTCTTGGTACTTTCAGATTATTTTATTGAACTTTAAAGAAGGCCTCTTTATTGAGGGGGCTCCTCCAGTTCGTAAAGTCTCTCTTAGACTGAATCAAATGATTTAGAGTTAGAAGAAATGGAAAGTGACTGAGCGGAAGAAACACTACAAAATGAGGGCAGTTTCATTCCGTGTTTTGTTGTATAATTTTCTTTTTATTCATTGAATCTATTTTTTCTAGATCTAGTTTGGTTAACATGCTTTGTATTTGTTTACGAGTACATTTATTACTACAAAAAATTTTGCCAACACTTGTCCGGTCCGATGTTAAATATCAAACTAAAAAATTGGCTATGGGGTATATAACAAAATATGGACTCATGAGCGAAATATGGGAAGGAAAGATAGTCTCCGACGTTTGGGGACTCTCGAGAAATGTTTACAATGCGATACTTACAGGGGATGTTGGACAATTTTTATCGTGGCATGAGGACACATTTTGTAAAGTGATGGTTGATGGTTGTCTGAGTGATTCGTTTGAAGTCAAGTCCGGAGTAATTCAAGGTGGTGTCCTATCGCCTTTACTATTTATATTGGTCATTGATTACATTATGAAACGCGTTGGAACAGAAACCGGTGCAGGTATACTTTGGGGAGAGAACAGGAAACTTTTGGATTTAGATTATGCAGATGATATAGTTTTGATTTGTGATGGGCCAGAAGAGATGCAGAGAGTGTTGGACTGTTTGGTGAGAGAAGGTCGCAAGGTGGGTTTGGTTATTAATTGTGGAAAAACTGAAATAATCAATATGAATATGGAAAATGCGCAGGAATGTGTAATTGGAGGTATGGTTGTAAAGCAAGTTGATAGGTTTAAATATTTAGGTACTTATTTAGCCAAGGGTGGTTCTTTGAACTTTGAATTCGAGGAAAGGTTAAAGAAGGCTAATCAGGCAATGGGAATGCTTAAAAATATTTGGAATAATAACAATTTCTCTGTGCATACAAAAATCAAACTTTATAAGGTAATGGTTAGGAGTATCTTAATTTATGGACACGAGTCTTGGTACAGCACAGTGACTATGGAAAATAAATTCTTGGTGTTTGAAAACAAAGCACTTAGAAGAATATTAGGAGTTAAGTGGTGGGAAAGGATACCAAATAGTAGAATTAGAGAAATAACGGGAGTGCAGCCGATCGATGAATATGTTAGATTCTCACGATGGAAGTGGCTAGGACATGTGTATAGGAGACAGGGAATAGTACGAGGTACACCAGGGTGGGTGGCACTTGGTAGGAGAGGTAGAGGAAGGCCAAAAGAGACGTGGGTGAGGACAATGAGACGGGAAGCTGGAGATGAGTGTTGGGGAGATCTTGAGGAGCTAGCACAAGATAGGATGTGGTGGTGTGAGTTCATCGAGGCCCTATGCATCCCCGAGGGTGCCACAGGAAATGATTGATTGATTGATTGACATCCTCATAGTGCTGAATTTTGGCTCCGGGTCTCTGTTTATGGTACAACTGAGAGTAAATGAATTATCAAGTAATTTGTTTTGAAGATTGTCTCTCTCTCACCACCCTTATCAGCTAATATCAGTTCAAAACAATGGAATACAGCTAAAAGTGAGACGGAGGACGTTACGTAAACTGAGTTACTTTATGAACCGTAAACTGTGCTGATCAATATAAAGAACAGTATCGTTCCTAAGATAATTTTCGGAACAAGAATGAATAATTCAATACAGACTTTTGTATATTCTGAGGACAGAGTCCACCCCAGTGCTTTTGAATTAATGGTCCATTTGTTAATGATATAGGCACTCATGAAGATTAAGGCTAGATTGTTAAAAGTTTTAATACCTCCGTGTTTGGGTGTTACAAAGGATAATATTTTCGGCTTATGGGTGCATTGGCGCCATCCCCACGTAGTGTCTACCGACACTCTGATATATGACAACTACTTGATGGGCATCAGCCCTACAGCATCATCATAATTTTACATCTTTGCTTAGTGCTGGACTTCATGAATGCATGAAGAACATGAAATTCTTAGTTTATGAACAAGCAGGCTTCAGAAAAATATTTAACACTCTGGACCGTAAATTTACCTTGCATACTGGTATTCTGTTTGAGTACTATATTACACACACATACACACACACACACACACACACACACGCACACGCACACACACACACAGGTGAGACAACAGAGGAGTCAGGCGAACATCACTGAGCTCCACCCTGGGGATACCTAAGTTGTATCTGTTTATGGGTCCAGCGCGTTTAGGCTAATTTAAGTACTGATCCAAGATAGCAAGTAAACATATATAAATCAGTGTCCAGGAATGTTTACTTACGTCAGCTGGACAACACGAAGGCGAGCAGACGGCAGAGTGATGCAAAAACTGTAAGTAGAGATTATCTTTTCTTTGAGATGGCTTCTTATTTTGGAATGATGCCTTTAGAAGGTGTAAAGAGACAAAGGTAAAAAACAGGATGAAGATTTCTACCCAGGACTGGTTAAAAAGGAAACTTACGATAAGTTAATTGAAAAAGTAAACAGATTAGGGAGAACTTTTCAAAGGGAAATCTATGAAATCAAGAATAAACTACGCAAACAGAAAGGAAAAAATGAAGAATTAATAAAGGAAATAAGCAGAAAAACAACAACAACAATTGAATCATCAGCTGAGGTAAATTCACTGAGAACGAAGGCTATTTAATGGGATGTACAGTACAGTTGTCAACCATGCGAGAATTATGGATGATTTCAGAAATGATACGGAGAAAATCAGGTAAGCAAGCAGTCTGATAAACCAAAGTAGTAATACTGAAGAGAAAATAACACAGGTAAATGAACTGGTGAGAAATTGCAAAGATGAGGTACAAACTACACATGATGAAATGCTGAAATTAAAGAATGATTTAGAAACAAAAGTAGAAGAATAAAGTAAGGAAGTGAAAGAAATCATAAAAAACAACCCAAAACTTGTCAGGGAAGCTGTAGAGATTAACAAATCTATATCAATCAGTGGCATAGATGAAGAAAAAAGAAGTCTCATGGGACAAAAGGATATAGGAAATATAATGAATATATTGACACAAGTATTAGAGGATTTAAGTGATAGAGATATAGAAGAACATAAAAGGCGAAGGAAATATGAGAGAAGTAAGTCAAGGCCCCAGAAAGTAACATTCCAAAGTGCAAACACTGTAGAGGAAATATCAGAAAATGCCAACAAACTAATGGAAAAAGAGGAATTTAAAAACGTATGGATAAAAAGATGTCTAACTCGAGAGAAGTTGAGAACACTAAAGGAGAAGAGGGAGGAAGGAAAAGCAAAGAATGAGGAAAGATCAGAGGAAGAGTAATTTTTTTTTGTTTTTACAAAGTAACTGGACTGCAGGTACGAAAGTGGTACATAGCCAGCAGGGAATAAAAAGAAGGAAGTACTAGACTCAAGCTACGGCAAGTACTGTATGTAAACAAAACGATTAAGTTGATATACTCAGAGATGGAATGGTATCTAAATTATTAGAGATGAAAGACTATACCAAAGAAAGGAACTATATTGTCTAACTGAAACAAAATTAACTCCAAGGATATCAATTGATACCATAAACTTAGAGGAATTCAATATATGGAGAAGAGCTAGGAATTTAAAAAAAGGAGAAGGAATTATAATATTGACAAAGAAAAATCTACACGTCAGAGAAACAGAACTCACAAGTAGAACCGATTGCAGCAGAGATTAACACATCTGAAGAGAAAGTAACTGTGGCTAATTTATACATGGAACCCGAAACATATATTTGGGAAAGATGTGACTATGAAGACCTGGCAGAGAATACAGTGCAGAGTTTAAGAGCATTACTACATAGAATGGAAGAGAAATCTGAAAGAATTATATTAACTTGAGATTTCAATACAAATATAAATTGGAATACTTTTAACGTAAAAAGGCATGAAAGCTATTAGGACCAAAAGCTCCTGGATCTTGTGCAGGACTTGATCGTAACACATGTAAATGAAAACACCAGAAAATGAGGACTTGATCCATCTGTACTAGATCTTATATTTACTAGGCAAGAAAATGATATTTACAGTATAATGTGTCACCCTCCATTCGACAGAAGCGACCATGCAGTATTAAACTGCAACTTCAGGATTGCATATGACATAGTGAACAGTAATGAGAGTTACAAAAAAAGCCTAAAGTACAAGAAGGACAACTACCCTGACCTTAAGAAGTATATCTTAGAAACAGATTGGGAAAAGGGGCTTAGAGGACAAGATTTAAATGTTATATATAGAAAATTCTGTGATTTGTATGAAATAGGAGTCCAAAATTACATCCCTCAGCACAAGCAGAAAGTAAAAGAGAGAGAGAGAGAGAGAGAGAGAGAGAGAGACTTGCTGTGGAATAGATGCAGAAGACTCAGTAGTGAGTGGGCATATAACTATAAACAGGCAAGAAACGATTATACATGGATGGGGAGAGAAGCTCAAAGACAGTTTGGAAAAGACACACACAAAAAAAATAGTGATCAACGGAAACTATTTTACAGCTACATTCGAAGCAAAACTAAAGTTAAAGTGCAGTCAGTTACGGACGAGGGGATCATCCATACATAAGAAGATATTTGTAAAGTACTAAATAAGTATTTCCAATCAGTTTTTACAGAAAAAAATAGTATTGAGAGAGATGATATGGAACATGCATGCCCATATATAATACCAGATATATAAATATTAGAAAAAAGAAGTACAAGAAGAGTTAAGTAAATTAGACAACGGAAAAACAAATGGTCCTAATGAAATTTCAGGCTGGGTGCTACAGTACATGAATGTGCAAAAGAATTAAGTAGACCAATCTATTTAATATTCAAGAAATTCTTAGGTCAAAGAAAACTACCTGATATTTGGAAGAACACAAACATTGTTCCCCTATTCAAGAAAGAGCATAGACAGAATCTACTCAACTACTGACCAGTATCACTGACCAGTGTTGTAAGTAGGATACTAGAAAAGCTGATAAGAAAAGTTTGGATAAACCATCTAGAAGAACACAATAAGATAACAGAAAGGAAGTTCGGTTTTGGAAATGGAAAATCATGTGTTACTAATCTATTAAGCTACTTTGATAGAGTTGCAGAAACGTTACAGAAAAGAGAAGGATGGATGGACAGTATCTAATTAAATTTCAAGAAGGCATTTGACAGAGTACCGCACCAAAGACTTCTATGGAAACTGTACCATCAAGGCGGAATACAAGGCAACCCGTACTGTTGGGTGCAAGATTTTCTCAGAAAAAGGAAAATGAGAACAGTACTAAGGGGTAATTACTCATCATGGAGGGATGTGACTAGCAGAGTTCCACAGGGTTCAGTGCTGGCACAAATTATGTTTTTAGTGTATATAAAATAATAATGACAGTAACACTGGAAATGGAAGCTATCTAAGTATGCTTGCGGATGATGCAAAAATACAAAGGAAAATTACTAGCACAAAATCTTGCAGAAAGAAGCAAGAATTAAATATACTTCGTGAATGGAGCTATACATGGCATATATCATTCAATGTGGACAAGTGTCATGTAATTAAGTAAGGTAAATGTGGAAAAAAAACCAGATTGGGATTACAGGTTATGAAGTTCAAACCTACACATATCAGAAAGGGAGAAGGACCTAGGAGTGATTATCAATAACAGACTATCTCCGGCTGACCACATCAGTGAGAAGGTACGGAACATATAACATATATACACTGCTTGCTAATGCAAGAATAGCATTCACATACATTAATGAAAACATGCTGAGAAAGATAACGTCATTCATCAGACCAACCTTGGAGTATGCATCAGTGGTCTGAAATCCTCATCTCAACACATAGATAAGATAGAAAAAGTACCAAGGACCGCTAGAAGATGGGTACCAAGCTTCAAGGATCTAAGCTACGAAGAAAGACGAGAGAAATTGAATCTACCAACACTACAGGAAAGAAGAAAAAGAGGAGACGATTGTGCTATATAAATGCATCTCAGGGAGAGAGAAAATAGACATAAATGGGTATATACCTATGGGGAAGCATCAGCAAGACACTGCAAAAAACTACATAGAGAGGTGACAAAGACGTAAGGAAATTCAGTTTCCCAAATAGTGCAATTGATTGAAGGAATGCACCACCGAAGGAAATAGTGTATGCCAAAACAATTCATGAATTCAAGGATATGTATGATAAAATTGTTTTAATACACGGGACAGTATGAGCTTAACTCATTGCTGTTAAGATACAATTAGGTTAGAACAATTAGTAAGAATACACACACACACACACACACACACACACACACACACACACACACACACACACACACACACACACACACACACACACACAAAAGGCCATTATACTGTGACTTCACTGACTATAGGATTTATTTCACCAAGCTCTATGGACAAAGGTGTCAAAATATAGCATTAAAGGCACGGTACAACAGGTGATAAGCAGTTTATACGAGTATAATAATAATGTTCATTCTTGTGTTCATGTTGCTGAAAAGCTTTCTTTTTATTTTCCCTTGTAATATTGGTGTAAGAAATGGCAAAAGCTTCTCTCCAGTACTTTTTGCAATACAGTATATTTATACGAATTTATAAATTACATTAGCAATCCTTTTTCTGGGGTTTCGTTAACAGTGAATCAGTTAATAACTACCTAAATGAGAATACGGACGTGTATTTCAATGTATCTGGTCTTATATATGCTGATGACACTATTATATTCACAGAAATTGATAGGCAGATGCAATATGTACTACATATCATTCAAGAATATTGCAGCCTTTGGTCATTGCCAGTAAATACAGATAAAATTAGAAATCACTCAGAAAGCTCATACCTCCGCCAATGCTATTGCCATTAAAAAGGATCCAGATCCGGATCCGTGGCGATATTGTTTGGATTACATAGGATCCTGATCTGCCCCCCAGTTTAATCAATTGTTCCTTGACCCATGCCCCACTTTTCCGCAAAGTTTAATTGAAATTCTTTGAGAACTTTTGGAGATATTGTGTGGGATACTCCGGATCCGGATTCACACCAAAGTTTAATAAATTCTTTCTTGGTCCATGGCCCACCACTCCACAAATTTTCATCGAAATTCATTGAGAACTTTTGTAGATATCGTCTGGACAAACAGACAGACAAACATAGGTAAATACACTATCTCCTCCAACTTCGTTGGCGGATGTAACAAAAATGTTTTTTCTATGGGTAAGGTAAAAAGTACTAGAGCTTTATGTTTGGTAATGATAGTACTGAAGAAGCTCATGAGTATGTATATCTTGGTATGACATTTAACTCCCAACCCACTCCCAAGTTGCTCCTGCGCTCCCTAACAATGGCGGCTGTCATATGCTCGTTCATTGGTCAGGCAGATCTCACAGCTAACACTTGGGCTTATGATATTCAGGCTCTGGCCCACACCGTACTCTATTAACCCACTGCGTCCTGACTGATTTTCCACCACTGACTCCTCTCAGTCCTGACGAATTTTGGATTTTTTTTTTTTTTTTTGGCTCAAATCTTCACTTTTGGTGAGAAATATCGAAAATTCATAGAGAAATTGCTCACCTGAGGTTTAAAATACTCGATACAGGTAGCAGTACCCCGTACCTTACTTGGTTTTCTATCAGGCTGGCTCCAAAGAAAACGAGTTCGATGGGAGGGTAACTATTCCACACCACTCATAAACGGTATTTATTTATTTATTTGGTGCGAATTTATATGTAGTACGAGAGTATATTGGTTTTCACACAGTAATATAGGCAATATAAGCATTGTTTCACTCACCAAACACATCAACATACCTGACCTTTTTTGGCAACATTAACTGATCATCATTTCTGTTTCTTCCTCTAATGCTACATAAACTTTGTCCTCCACATTGTCATCGATTGGGGAATCACTCTGGCCCTGAATTTCATACCATGGCACGACATATCTTTGCTGGCCAGGTCACTGGTAACAGGTGAATTGCCGAGACAATGGTGTCTGGGGGGGGGGTGATGCGGGGTAAGGCATTGTCCCTGCCTGGCATCTTGTAGAGGAAGGTGTCCCATGTATATGTACCAAAAATCACGCATGAAAATTGAAAATTGTGCACATTAGGGACCTTGCAATTGATGCGCGTTTTTATACATCAACGGGACTGACAGTGGCAAAACGTGTGGACATATATATATGTCAATGGGACACGGTGGGTTAAAGATCGAAAAACATCGAGACCCTCCCCCCAAAAGCTCAGCTTCTTCCCACGGTCACCTTCATCGATCGTTACATAGGTCAATGGGTGGAGGATATTTCTGTGACTATGATGGTTCTCCCGAAGTCCCGTAAAAGATCACAAGGATGGATAAATCGGGCTACATACCATCCAGATAACTCGCCCTTTTCACGCTGATGCAGACATCGCTCTCTCCACCTTACCACCCCGCTCCTCTCTCCCCGGAGTGGCATGGTGGACAACTGACCACAACTTTTTCTCAGGTGTTCAGGACAAGTTCCCTGCAGTTCTTTTGCTCCCACAACATGTGTGAAGCCTGAACTGGGCGAACCCTCATGCCATAGCTTCTCATACCTCACAACCAGCAATTTATAAGGATCTAACTAAGAATCCTCCAAAACTCCCTTGGATCTCTCCCTGACAGGCCCTGGGTGCCACCGAACAGCTGGCCTCTGTCTCTGCCAATAACACCCATCCTCTTCAAGAGCTGTCCTCCACCAAACTATTTTTACAATCGAGAACTATTAAGATCATCCCCAAAAGAGGACAATTGGCTGCTATAGCCACCTTCATCAACCATTACTTGAACCACTGAGTGAAGGATATGTGTGGTTATGACCGTTTTCCTCTAGCCTCATATATCTTAGTCAGGTGATTCGGGTGATGTATCACTCAGATGCCTTGCTCTGTTCAGCCTGACGTGAACATCGCTCCCTTCACCCTCCCATAGCAGCCCGGATATGTAAATTGGATGTTGAAACAGTTCTCTGCATAAATCTTAAATCCATTCTCTTCAGTGTAATATACAGACAGTTCAAGCTGGACGAGGAAAACGCTAAATGACTACGAAAAAATAAAATCAAGCATGGATAAAACAAACACGGTGTTAGATGGGGAAACTTCAATAATCTTGATTTTGATTTGAAAAATTTATTCAAAGAAAAAAACTGGTTGTTAGGACTATAGTCGCGGCACGAGGGTCTAAAGTTGTCATTATCGTGCCCTGTCAAAATACCCGTCAGCAGTGTGTCCTAGTTCGTGTATAATATGATAGTATGTTATTCGTGTATAATATGTTCGTGCATAGTAATATTCGTGTATAATATATTCGTGCATAATAATCTGATTAGTGTATGAAATGATACGAAATCGGATGCACTGCTAACTGGTAGGTTGCCAAGGTATGATAATGACACCTTCAGACCCGCATGCCGCGACTACGGTAGACGATGCATTGTCATGTCAGACAGTGAATACAATGACTCATGGTAATAATATACTCGACCTAGCCCTAGCAACAGGCATGGCCTAGTAAGTTTCTGTGATGTTGAAGATTTTTGTAAAAACGATCAAAATATGATTGGACGAAGTTAATAGAAACTGTAAAACGGGCATAAATAGCCTCCTTGCTTAAAGAAAAGTTAACCGATAATATCAGGAAAGAAATTTCCATCAACTAGGTTAAGTTACTACAGGTGGATAACATCGAAGTAATGTGGGAAGTTTTCACAGATCAGCTGATGCCTACGGAAATGAAAAATAAACAAAGAATTACCTGAATAATTACAGTAATAAAATAGCTTCAATGTCGAAAAACACTGACAATACCTTTGGTCGTATGAGATGATCATACAAAACACAGAAACGTGCAGAGAATCACGATGACATTACCGAATATTTTAAATTACAGCGGCAGTGTACGAAAATTATTTGAAAAACAATACAAGACAATCAGGCAATAATTTCTCATGAAGCAAAATACAAAAATAGATATTTTTTCTTATTACGTGAGGAGTAAGAAAGAAGTAATAGATAGCACAGACCCTCTACCAAGTTCGGAAAGGGAACTCACCCATGATAACCAAACAATAGCAACAACACTGAACGACTCCATTCATTCTGTAAAGAGAGAGAGAAAAAAAAAAATTCTGAATAAGTTTTCCGAGAGCCAGAGAATGATAAATTGTCAATGAAGTGATGCGACATAATTTATCCCCAGAAAGTCGGCCCAAATACAGTAAATCAACTGGCCTAGATCAGACAACCTATCGCATACTGTATGAAAGTTAGTCTTCCATATAACTAAAATAATCAATAAATCGTTAAACGAATGAAGAGTACCCAATAAGTGGAGGGTCGCTTATATAGCACCTATTCTTAGGAAAAGGCAATAGAATCGAGCCATGTATTATGTTACAATAAGTCTAACGTCAGCATTATGCAAAATTTTGACAAAAAATAGAGATAAAACTACCTTGTTCCATAATAAGCATACTTTTAAAACAATCACCATGGGTTTCATAGTAACTATTCTTGGCTTAATTTTTTTTGCTTGATTTTTTTTTTTTTTTTTTTTTTTTTTACAGACACGATAAGTGCGACGCTAAAATATCGTCAGTTATCATATGCCAAAATTTCCAGACTGAGTTTGATAAGGTCCACTGTATAAGACTACTACAAAAACTAAACGGCTGTGCCCTCTTTACCAAATTATGTTCGCGGATTGGTTGCTGGTTAGCGAACTGCAAGCAGCGTGTAATAATAAATGGCGAATCATCAGACTAGCTAGAAATAACAATCGCAGTTACTCAAGGTCAATAGGACGACCAGTTTTTGTCACTTATGTAGATAAATTCATGCATACATACATACATATCTATCTATCTATTTACCTATCTATCTATCTATTGCCAGACGCCATAATCCCGTACGGGGGGGCCATTTGACTCTGAGTTACTTGTTTTACAGGGAGGGGTTTTATATATATATATATATATATATATATATATATATATATATATATATATATATAGATAGATAGATAGATAGATAGATAGATAGATAGATAGACAGATAGATAGATAGATAGACAGATATATAGACATATTATATATATACCGTGTATATACTGTATATATATATATATATATATATATATATATATATATATATATATAGCCCGACGCCCTAATCCCGCAAAGGGTGGCGGCAGACAAAACGCCTCCAAGTCGCTCTGTCACCCACCATTTGACTACCCTCCCCCGAACTCACCCCTCCCTCTCTCATATACCTCTCAACTCCATCCCTCCACCTCATCCTCGGTCTACCTCTCCCTCTCCCCCCCTCCACCTCACCTACATACATCCTCTTAGTCAGTCTTTCATTCTCCATTCTCATCACATGTCCAAACCACCTCAGTGTATTTCTCCTAATCTTCTCAACCACATCCACATCCACCCCACAGCGTTCATTCACTTCTTCATTCGTCAACCTGTCCCTCCACGTCACTCCACATGCACCTCTCAAGTAACTCATTTCCACTGCTCTCACTCTTGAATTGTTCCCCTCTTGCAAGGTCCATGCCTCGCTTCCATACGTCAGGGTAGGGATCACAACACTATCATGCAGTGACTTCTTAACTTCCATACTCACCTCCCTATTTCTCATCACTTCTTTCAGTGAACCAACAACCTTCCTTCCCTGCTGTACCCTTTCACGCACTTCATCCCCCAAAGTTCCATCCTTACTCATCACACTACCCAAGTACTTGAATGCACTCACATTCTCCATATCCTCACCATCCAACCTCACTGCACACTCTGTGACTTCATTCCTCTCAAACACCATGACTTTACTTTTGTTTACATTAACTTTCAGGGTCCTCATCCTACACACTGTCCCAAATTCATTCACCAAACCTTGCAACTCCCATTCATCTTCACTTAACAGTACTGTATCATCAGCAGACAGCAACACCGGAAGCTTCCAAATCTCACCCTCATTCATTAGAGCCACCCCCACATCCACTGCCCTACCCTGCACCTCCTTTACAACCCCATCCATGTATATATTAAACAGCCATGGAGACATCACACAACCCTGTTTCAGTCCCACATTGAGATCAAAGAACTCACTCAGCTCACCATCCACTCGCACCGCAACCCTAGCTCCCTCGTACATACTGTTCACAGCACTCAATAATTTCCCCTCTACTCCATATATTCTTAATACCTTCCACATACCTTGCCTATCTATCTATCTATCTATTGCCAGACGCCTCAATCCCGTTTGGGGTGGCCACAAACAAATCGCCTCCAAGTCGCCCTGTCCCCCGCCATTTCACTACCCTGCTCCCAACTCACACCCCCCTCTCTCATATACCTCTCCACCCCATCCCTCCATCTCATCCTCGGTCTCCCCCTCCCTCTTCCACCCTCCACCTCACTCACATACACTCTCTTCGTCAGTCTTTCACCCTCCATCCTCTCCACATGGCCAAACCACCTCAGTGTGTTCCTCACAACGCTTCCTATCACATCCACATCAACACCACAACGCTCCTTTATATCCTCATTCGTCAGCCTGTCTCTCCACGTGACTCCACAAGCTCCTCTTAAATAACTCATTTCCACTGCTCTCACTCTTGACTTGTGTCCTTCCAACAACGTCCAAGCTTCACTTCCGTACGTTAGAGTTGGTATCACAATACTGTCATGTAGTAACTTTTTTACTTCCATGCTCACTTCCCTGTTTCTTATCACTGCTTTCAAGGAACCAGCAACCTTTCTTCCCTGCTGTACCCTTTCAAGCACTTCACCCTCCAAACCTCCATCCTTACTCATCACACTACCCAAATACTTAAACGTACTCACATTTTCCAATTCCTCACCATCCAACCTCGCTATACATTCACTGACTTCACCTCTCTCAAAGACCATCACTTTACTCTTCCCTACATTCACCTTTAGGTTCCGTTTCTTACACACTCTCTCAAACTCATCCACCAAGCCTTGCAGCTCCCCTTCATCTTCACTCAACAACACAGTATCATCTGCAAACAACAGTACAGGGAGTTTCCAAACACTATCCTCTCTCACCAGGGCCACTCCAACATCCACTACCCTACCTTGTACCTCTTTTATTACCCCATCCATGTACAGATTGAACAACCATGGAGACATGACACATCCCTGTTTCAAACCAACTTTCAAAGAGAAAAATTCACTTAGTTCACCATCCACACGCACTGCAGCCTTAGCACCATCATACATACTCTTCACAGCATTCAACAACTTCCCATCTACTCCATATATTCTTAACACTTTCCACAATCCTTGTCTATCCACCCTGTCATATGCTTTCTCCAAATCCATGAAAGCCGCATACAACTTCTTTCCCTTCTCTAGAAACTTTTCCACTAAAGATCTAAGAATGAATATCTGATCTACACAACCTCTTCCCTTCCTAAAGCCTCCCTGTTCTTCTCCAACTAATTTCTCTGTTCTTTCTCTAACTCTGTCTATAAGTATCCTACCATACACTTTTCCTATTATACTAAGAAGACAAATGCCCCTATGATTACCACACACTTCTTTTTCCCCTTTTCCTTTGTACAAGGGAATAATTATACCTGACTTCCAATCCTCCGGGACTCTACCTTCCTCCCAGGCCAATCTGCACATCTTCCACATCCATTCTACTACTATCTCTCCCCCATGCTTCAGCATCTCACCACACACTCCATCAATTCCTGGGGCTTTCCCCGATTTAACTTTCTTCATTGCTTCCACAACCTCTATCCTACTGATTTCTACCTGTCTTCTCACCTCCCTCCTTCTCCCAGCCATTCCCCAGCCACTTATACTCGCATTACTTCCATCCTCTACGTTCAACAATTCCTTAAAGTGTTCTCTCCATCTGCTCACTTTTTCTCCCTTCTCCACTAGTAATCTACCATGTTTATCTTTCACTCCCCTGCTAACTTCACTTCCACCCTGTCTTACTCTTTTCACTTCTCTCCAGAACATTTTCTTACAGTCCCTCCACTTTACACTCAAATTCCTTCCAAATTCCTGATCCACTCTCTTCTTACTCTCTCTTACTAATCTTTTCACCTCTCTCTTCCTTTCCACATATAACTCTCTCTTCTGCCTCTCAACTTCTTCCACGCCCCTATTTCTCATCCATTCATTGTATGCTTTCTTCTTTTGTGCCACAGCCTATCTATTCTGTCATAAGCTTTCTCCAAGTCCATGAAGGCAGCATACACTTTCTTTCCCTTCTCTAGATACTTCTCCACTAAACATCGTAGAACAAATATCTGATCTACACACCCTTTTCCCTTCCTAAATCCCCCTTGTTCTTCTCCAACTAGCTCCTCTGTCATATGCCTAACCCTATCAATGAGTATTCTGCCAAATATATTACCAGTCACACTAAGAAGGCAAATACCCCTATGGTTACCACATACTTCTGTCTCTCCTTTTCCTTTGTATAAAGGAACAATTATACCTGATTTCCAGTCCTCTGGAACCCTTCCCTCATCCCAAGCCAATCTACACAACTTCCATATGCAATCCACAACAATCTCATCCCCATACCTAAGCATTTCACCACACACTCCATCAATTCCTGGGGCCTTTCCCAACTTAATATTCTTCATATATATATATATATATATATATATATATATATATATATATATATATATATAGATAGATAGATAGATAGATAGATAGATAGATAGATAGATAGATAGATAGATAGATAGATAGATATAGATAGATAGATAGATAGATTGATATATTATATATATACCGTATATATATATATATATATATATATATATATATATATATATATATATATATATATATATATATATATATATATATACTATGTGGTTGTGTCTAGGAATGTAATAGGAAGATTGTTGGATGTGAGAGTTCTGAGAGGGGAGGGTGGAGGTATGTCTGACCACTACCTGGTGGAGGGAAAATTAAGAGTAGGTAAGAGATGGATGAGAGCTAGGAGGGTTAGGTGTGGCAGGGAGGTTTTGAAAGTGAGTGAGTTGGATAAAAGAGAGAAAAAGATAGAGTATCAGGAGAAATTGAAAGATGAGTGGAACGCAGTGAAAGATCGGGAAAATGGCAGCGTGGAGGAGGAATGGCAGTTGTTTAAGAGTGCTGTGGTGGGGCATGCAGAAGAGGTGTGTGGTGTGAGACGTGTGGGTGGTGGTGTAAGAAAAGGAAGTGAATGGTGGTGCGAGGAAGTAAGTATGGCTGTCGCTGAGAAGAGACGTGCATATGAAGTGTGGCTGCAGAGGAAGGATGAGATGTCATATGAAAGGTATAAGGAGAAGAGGAATAGAGCGAGAAGGGCTGTGCGTGATGCTAAAGTGGCAGCAGATGAGAGGTGGGGTAGGCGGCTGACAGAGAATTTTCAGCAGAATAAGAAAATGTTTTGGAAGGAGGTGAAAAGGGTGCGAAAGGGAGAGTCTGGGAAGGAAGAACGAGTAAAAGCAGAGGATGGAAGGATGTTAATTGAGATGGATGCAGTAAGGAAGAGATGGGCAGAGTATTTTGAAAGATTGTTAAATGTAGAGGAGGAAAGGGTGGCTGAGATTGTGGCAGATGGAAGGGTGCAAGGAATAAATGTGTTGGGAGAGTTGAATGATTCTTTGATCACGAAGGAGGAAGTGGAGAAGGCAGTAAAGGAGATGAAAGCAGGGAAAGCTGCAGGTATGGATGGGTGTGCTGTGGAATGCCTGAAGGGTGGTGGAGTGACTATTGTTGACTGGTTAGTAAGATTGTTGAATGTGTGCTTTGAGAAAGGTATGGTGCCAATTGACTGGGCAAGTGCTTGTGTGGTCCCGTTGTATAAAGGCAAGGGTGATAAGTATGAATGTACTAGCTTTAGGGGTATAAGTCTGTTGAGTGTTGTAGGTAAGGTGTATGGTAGAGTGTTAATTATGAGAGTTAGAGAGGGTACAGAGGGAGTAATTAGTGATGAGCAGTGTGGCTTTAGGAGAGGGAGGGGATGCGTTGATCAGGTGTTTGCTGTGAGACAAGTGTGTGAAAAGTATTTAGCGAAAGGCAAGGATGTGTTTTGGGCATTTATGGATTTAGAGAAAGCGTATGATAGAATTGATAGGGAGGCTTTGTGGACTGTTTTAAGATTGTATGGACTTGATGGTAGGTTACTAAAAGGGGTGAAAAGTTTTTATGTAAATAGTAGAGCGTGTGTAAGAGTGGGAAATGCTGTGAGTGATTGGTTTCCCGTGAGAGTGGGGCTGCGACAGGGATGTGTGATGTCGCCTTGGTTGTTTAATATTTACATGGATGGTGTTGTAAGGGAGGTGAATGCAAGAGTTTTAGGTGGTCTGAGTCTGGTAAATGTTGATGGAGGAGAGTGAAATCTGAAGCAGCTGCTGTTTGCAGATGATACTGCACTGGTGACTGATTCAGAGGAGAGATTGAGAGAGTTGGTAGAGGAGTTTGGAAGGGTGTGTGAAAGGAGGAAATTGAAAGTAAATGAGAATAAGAGTAAACTGATGAAGTGTAAGAGGTTGATAGATGGTAGGGGGATGAATATAGTTTTGAATGGTGAGTTGCTTGAGGAGGTAGATTGTTTTAAATATCTAGGGTCACATGTTGCTGTGGATGGAAGAATAGATGCAGAAGTGAAGTTTAGAATAAATGAAGTAGGAAAGGTGCTGGGAGGAATGAAAAAAGTGTTTAAATGTCGTTCGCTTAGAATGGATGTAAAGAGAAGGCTGTATGAGGGTGTTGTGGTACCGACTGCATTATATGGGTCTGAAACATGGAATATGGGTGTAGCAGAGAGGAAAAGTTTGAATGTAATGGAGATGAGATGTCTGAGGAGTATGTGTGGAGTGACGCGTATGGATCGGGTGCGAAATGATGAAGTGCGAAGGAGAACTGGAGTTGTTCGGGAGATGGCTGGTAGAGTTGAGCAGAGGGTGTTGCAATGGTTTGGGCATATGGAGAGAATGGATAATGAGCGATTGGTGAAAAAGATAACTAGATCTGATGTGAGAGGTGTAAGGCTGAGAGGAAGACCACGAATAGGATGGATGGACAGTGTGAAGAGAGCGCTGGATGCGAGAGGGATGTCTGTTGAGCAAGGAAGAGTGGCTGTGCGTGACAGAAATAAATGGAGAGAAATTGTGAATGAATAAGTGATGACGCAGCCCTGAGGGGATATTCTCCCGCATTTGGTCTGATCAGCTAGTCAGGTCAGGTGCGGGTAAGGGGATGGGTCTGTTATGATGTGGCAGGGGTAAACCAGTTCTGCTGTCGGGCCCTGCTGCGGATGTCACTGATTGCATTGCCCAGTTGACCCTTGTGCGGTGTGGTGCGGTGAGGATCTGTCCGTTCTTCCCTTTGGGGCTAAGATGCGAATGAATGTGTTTGAATGGATGAGTAAATGGAGAGTGAGTCGTCCTGTCTCGGCTACCTCCCTTTCCTTGGGGGAAGCAGCCTAGGTATATAGATAGATAGATAGATATATAAATATCATTTCCTGTGGCACCCTCGGGGATGCATAGGGCCTCGATGAACTCACACCACCACATCCTATCTTGTGCTAGCTCCTCAAGATCTCCCCAACACTCATCTCCAGCTTCCCGTCTCATTGTCCTCACCCACATCTCTTTTGGCCTTCCTCTACCTCTCCTACCAAGTGCCACCCACCCTGGTGGGTACACATGTCTCCTGTACACATGTCCTAGCCACTTCCATCGTGAGAACCTAACATATTCATCGACCGGCTGCACTCCCGTTATTTCTCTAATTCTACTATTTGGTATCCTTTCCCACCACTTGACTCCTAATATTTTTCTAAGTGCTTTGTTTTCAAACACCAAGAATTTATTTTCCATAGTCACTGTGCTGTACCAAGACTCGTGTCCATAAATTAAGATACTCCTAACCATTACCTTATAAAGTTTGATTTTTGTATGCACAGAAAAAATTTTATTATTCCAAATATTTTTAAGCATTCCCATTGCCTGATTAGCCTTCTTTAACCTTTCCTCGAATTCAAAGTTCAAAGAACCATCCTTGGCTAAATAAGTACATAAATATTTAAACCTATCAACTTGCTTTACAACCATACCTCCAATTACACATTCCTGCGCATTTTCCATATTCATATTGATTATTTCAGTTTTTCCACAATTAATAACCAAACCCACCTTGCGACCTTCACTCACCAAACAGTCCAACACTCTCCGCATCTCTTCTGGCCCATCACAAATCAAAACTATATCATCTGCATAATCTAAATCCAAAAGTTTCCTGTTCTCTCCCCAAAGTATACCTGCACCGGTTTCTGTTCCAACGCGTTTCATAATGTAATCAATGACCAATATAAATAGTAAAGGCGATAGAACACCACCTTGAATTACTCCGGACTTGACTTCAAACGAATCACTCAGACAATCATCAACCATCACTTTACAAAATGTGTCCTCATGCATGTTTATAATGACCCTCACAAACTCCTCTGGTATTCCATAATGTCTCATGATCTTCCCCATAGTCTCTCTCGAAACACTATCAAAAGCCTTTCCAAAATCAACAAAACAAAGTTTAACGGTACTCTCATTTCATTAACTTGCTGCATCAAATGCCTAACTATAAAGATCTGATCATTGCAACCACGTCCCTTTCTAAAACCAGCCTGTTCATCCCTCAGAATACCCTCAATCACCGGCTCCAACCTATTTAACAACACTCTACTGAAAACTTTCAAAGCTATCGGTGACAAAGAGATTCCCCTCCAATTACCACATTCACTCAGGTCTCCCTTCTTCGGAACTTTAACAATTACACCATTCTTCCAAACTGATGGTAGTAACCCCGTCACCCATATCTTATTGAATAGCTTGGTCAAGATCATTATTAATCTATCCCCCTCCACTTTAAACATTTCCGGAAATAAACCATCCTCCCCTGGTGCCTTATTATTCTTTAAATGTTTTAATGCTTTCACCACTTCTGCAAGCCTCAACTCTCCTGTATCTATATTTAAATCTTCCTGAGCAGACGGTATATCCTCTTCTGGTGGTATTGGTCTATTAAGAACTGTCTCAAAATGCTCTTTCCATCTATTTTTAATATCTCCATCTTTGGTCAATAAATTTCCTTCCCTGTCTCAACTGGTATTTCCTTGCGTTTACCTGCATTACCACTCAGTTCTCTAATCGATTCATATGCTATTCTTTGTCTTGTCCATCATTTTTGTTTATTAAGATTTCAGTCTCTGCAACCTTTTCATCCACACTTCTTTTATCTCTCCTAGCTAACCTTCTTACTTCTGAATTCAAACTCCAGTACGCAGCTCTTGCTAATTCAATCTCTCGTTCATCAACGCATTGCATCTCACTCCTCAATTTAGCCTCATCTCTCTTTTTTATCATATCCCACGTTTCCTCTGATATCCATTTCTTTCTCCTGAATCTATGTCTCCTTCCAATCGTACATTCAGCAGTCTCATGCAAAACTTTGTTCACATCCTTCCACATCTCATCTACACTTCTCTCCCCCTGTTCCAACGTTTCCAACACCAAAAACCTATTTCTGCATTCTAATCTGAATTCCTCCTTTTCTTCTCCTTCCCTTCTAAGCTTAACAATATCGTATCTACCAACACCAGATTTTTCCTTCTGATTTTTAAGTTTAAACCTTATTTTTGCAATGCTGAGTTGATGGTCACTACCAATATCAGCTCCCCGTTTAACATGAACATCTAGCAGAGAACTTCTATGCCTCCTACTAATAGCGATGTGATCAATCTGATTTTTATATTTTTCACACGGCGACACCCAAGTTGTCTTGTGTATATTGCAATGCTGAAAGAGTGTGCCCCCGATGACTAAGTTATTTGCTAGACAGAAGCTTCCAAACCTCACTCCGTTTTCACTCATCCTACTACCAACTCCCATCTTACCCATACATGCCTCAAATCCCTCATTTGAACAGTCCATTACTGCATTAAAGTCTCCAACGCAGATCAAAACATCATGTCTCGGTACCCTTCCTACTCCTTCTTGCAACTTTTCATAAAATGTGTCTTTCATTTCATCGAGTGCATCATTAGTAGGTGCATAACACACAAACAGACTGATGTTGCCATGATTTGATTTAAACCGTGCTTATAACAATCGCTCATCTATAGGATCCCACTCACATAAAGCCTTATTTGCCTTACAACCCAGCAACAATCCTACTCCCTGATAATGCATTCCATCCTGTCGGCCAGATATCAATAAACGTATACCATCCTCCAAATCCAACTTATCGACTCCAGTTAATCTAGTTTCTGTCAGAGCACAAACATCAAGTCCGTAATTTTGAAAAACCTTCACTAACTCATCGATTTTACCGTCATGATTTAGCGTTGTCACATTCCAGTTACCAATTTTAATTGTATTTTTTGCATTAACAAAGGAATTAGATTGTAATTGAGGCAACCGTGAGATTCTTAGCACTCCCTGCCCATTTAAGGGCTGCACGGGACTGGGGGCCATTATTGTTCTTTCAGAGTCCATTAAGGTTTCTTTGGCTAACTTCCTGAACACCTCGCCATTGTGTTGCAGTCGCAGTAGGCAGCTAACTTGCCTGATTGCCCACACCCGAAAGACCCAGCTATGCTGTAGCCAGTCACGTGCCGGCATGCTTCCCACCCATTTCATTCTCAAGGAGTTCCTCTGCCTGAGAAAGCAACCACCCCCCTGCTCCCGAGGGCTTTTGATCTGTGTAGGTAGAGGGCGATCACTCTCTCACTAGCCATATACAGTGTATATACAGTGTATAGGCTACACTCACCAATATATATATATATATATATATATATATATATATATATATATATATATATATATATAAATTTATATATATATATATATATATATATATATATACACACACACTCTTCCTTACATTCATCAATGACCTTCTGAGCTGTACGTCTAACCCTATCCACTCATATGCTGATGATTCCACCCTTCACCTTTTCATTTGGTTACTTCAACGTCCACCTCAGCAGACTCTTCAACAAACAAAGGATGAGGCTATGGCACACCTAATGTTTGATTTGGCTCGTATCTCTGGTGTAAAAATAATCTTGTTCTTAATGCATCAAAAACTCGGTTTTTACACCTATCAACCCGACACAATCTTCCACAGGATTACTCACTAATGTTTAATAATATCCAGCTCAATCCTGCATCATCCTTGAACATGCTTGGGATTTCATTCACTCGGGACTTATCTTGGAAGGATCATATTGCATCTCTTGTAAAATCTGCTTCCGAGAGATTAGGTGTGCTAAGCCGACTCTCTGCCTTCTTTACCCCTACACAGCTGTTGACTTTATACACGGGTTTTATTCGCCCCTGTTTATAATACAACCCTTATGTTTGGGGAGGCTCCCCACATACAGCTCTTCTCAATAGGGTTGAGTCAAAGGCTTTTCGTCTTATCAACTCTCCTCCTTTTACTGGCTCCCTTGAACCTCTGTTTCATCGCAGCACTGTTGCATCTTTATCTCTTTTCTATCGTTACTTCCATGGTCACTGCTCCTCTGAACTGTCCGCTTGCATCCCTCCACCTCTACGACGTGTGCATAGCACCCGTCTAGCAACAAACTCTCATCCCTTTTCTGTCCAATTCTCTAATGCAAGAGTTAACCGTTACTCCCAGGTCAACTCTGAAACTCTCTTTCTGTCCGTGTTTTCTACCTCCTATGATCTCCAGTCTTTCAAACTCGAGATTAACGCATCTTGAATTTGGCTCTCTTTTGTATTATTTTTGTTTTTTCTTGGAGGGAACGGTTTGTATACTCCTGGGCTTTGATTCCTTCTTTCTTGCACAATATATATAGACATAGATATAGATATAAATACAATATATGTATATATATGTATATAGATAGATAGATAGATAGATAGATAGAAAGATACTGTATATAGACAGATAGATAGATAGATAGATAGATACTGTATATATATATAGATAGACAGATAGATACTGTATATAGATAGATAGATAGATAGATACTGTATATAGATAGATAGATAGATACTGTATATATAGATAGACAGATAGATAGATAGATACTGTATAGATAGATAGATAGATAGATAGATAGATACTATATATATATATATATATATATATATATATATATATATATATATATATATATATATATATATACAGGAAGAGAGGTGAAAAGATTAGTAAGAGAGAGTAAGAAGAGAGTGGATGAGGAATTTGGAAGAAATTTGAGTGTAAAGTGGAGGGACTGTAAGAAAATGTTCTGGAGAGTGGTGAAAAGAGTAAGACAGGGTGGAAGTGAAGTTAGCAGGGGAGTGAAAGATAAAAATGGTAGATTACTAGTGGAGAAGGGAGAAAAAGTGAGCAGATGGAGAGAACACTTTAAGGAATTGTTGAACGTAGAGGATGGAAGTAATGCGAGTATAAGTGGCTGGGGAATGGCTGGGAGAAGGAGGGAGGTGAGAAGACAGGAAGAAATCAGTAGGATAGAAGTTGTGGAGCAATGAAGAAAGTTAAATCGGGGAAAGCCCCAGGAACTGATGGAGTGTGTGGTGAAATGCTGAAGCATGGGGGAGAGATAGTAGTAGAATGGATGAGGAAGATGTGCAGATTGGCCTGGGAGGAAGGTAGAGTCCCGGAGGATTGGAAGTCAGGTATAATTATTCCCTTGTACAAAGGAAAAGGGGAAAAAGAAGTGTGTGGTAACCATAGGGGCATTTGTCTTCTTAGTATAATAGGAAAAGTGTATGGTAGGATACTTATTGACAGAGTTAAAGAGCAGAGAAATTAGTTGGAGAAGAACAGGGAGGCTTTAGGAAGGGAAGAGGTTGTGTAGATCAGATATTCATTCTCAGATCTTTAGTGGAAAAGTTTCTAGAGAAGGGAAAGAAGTTGTATGTGGCATTCTTGGATTTGGAGAAAGCATATGACAGGGTGGATAGACAAGGATTGTGGAAAGTGTTAAGAATATATGGAGTAGATGGAAAGTTGTTGAATGCTGTGAAGAGTATGTACGATGGTGAGAAGGCTGCAGTGCGTGTGGATGGTGAACTAAGTGAATTTTTCTCTTTGAAGGTTGGGTTGAAACAGGGATGTGTCATGTCTCCATGGTTGTTCAATCTGTATATGGATGGGGTAATAAAAGAGGTACAAGGTAGGGTAGTGGATGTTGGAGTGGCCATGGTGAGAGAGGATAGTGTTTGGAAACTCCCTGTACTGTTGTTTGCAGATGATACTGTGTTGTTGAGTGAAGATGAAGGAGAGCTGCAAGGCTTGGTGGATGAGTTTGGGAGAGTGTGTAAGAAACGGAATCTAAAGGTGAATGTAGGGAAGAGTAAAGTGATGGTCTTTGAGAGAGGTGAAGTCAGTGAATGTACAGCGAGGTTAGATGGTGAGGAATTGGAAAATGTATGTTTAAGTACTTGGGTAGTGTGATGAGTAAGGATGGAGGTTTGGAGGGTGAAGTGCTTGAAAGGGTACAGCAGGGAAGAAAGGTTGCTGGTTCCTTGAAAGCAGTGATAAGAAACAGGGAAGTGAGCATGGAAGTGAAAAAGTTACTACATGACAGTATTGTGATACCAACTCTAACGTACGGAAGTGAAGCTTGGACGTTGTTGGAAGGACACAAGTCAAGAGTGAGAGCAGTGGAAATGAGTTATTTAAGAGGAGCCTGTGGAGTCACATGGAGAGACAGGCTGACGAATGAGGATATAAAGGAGCGTTGTGGTGTTGATGTGGATGTGATAGGAAGCGTTATGAGGAACACACTGAGGTGGTTTGGCCATGTGGAGAGGATGGAGGGTGAAAGACTGACGAAGAGAGTGTATGTGAGTGAGGTGGAGGGGGAAAGAGGGAGGGGGAGGCCGAGGATGCGATGGAGGGATGGGGTGGAGAGGTATGTGAGAGCGGGGGCGGTGAGGTGGGAGCAGGGGAGTGAAATGGCGGGGGACAGGGCGACTTGGAGGCGATTTGTTTGTGGCCACCCCAAACGGGATTGAGGCGTCTGGCAATATATATATATATATATATATATATATATATATATATATATATATATATATATATATATATATATATATATATATATATATATATATATCTCATCATTATCATCATCCAATCCTACATTGCCCCATGGGGAGCGTAGGAGCCCGGGGCTAGGCAGTTGGTCTCGACATTTAAGATGAGAGTGATCAGCCTCACTCATCCCTGAGTGGCATTACATGAGCAATCAACCCCAACCACCCCTTGAATATAAACCTTCACCGGCTCAATCCAACTGGAGCGCAATAAATACCCACTAAACCACCAGGTGCCAAAATTTGGTTAAATGGGTACCACCCAGCGCAGTAAATGGTTTCCTGGTGTACAGGAAACCATTTGGCTTGTCACTCAGTGTAGAGTCACCCACAGGCAGAAGGAAAAGGAAAGAATGAAGGAAAGAAAGACAGAAATGGGAGTGTAAAGCCACCCATAGGCAGAAGGACGTGGAAAGAATGAAGGAAAGACAGAAGAGAATGGAATGAAAGAAGAATGGAAGAAAGGAAAGGGCAGACACCTGAGAGCAGCACTACATCGAGTGAGTGGATGGTGAGCGCCCCCACCTACCACAAAATATATATATATATATATATATATATATAGGTAGCTAGATATAGATATAGATATTGACAGTTAGATAGATAGACTGATATAATCAGCAGCAGCAATTAGAAATCCACTGCTGAACAAGGGCCTCCCACACCCTTCTCCACAAATTCCTCGACTGAACCACTCTCTGCCACATTTCGTCTACAAACTTCAAAATCTCATCTCTCCTTCTCTTGTCTGGCCCTTTTCTGCTGCACTTACAATCTCTTTGAGTCCAGGCAGTCAGCCTCTTGCTCCATCGGTTATCCGTTATTCTTGTTACACGACTTGCCCATCTCCATTTATGTTCTTTTTTTTTAATTTATTTAATGTTTTTTACTTTAGTCTCCTCTGTCACTAAAGTTGATCTATTCCTGTCTCTTAAAGATATTCCCAACATTGATCTTTTGATTAAAATTTGAGGACGGATTATTTAATTTTCCTTCGATTTCGTCGGTTTCTAGGTCTCACAACAGCATCTCATAGCAGGGATTATACATTCTCTATAAACTTTTCCCTTCATATATACTGGCAAGCTGCTTTTCATTATGTCTATGTTTAACGGAAGCTATCCATCAAACTGCAATGCGTATTCGTTTTTTGCTATCATGGTCTTTCGTTAGATTTACTATTTGCCTAATAAACTGAATTCTTCGACCTCTTCAAGAATTTCTTCGCTTCTTCTTTTGATGCTGTTTGGTGTATTTGGATTAAACATCACTTTAGTTTTCCTACTGTTCATCTTTAGCCCTAATTTGAGACTTATTCTATTGAGGTCATGTAACATTTTTTGCAGTGTCTCTCCTGCTTGAGATTAGGACAATACCATCTACAGATCTTTTTCAATATTCTCATTTACACCTTGTCCTCACAATGAATTTAAAATTGCTTTGTGCCCCACTGAGTCGAAAGCCTTTTTGTAACGAACAGAACCTAAGCACAGTGGTTTATTATATTCTGTAGTTTACTCAGTTTGCTGGTTCATTGTGTGTATGATGATCAGTAATCGAATATCCGCTTCGAATCCTGCCTGTTCACGAGGTTGGTTTTCTTCCAAATTTGTTGTTACTCTGTCCGTAAGGACTTTAGTGAAGAGTTTGTAAATAACTGGTAATACGCTAATAGATCTTTTAAGTTGCCCTTCTCGTAAAGCAAAATATCTATTGCATTGCACCATATTTGGGGATTTTTCTTCGTCTTTATGTACTGAGTAAATATCTGGGCGAGCATGTTTTGTACTTCATCCATCCGACAGTAAATCTGCTACTATTCCATCTTCTCCTAGGGCCTTCCCTCTTCTGCTTTTAAGAGAAATGTTTACTTCGTCTGGTTTTGCCTCATGTATTTCACTTGTGACAACTGAAAAGTTAGCTATTGGTACTATTGCCTTTGATGTATACAATTCTTTATAAAATTTGTAATTTCTCTTCACCATCCTACTTATGCATTTAATGACGTCACCGTTTTTGTCTTTCAGTGATATAATTTGTGACTTTCTTAGTGCCACTTTACTTCGGACTTTTTTCTTTTTTTTTTATGGTTTCTGCGATCTGATCCATGTTTCTCAATCTTTTTTCTTCTCTCTTTCTGTTGATGATAAGCTTATTTAATTCCAGTCTTTCTGTTTTATCTATGTTTGTTTTTACTTTCATATCTTTCTTTCTGTTCAAGAATCCTAGGGTCATTATTCAATATCTCATAGCTTTGGTTTTATTAGCTTTCCCTACTACCCCCACTGACTCTCGTATCATTTTTGTCTTTCATTCAACTTACAAGTTTCACACACAGCATACCTTAGAGCCTGATGTCTGTTCGTTATTTCTAACTGAAATGCTGCTTTGTTTTTGCTTTCTTTATTGGGCATATCTTTTTATTTTCAATCAGCTTCTTTCTTTCACTTCTGAAACTGAATCTGGCTGCGCAACTCACCATTCTATGGTCACATCCTGTATTTACACTGTTGATACAAATGTGACAATTGTGATTTTGTTTTTCTTATCTGTTATAATTAAGTCTATTTCATCCTTTGTTTCTCCATTTGGACATCTCCAGGTCCATTTTCCTCCTGTTCCTTTGTGACAGAATGTGTTCATTACTCTCACAGCAAAATATATCAACATTTCACCTCTGTCATTCCTTTCTCGCACTCCAAATATCTCATACATCTCTATTTGTCGAGTTGTCAACTTTTTTACCGGTCTCCCATGAGTATAGTTTATCCGGTCTTTTCTTGTTCCATAATCTGCGAGGTGTTGTCATAGAAGGCTTCTATTTCTTCGTTTGACTTTTGAGAAGTCGGTGCATAATTGTATTATTTTCACGGTGCATCTTTTGCCAACTTTAATCACAATCAATGCTGCTCTGTCAGGTACACTGCTGAATTTAACATTGTTCTCAGAAAGATTTCTGTTACAGCAATCAGAAATCCTACACTACTAACTCTTCATTTTGCCTTCTATAGTAAAATAGGTGGTTGCTCTCTTGGAGCTGAATTAATTTTTTTTATTTACTATGGATCTCATTCAAACTTACAGTATCCCCAATAATATTTTCTAATTCAGTCATTAAAGTTTCAAGTTTATAATCTGCAAGGCTTCTTACACTGTATGTGTAGATCTTCAACGATTTCAGTTTGCTCCATGTCTGTCTGATTTGCCGAGCCAGCGCTTTAGGTGGCACACTGCCCGAAAGCACAGGAGACAGTGCGTCTCTGGTTCAATCGGTAGTGTAGGCATGCCTTTTTAAATCACAAAAATTATAGTGCAGTACAATATGAAAGTGTGGGGTTAGATATCACTAAGTGACAACTCTGTCACAACCACAGTACCAACCTATCCGTGTCATTTTCCGTAAATCATAGTCCGTGTATTGTAATGTCTCACACTGAAAGGGTGCCGATACTTTATTTTATTTTTTTTTTTAATCGAGTATCTCGTGTAGCTGCAAGACCTTCCCCTATCCACCACCCAGGGACGCTCCAGGTAGCAGTGTGATCCTGCCCCTGGTTGTGTAGATATATATATATATAATGTGTCCGACTCTGGGCATAGGCTTCACAGCCTGCTACCAAGGCCCCAGTAGTCCTACTACATTTCATACACCTCTACATGTCACCACTTCGGCGCTAACACCCACCGTCCGTATTGAATACATGCTAGGACTGTCTCATACAGGACTGGTGTATTGGTATCAGTTTTTTTTTTTTTTTTTACATGTCGGTGGGTCTTCTGGTAGATCATTAAAGTCTGCTTTTATTAAATTCAAATCCCTAAAATGTTCCCTGCCACAGCAGGGATTTGAACCTGGGTCCAGTAGGACAGCAGGCCACCTCTCTACCGACTGAGCTACCGCCTCCCCCTATCTATTAATCTGTCTATCTTTCTATCCATATCGATATCTATCTATCCGTCTATCTATTTATCTATCTATCTATCTGTCTATCTATCTACCTATCTATCTCTCTATATCTACCTACCTATCTACATCTATATCAATCTATCTATCTATATGTATATGTATATGTGTGGAACAGGGGTAGTGTTCGTTTTCGTACACTGAAGAACGAGGGTTTGCTGCCCGTGAGGGTAATAAACTTTGGGAGCGTTCTTCAGGCCACATACTGCTTTGGCGGACGTAAGGGGTGCTGTGGTTGAACCAGTGTCACCTACTATAAAGTATGCTTGCACCCAGTCTGCTTGCGCAGGCCGATTACACTTGGTTCACAGACTACACACACATCCAAAGCCTCTACAACACAACAATTACACTTACAAGCACTTCCCACCCTACATACAATCTCTACGAGACAGCCTAAGCCACTTGGTAGAGATACATAGGCTGTATCGTCCCCACTTTGGTTGGGATAGGCCGGTCCTGCACTGGACGCTCAAACCGCTGCTGCTTATATATATATATATATATATATATATATATATATATATATATATATATATATATATATTCATACTGTACAGAGAGAGAGAGAGAGAGAGAGAGAGAGAGGAATGATAATGAATGGTAGATGGTAGAATAACATAAATCCGATGGATGCAGATGAGTGTTGCTTGCTGAAAATAAGCATAAGACTTCACCACTATTGCAGTGATTTATTACTTTTATTAGTAGGTCTGTGAGCACTGCGCTTTAATTCTGAGCAAAGGTGAAGCCTTCGCGCTTCTCTTGTCAAGTATTGGCATTTTCTCACGTATGAGCGGCCGGACCTGGCCCGACCGCAATGCTGTTGAGAAGCTTATATCTCAGCAAACACAAGGCCGATCACTGCGTGGTTTGCACCATATAATAGCACAGTTCTTTAGGATATTATTTTTTTTTTGACAGGTTTCATTACACCCAGGCGCTGAATGTGGCATGTGACACGCGCCAAGTGCGGCATGTCGAAAATCTTCAAAACAGGGCCACAGGCCAGAAAGTTTGTCGTAAAGGCTTGAAACTTCGTAAGTAGGTAGCCATCGATATACTCTAGGCATCCTCGCGGTGTAAGTCGACATTTCAATGCTCTGGGGTTTAAATGCCCTCGCTCGTACCACGCCAACAAAGACGTTTTACTGGCAATAAATGTTGATAAGAGAGGAGCGATATCTGTTTAAGAAGAAAGTAATTTCCAGTGTGATGTGATGGTGAATGAGGAGAGATCTGACGAGGGAAGAGAGTTTGCATTTTCCTTGGTGGAGTAATAGAGAAGAAATGTAATTGCACAAAGTGGAAAGTAGAGTAACACAAGGAAGGAAGTGGCTGGTGCTTTGAGTTTCTTGACATTAAACAAAGGTCCAAGGATTGCATAAAGGTATTTTAGTGCCCACGTTAAAGTATGGGTGGCACATTTTAGTATGGCAGGAGAGCGAACAGTTATGAGTAATGACAGTGGAAATGGGGTTATTGTGGAAATACCCGTATGTAAACTGCGTAAGGTAGTGTACAAGATGTGACTACTGAAAAACGTGGAGTTAGGGAGTACCTTGACAACAGCGCTGGACAGTGTGCTCAGATGGTACGGTAGGTTGTGAATGGATGTAAACTGGATGATGAAACGATTTTTGTGAGCGAGTCTGAAGGCATGACGACGCGTGGTAGGCCAAGAAGATCGTGGATCGATATGGTAAAGTGTGTGAGAACGCGACGTATGGAATCGAGGTAAGTGAAATGACGGGAGTGAGATGTCAAATTGACCTTATTTGATAGGTAATGTGAGGTAGATTCAGAATTCTAGGAGCATGAATGACAAATGAATGGGTGTGCGGCCCATTTCATGGAAGATGCTCTTAATTAGTTCTCTTTCTGTCGTATTCTTCTCTGTTCTTGCTTTCTGAACCCTACCTCACCCCACCCTCAGAAGGCATAAAGATGTCCGAATAATGATGAAGCGATAGACGTGATGGGAATGATAATGCTGGAAGGAAGCGTGGCGGCGGATACGAAAACACACACACACGCACACACACACACACACGTAGTTGGTTCATATCTGAGGAGCTGATTGTACGAGATTACTATACATGTTTGTATTTTTTTGTGTTTTGTCACTGGCCAGTGGCCAAAGAGTCAAACTGCATTACTTAATGCAGTGAGTAGTTTTTTGCATATGTTTACCGTCTTGGAGTAAAAGTATTTGAAAACCACCTATCTATCTATCTATCTATAGCCCGACGCCCTAATTCCGCAAAGGGTGGCCGCAGACAAAACGCCTCCAAGTCGCTCTGTCACCCACCATTTGACTACCCTCCCCCCAGCTCACCCCCCCTCCCTCATATACCTCTCAACTCCATCCCTCCACCTCATCCTCGGTCTACCTCTCCCTCTCCCTCCCTCCACCTCACCTACATACACCCTCTTAGTCAGTCTTTCATTCTCCATTCTCTTCACATGTCCAAACCACCTCAGTGTATTTCTCCTAATCTTCTCAACCACATCCACATCCACCCCACAGCGTTCATTCACTTCTTCATTCGTCAACCTGTCCCTCCACGTCACTCCACATGCTCCTCTCAAGTAACTCATTTCCACTGCTCTCACTCTTGACTTGTTCCCCTCTTGCAAGGTCCATGCCTCGCTTCCATACGTCAGGGTAGGGATCACAATACTATCATGCAGTGACTTCTTAACTTCCATACTCACCTCCCTATTTCTCATCACTGCTTTCAGTGTACCAACAACCTTCCTTCCCTGCTGTGCCCTTTCACGCACTTCTTTCCCCAAAGTTCCATCCTTACTCATCACACTACCCAAGTACTTGAATGCACTCACATTCTCCATATCCTCACCATCCAACCTCACTGCACACTCTGTGACTTCACTCCTCTCAAACACCATAACTTTACTTTTGTTTACATTAACTTTCAGATTCCTCCTCCTACACACTGTCTCAAATTCATTCACCAAACCTTGCAACTCCCATTCATCTTCACTCAACAGAACTGTATCATCAGCAAACAGGAACACTGGAAGCTTGCAACTCTCACCCTCATTCATTAGAGCCACCCCCACATCCACTGCCCTACCCTGCACCTCCTTTACAACCCCATCCATGTATATATTAAACAGCCATGGAGACATCACACAACCCTGTTTCAGTCCCACATTGAGATCAAAGAACTCAGCTCACCATCCACTCGCACCGTAGCCCTAGCTCCCTCGTACATACTGTTCACACCACTCAACAATTTCCCCTCCACTCCATATATTCTTAATACCTTCCACATACCTTGCCTATCTATTCTGTCATAAGCTTTCTCCAAGTCCATGAAGGCACATACACTTTCCTTCCCTTCTCTAGATACTTCTCCACTAAACATCTTAGAACAAATATCTGATCTACACACCCTTTTCCCTTCCTAAATCCCCCTTGTTCTTCTCCAACTAGCTCCTCTGTCATATGCCTAACCCTATCAATGAGTATTCTACCATATATTTTACCAGTCACACTAAGTAGGCAAATATCCCTATGGTTACCACATACTTCTCTCTCTCCTTTTCCTTTGTATAAAGGAACAGTTATACCTGATTCCCAGTCCTCTGGAACCCTTCCCTCTTCCCAAGCCAATCTACACAACTTCCATCTCCACTCCACAACAATCTCACCCCCATACCTAAGCATTTCACCACACACTCCATCAATTCCTGGGGCCTTTCCCAACTTAATATTCTTCATTGCTTCCACTACTTCCGCCCTACTGATCTCTTTCTCCCTCCTCTCATCTCTTCTTCTCCCAGCCATTCCCCAACCACTTATACTCGCACTGCTCCCACTCTCCACATTCAACAAATCCTCAAAGTGCTCCTTCCATCTCCTCAGTTTCTCTCTCTTCTCCACCAACAATCGATAATTCCTATCTTTCACTCCCCTCCTATTTCCCCTTTCACACTGCCTTACTTTCTTTACCTCCTTCCAAAACAATTTCTTACTCTCCCTCCATTGAAAACCATACTTAAGTAAATGAAAAGTAATAAAAGAAATGTGTACTTTTTTAAAAGCTGATACCCAAAAAAAAGTTACTAGCTATTGCCAGAGGCCAGAATCCAGTAAGGGGTGGCCATTTGACACTGAGTTATTTGTTTTACGGGGAGGGGCACTAACCCTTCACCAACCCACTTGCTGACACATAGGGAGCACGTATGATTTGGTTAATTGTACTGAAGTAAATTTACTTCGTTGCAACTCTGAGTACAGAATCTCCTCTTGTGTCGTGTTTCATTATATTTTCCCCGTCAGAGTAAATCTAAGAGAGGAAATTGACGTTAATATATTGAGTGTCGCAAGAAGGAAGAGGAACGTACAATCTTTTCGTATTTCTGGTTCTTCCTGTCCTATCCCCAAATCTGAGTTACGACATGGAATCATCGAAAATATGATGAAGAATTCTACCCACAAAGCCTCCAGTCAGCAAATGGGGATCGAACTTATACAGGGCTCTCAGTTCGACTGTCAGCCCCCCTGTATTATAATTGTATGGGCGACACCAGAATATATAATTTTATATATATATATATATATATATATATATATATATATATATATATAGATAGATAGATAGATAGATAGATAGATAGATAGATAGATACGGAACAGAGAAAGATAATGTACACTTTAAGTGAGAATACTAAAAATCACTACTGTCCCGTAAAGTTCCAGGTTCAAAACAAAAGAGTTAGGTAAAATTACAAGTTAAAGTTTAATGCTCAAACTAACAACAAAACATTCAGGACTCATAGGGATAATGTAATGGCAAAAAACAGGTTAAATATATGGTTAACTGCAGTAGCCTCTATTAACACGAAATTAGCAAGAGTAAATTTATCTGTCAGCCCTGATAAAATGACAATACACTGGATAATGCTCAGTTAATGCAAGATAAATTATTACAGATACAAACTATTATTAACAATTGGCTGACATAAAACCTTACATTAATCACAAAAACCTCACTAGGCCTACAAATTAACACCTTATGCTATACAGTACAAGAACAAAATGTAATAACACTCATACTCAAATTACACAGCAGTTAGATGGCTGGAGACTTCCTGAGCACTCACAATAATAACAACTGTACAGGGGAGGACAGAGATGTGAGCAAAATGAGGAGTAGATCTAAGTGGCAATAATGCAGAGACTGAGCTCATTATATAGGGGCCGGCAGAGCTTGATACAACTTGTAAGAAGGACGCGCAAATGAAGCCAGAGGGGACAAAGAGTTGACAATCCTGCTCTGAACAACAGAAAGAACGACTTTACTATAAGGGAGGACGGAGGGAGTGAGGTAGAACACGCTCGTGATCAAACATGCAGCATACTGTACGTTAGAATTACACAAAGGATGATGAAATCATAGGCTTTGTAACACCTCCCCACAAAGAAAAAGAAATTTACAAAGGAAATTTCTTATTATTCTAAAACAATCTTTCTAAAGTCTAGTTAAGCAATCTGCAATAACATTTTCTTTCCCCTTGACATGTTGTATGTCTAATGAATACTCATGAAGAAGTAGACTCCATCTTGTCAATCTTTGATTTTTATCTTTAAACTTACTAAGGAATTTCAGTGGGTTATGATCGGTATAAATGACTATGGGGTCAAAACCAGAACACAAATAAAATGAAAAATGCTGTAAACCCAAAATCAAGGCCAAAAGCTCCCTCTCAATAGTTGAGTAGTTCTTTTGAGGTGGAGTGAACTTCTTACTGTAATAAGATACAGGATGTTCAATACCCTGATCATCCTCTTGCAGCAAAATAGCCCCAGCTCCTGTATCACTTGCATCAACAGCCATCTTAAAAGGCTTAGCAAAATTTGGAGTAGCGAGCACTGGCTGACTTAAAAGGATAGCTTTAAGTTTGTTGAAAGAGGATTCACAGTTATCGGTCCAGACAAATTTAACTCCCTTTTTCAGTAGGTCTGTAAGTGGTGATACAAGAATGGAAAAGTTAAGAACAAATCTCCGGTAATAACCTACCATTCCCAAAAATCTTTGTAGCTCTTTCCTACTTTTAGGTCTGGGAAGATCACTTATAACCTGAACCTTAGCTGCTGGTGGTGCAACATGTCCATCACCAATTACATACCCAAGGTACTGAACTTTAGCTTGACCAAACTCACACTTTGATAAATTAGCTACAAGATTAGCCTGAACCAAACGCTCAAGAAATTTACTGACATGGCATAGGTGATCTTTCCAGTTGTCACTGAAGATTAATACATCATCAATATAAACAACACACCCTGCCAAACCCTCTGTTACAACATTCATGAGCTTCTGAAATGTGGCTGGTGCATTCTTCATACCATATGGCATTACAGAACATGCAAAAGTCTTTCCTAGTGTTACAAAACATGAGATCTCCCTAGCACGTTCAGTCATAGGTACTTGCCAGTATCCCTTTAACAAATCAAACTTACTTATGTACAGACGTCGGAATAAGTTCGTTTCCTTTTCTGTGGACTAAGGCGTTTGTAACACTGCTCGATGGAGAGGTATCCCCTCCTCCTTCGTTCCCCATAGTCCCACACTCCCACCAAACCCCCCCACTTTTCTCTCCGACCCCATAACCCCACCCGGTACCATCCATACTCTCGCTCACAGCCAGCTAGGGGTTTCTGTAGTTCAAGCACCTCTAATTACGTGTAGTCCGAACAACTAATAAAGGAAGAGTACAGTATATATTATAAACCAAGTTAGGCAAAGGTGTACTACAAAGTGTGTGTGTGTGTGTGTGTGTGTGTGTGTGTGTGTGTGTGTGTGTGTGTGTGTGTGTGTGTGTGTGTGTGTGTGTGTGTGTGTGTGTGTGAGAGAGAGAGAGAGAGAGTTAAAAGACAGGGAGCAACAGGCGGAAAGGGAGAGCGAGTGGAAACCTGAGGAATGAGAGGACAGTTACGGAGAAAATAAGAAGGGGAGAGGCAAGGAGAGAACAACGAGAGCTAAGAAGAGAGACAGGGTGTGAGAAGAAGAGACAGTGAGAGGTGAAATGAGATACAGGCAGTGTGAAATTGAAAGAGAAAAGGGTGATGTGAATGGAAAGGTTGGGAGACAGGGAAGTAGAGACAAAAGAGGAGACAGCTGAGAGAAAATGGGAAAGGAGCAAACATAGAAATAGGGATAACAAAAGGAGAAAGTAAGAAAGACAGCTGTGGAACGGAATGCTGAGAACGATAATGAGAAAAATTAGAAAAGGAGGCAAGGTAACAGGAAGGAGGAAGAAAGTGTGTTATTCTGGCAAGGACACAGGCGAAGAACTAGGCAGGATAAGACGAAAGCATTGAGGCTGAGTAGAATGAATGTTACATTCAAGTAAAAAGGGAGGGAGAGAAACAAAGTGGAGAAATTTGCGGAAAGTAAAGATTAAGGGTGGGAGGAAAATATGGTAATTTTTAGGGCAAGGAAGAGGCAAGGGATGTTAAGAAGGGAAGACAAGTGGAGGGAGAGGGAGGGAGGGAGGGAAAGACAGTGGGAAGAGCGGAATGAAAGAAATCTCGGGTGACAGGGAGAGACGGAGAGAGGAGAGAGAAAAAGAGCATGCAGTTATTACTGGGGCAAAAAAGCAGTGAAGGAAATGGATTTAGTACAAGTAAATAAATATGCAGAGCGTAATGGAGAAAAAAAGGTAAGACATGTAACATGAAAAAAGTAAGACAAAGTTGTGACACTGGGAGGGAGAAAGAAAAGATGAGTGAGGTAAGGAGGGAGTGACAGAGAGGGAGAGAGACGATGAAAAAGAAAGAGAGAGGGAGGAAGGTAGGAACTGGGCAGATAGCTATAAAGAAAGGGGAAGGAGGGAAAAGGAAACTGGGGATGAGACAAAGGATCCAGAGAGAGTGGGGGGGGGGGCAGTACTCGACAGGCACAGACAAATAGGTCGACAAATATTCAGAAAGTGTGTGTGTGTGTGTGTGTGTGTGTGTGTGTGTGTGTGTGTGTGTGGGTGGGTGAGTGGGTTGGTGTGTGTGTGTGTGGGTGGGTGGGTGGGTGTGTGCTGCCATCCCTGTGTCACTCCTATAACATTGTTCCATTTTTTCACCTGCGTGTTTTCTTCCTCTGCTTCAGCTTCTTCTCTCACTTTTTTTTCCTCCTGATTGTTCTTACCATTCCAAGTCTCTCTCTCTCTCTCTCTCTCTCTCTCTCTCTCTCTCTCTCTCTCTCTCTCTCTCTCTCTCTCTCTCTCTCGCAGTATTCTCTTCTTCCCCTCCTTTCCTTGTCACTCTTCTCTCCACCTCTCTTTCTTTCCTTTCCCCATCTTACATCATTTTACTCTCTCTCTCTCTCTCTCTCTCTCTAGGAATATAGAGATTGTTCTCATAGTCTGTATCTCCTTAATACGGCCACTTCCTGAGTAGCTGTGGAATTTTGGTCGCTTGAAAAAGATTTACGTCGACATAAATGAGTTCAGGAGACTAAGGTATCAGGTTAGCCTGAGGGCCGTGGGATTTTTTTTTTAGCAGAAACTCGTCGACTACGAGGTCAGCTCATTAAAGTGTTTAAAATCTGAATGGGTTTCACAATCATTACATACAAAGTCGCTTACTCTTAACACGGACTCGGCACACAACCATGGATGGAAGCTGCAAATGAAAAAATTTACCAGCAGATTACGTGAAAGCTTTTTCACGTGCAAGATCTGCTCCACATGGAACTGACTCAACATGGACGTTGTTAACACTACAGTAGAGAAGTTTAAGGGATTCATGGGCAGGATACACTAGAATAAATATGAATTGGATATGCATTCCCAGGCAAACAACAAGTATCTCCACAGTATGAGCTACATAATCATTAAGATCCTAACTTTTCCTTGTTACTCCTGTGTGTGTGTGTGTGTGTGTGTGTGTGTGTGTGTGTGTGTGTGTGTGTGTGTGTGTAAAAGAGGTGTCTACTATCGCAACATTTAATCACAACAGATTTATTCTCTCTCTCTCTCTCTCTCTCTCTCTCTCTCTCTCTCTCTCTCTCTCTCTCTCTCTCTCTCTCTCTCTCTCTCTCTCTCTCTCTCTCTCTCTCTCTTTCACACACACACACTTTGTAGTACACCTTTGCCTAACTTGGTTTATAAATATATACTGTACTCTTCCTTTATTAGTTGTTCGGACTACACGTAATTAGAGGTGCTTGAACTACAGAAACCCCTAGCTGGCTGTGAGCGAGAGTATGGAGGGTACCGGGTGGGGTTATGGGGTCGGAGAGAAAAGTGGGGGGGTTTGGTGGGAGTGTGGGACTATGAGGAACGGAGGAGGAGGGGATACCTCTCCATCGAGCAGTGTTACAAACACCTTAGTCCAGGGAAAAGGAAACGAACTTATTCCGACGTCTGTACCTAGCCTTTCCGATCTTGTCTATGCAATCTTCCACACGAGGGAGAGGGTAAGTGTCTGTTTTGGTTATCTGATTAACACGTCTGTAGTCGATGCAAAGCCGCTGTGACTCACCTGGCTTAGGGACTAGAGTGACAGGAGAACTCCACTCGCTCTGACAGGGCTCAATCATCTTGTGGTCCAACAGGTAGCCAAGCTCCTTCTGGATGAGAGGAACTTTCACTGGGTTCACACGGTAAGGAGGCAGTTTAATTGGCTTTGCGTCTCCAACATCGACATCATGCATCAACAGTGGTTCTTCCTGGAGTGGCACGGAACACTTGCGGGTACTCCTGCAGTAATGCCGAAAACTCCTGCCTTTCCTCGGGAGGTAGATGAGAAAGCTTAGTCTGGAGATCATTCATGATACCAGGATTCTTCCCCAAACTATCACTCAGGCTCATGCTGCATGGGAGAACACTTGAAGACTCAGGTGGAACAGCAACAGTGCAGACTGGGTTATTTTCGTCTCGCCTGTGATATAACTTTAGCATGTTGATGTGACAAACAAAGTTGCTTGATCTTTCTACGATCTGGTGTGGCGATGACATAGTTGACATTACTGAGTTTCTTCTCCACGAAATAAGGACCACTAAACTTGGCTTGAAGAGGTTGCCCATGCACCAGTAGCAGAATCAAAACCTGATCTCCTGCCTGAAAGTGGCGTAACCTGGACTTCTTATCATACCAAGTTTTCATCTTCTCCTGAGCAGCTCGTAAATTCTCTCTCGCCAGCTGTAAAGCAGTGGACAGCCGTTCTTTGAAATTCATCACATACTCCAGCAGGTTGACGTTATCTTCCTCCGACAGCCAGCATTCCTTGAGTAACTTAAGGGGTCCTCTTTCTTCATGGCCAAACAGTAGTTCAAAGGGTGAGAAGCCCAGTGATTCATTTGGAGATTCTCTTGCGGCAAATACAATGAATGGAAGACCTTTATCCCAGTCTTTCTGATGTTCCAAACAGTATTTCTTGAGCATCGATTTGAGTGTTTGATGATATCTCTCCAACGCTCCTTGAGTCTGGGGATGGTAAGCTGAAGATGTGATCTGGGTGATGCCCAACTCTTTCAGAGACTGCTTGAAAACATTTGACATGAAATTACTTCCCCGGTCTGACTGTACCTCCTTGGGCAGACCAAACTTTGTGAAGAACCCTAGCATTTCCTTAACCACGTTCTTTGCTGAGATATTTCTAATTGGAATGGCTTTAGGATAACGAGTAGCCATATCAATCAGGGTCAACACATAAGAAAATCCTGAAGTCTTAGGAAGAGGGCCCACAATATCCACCAACACACGGGTGAATGGCGCCTCAAAAGGAGGAATGGGAACTAGAGGTGCAACCTTTTCGGTCTGATTACACTTCCCCACAACTTGACAGGTATGACAAGACTTACAATACCAGGAAACATCCCTGAAGATACCTGGCCAGTAGAAGTGTTTCAAAATGCGTGCCACAGTCTTCCTCACTCCAAGGTGTCCTGCCAACTGGACTCATGAGCCACTCTAATGATATCCTGCCTACAAACACGAGGGATGAGAACTTGATGTACAACCTCCCATTCACAGTCGGCTGATGCTGCTGGAGGTCTCCACTTCCTCATAAGTACTCCTGACTTTATACAATAACAAGTAGAAGCACCGGCTGACTCTTCCTCACTGCAAGCAGAGTTAGCTAGACCTTTCAACTCAGGGTCAGCAACCTGCAACTCAACCAACTCTTGACGAGACAAATTATCAACACTACGGGGTACTGCCTCATCTGGTGAGTGGTCCAAATTAGCAAGAAAAGTGTCAGCTAGGATAACATCATCATCATCATTATCCTCTAAATCACCAGTAACTTTAGACTTAGCCCTAGTGACAGCACATGCAGAGAACACATCAGGGACATCACAATCCTGGGTTGCAGCCACTGGCTTACTAGACAACTGAGGAGCTGGACACACTTGACTTTCACCAATATCATTTCCAAGTAAGAAAGTTACACCTGACATTGGGAGTGTCTCAACCAACCCAACCATAACGGAACCATTAACAAAACCAGACTCTAAATTCACTCTGCACAGAGGGACAGAGAAGTAATTATTCCCTACACCTTGTAAGATTACAGTTTCATCAGAGGAACTAACATTAGAGCCTAGAACACTGGTCAGCATAAGGGATTGGCAAGCACCTGTATCACGATATATTTTAACTGATTTCCTGTCATTACTGTCCAGAGGACTGACAAAACCATCAGACAGGAAATTAGCACATGAACTCTTGAGAGTGTCACCCACGTTACTGCTCAAAAGAGGAGCTCCATCACGAGAATATAATTTACCCCTCAAAGCAGGTTCAGTTAACTCAGTTAAAGAATTCTGGGAACTCTCAAGGGTGGACACTAGACCAATTGACTGAATATTTAAAGACTCCTTTTTGTTCACATCACGCTGTCTCCTGAAACATTTCTCCGTAGTATGACCAAGCTTACTACAATAAGTACATTTACTTTTCTGAAATCTAGAGGTGGAGCTGGTATTTACTTCCTGAGAAACATCATCTTTATTCTCTTTCCTGTTACCTGTACTCTGAGTAGAGGCAACGTACTTACACTCAGCTTTCCCTTTTTCTTTAGAATATCTCGAGTGAGAACATATTCATCAGCTAAAACTGCAGCATCAGACAAATTATCTATTCTTCTCTCATCAAGATATAGGCTTATATTTTTATGAATACACCTTTTGAAGTCCTCCAGCAAAATCATCTGCTTAAATTTACCAAAATCAGAATCCACATTCTTAGAATTTAATCACTGCTCTAACAGATCTTCTTTGATTTTTGCATACTCAGCATGGGATTGCTTATCTTGCTTATAAGTTGTCCTAAATTTTACTCTATAGGCTTCAGGAACAAGCTCATAGGCCTTAAGAATCAAGCTCTTGACTACATCATAATTATCAGATTGATCCTGAGGCAAAGATGCATAAGTTACTTGAGCTTTACCGGTGAGAACAGTTTGAAGGAGTACTGGCCAATTCTTTTTTGGCCAATTAAAACCTGTAGCTACCCTCTCAAACAACTGAAAATACTTTGTTAAATCATATTCATTAAAAGGAGGGACAAGTTTAACATTTTTAGCCACATCAAAATCATCAGAGCTAGATGATCCAGTTCCACCTTGTTTCATGCGATACGCATGGTCTGCCTGAATCCTAGCAATTTCAATTTGTGCCTCCTGAATACGAGCCTGAGATTCAGCCTCCTTAGCACGTGCCTGAAACTCAGCCTCCTTTGCATTTGCCTGAAATTCAGCCTCCTTAACACGAGCCTCCTGCAGGGCTAGCTATAACTTAGCTAATTCAATCTGCGTTTGCTCATTTGGAGGAGTTACATTAAACAAGCTTTCATTAATCATGTCAACAATTTGATCTTTAGAATGATGAGAACGAACAACAATTCCCAATTGTTGAGCAACAAGCTTAAGTTCATTCTTTGTTCTGTTTTCTACATCACACTGCACATTTGACAAAAAATCTTTGGCTTCATCAAGCGTAGTAATAGTAGACATCATGAATAAATCACAGTCACAAAATATCAAGCAATATCCTTACGATAATATCCTGAATATCCTGATAAGAGGTCGCCAAATTTATGTTACGGAACAGAGAAAGATAATGTACACTTTAAGTGAGAATACTAAAAATCACTATTGTCCCGTAAAGTTCCAGGTTCAAAACAAAAGAGTTAGGTAAAATTACAAGTTAAAGTTTAATGCTCAAACTAACAACAAAACATTCAGGACTCATAAGGATAATGTAATGGCAAAAAACAGGTTAAATATATGGTTAACTGGAATAGCCTCTATTAACACGAAATTAGCAAGAGTAAATTTGTCAGCCCTGATTAAATGAGAAAACACTGGATAATGCTCAGTTAATGCAAGATAAATTATTACAGATACAAACTATTATTAACAATTGGCTGACATAAAACCTTACATTAATCACAAAAACCTCACTAGGCCTACAAATTAACACCTTATGCTATACAGTATAAGAACAAAATGTAATAACACTCATACTCAAATTACACAGCAGTTAGATGGCTGGAGATTTCCTGAGCACTCACAATAATAACAACTGTACAGGGGAGGACAGAGATGTGAGCAAAATGAGGAGTAGATCTAAGTGGCAATAATGCAGAGACTGAGCTCATTATATAGGGGCCGGCAGAGCTTGATACAACTTGTAAGAAGGACGCGCAAATGAAGCCAGAGGGGACAAAGAGTTGACAATCCTGCTCTGAACAACAGAAAGAACGACTTACTCTACTATAAGGGAGGACGGGGGGAGTGAGGTAGAACACTCTCGTGATAAAACATGCAGCATACTGTACGTTAGAATTACACAAAGGATGATGAAATCATAGGCTATGTAACAATATATATATATATATATATATATATATATATATATATATATATATATATATATATATATATATATATATATATATATGTAGAGACTTCACTTCACCGTGAAGATATAAATGCAAAATAATCACAGGAGCAACGAAAGGAGCGACAATGAATGATTTCGTATATTACATCTTCAGATAGAGTGAGAGAGAAACGTAAAGGGTAGAGGTCTTTTATGCACACCCGCAGCAGGGAGTGGCTCACAGAAAAAAGGATGACCTGAATTTTTACCTGCGGATTAACTTATGGTCACCTGCAGCAGGGAGTGGCACACAACAAAGGTGATGCACAGAACAATAGGTACCTTTCTTTTTTCTTTCTTAGGGATGAACGTGACAAAGGAGGAGGGAGTAGGAGGGGAGGAAAGGGGAGGGGGAGGGATGTGGGGTGTTTGGGGATGAGGGGAGGGGAGTGGGGTTAGGGATTAGGGGTAAGGGGAATGGGAGAGGGTGGAGGAAGGAGGGGGAGGAGGAGGGGCTACATATGCTGCTTAAGACCTAAAGGATTAAAACTAGGTGTTTCCCACACTAGTTTGACTACACCACCAGGAGATGACAGGGAACAATCAGTTGTTAATCTGGGGGATACTGCTTTAAAATTAATTCACTTAACAATTTATCACACTTAAAATGACCATAGCTCATGTTTACATTCTTTTCATATGTGCCAGAAAATAGACAAGTTTCTAATACATTTCTTTCATCTAAGCTTTTTGATCTTGCTAGAATCAGTGTGCGACACACTTAGCATTAATCCTCTAAGTCTTAAGTTAAGCCGCAATAGGATATAAAAACCCACACTTGCAGACGAAAAAAGATGTATTCCAAACAGTTTCGGCGACAGCTGTCGCCCTCTTCAGTGTATCTAAGGACCAAGAGTCTTGGTCTGTAGATCCACTGAAGAGGGCGACACCTGTCGCCGAAACTGTTTGGAATACATCTTTTTTCGTCTGCCAGTGTGAGTTTTTGTATCCTATTTCATGGCCACGATAGTGTGACTATTCAGCCGTTAAGCCGCCTATTTATTCCCTCTTACTCCTCCTCCCTACCCCCTCTCCCCTTCCCCCTTCTCTTCCTCCCCTCCCCCTTCCCCCTCCCCCCCTCCCCTTTCCTCCCCTCCTACTCCCTCCTCCTTTGTCACGTTCATCCCTAAGGAACATAAGAACATAAGAAGAGAGGATAACTGCAGTAGGCCGGTTGGCCCATGCTAGGCAGCTCCTAGAAGAGTAACTGAACTACTAGAATGAGATAAGGATAGCAAAGAAGAAGGCTCTCCCCCGCCCTCCAAACCCTCCAGCCTAAGCCGGCAGGAAAAAGTCAGAAAGAACACCACGCCGTATAGAAAAACTGGCGTGGACATTTTACAGGAAAGTGTGAAAGGAGAATAGAGACTATCATAGTGTAACCTGAAAAGGAAAAATTTTGAATTAGTATTGGTTATAAGATTTTTTTTTTCTATATCCACCCCTTATTAGTCATATGCTTATCTAGCCTATGCTTGAAACTCTCAATGGAAGAGGCAGCAACTACTTTACTAGGTAGCTTATTCCACTCGTCTACTACTCTATTACCAAACCAATTTCTACCTATTTCCTTACTGAAACGGAATTTTTCTAGTTTGAAACCATTATTTCTAGTTCTATCCTGTATGCTCACTTTAAGTACCTTGCTAATATCTCCCTTATTTATACCCTTCATCCACTTAAACACCTCAATTAAGTCTCCCCTTACTCTACGCGTCTCTAGCGAATGCAGACAGTCTTTTCAGTCTGTCTTCATATGACAGGTTCCGGACGTCATGTATCATTTTTGTCATTCTTCTCTGTACATTTTCTAACGAATTAATATCCATTCTATAGTAAGGACACCAAAATTGTACTGCGTAGTCTAAATGTGGCCTTACTAATGCTAGATAAAGTTTCAGTATTACTTTAGATGATCTATTGCTCACGCTTCTCGAAATAAATCCTAGGACCCTATTTGCTTTATTTCTCGCATTAATACACTGTTGCCTTGGTTTAAGGTCGTTACTAATCATAACTCCTAGATCTCTCTCGCATTCCGATTTGCTAATTTCTTTGTTATCTAAGCTGTATTTAGTATCTCCAATGGTCTTGCTACGTTAAGTACTTTACATTTTTCAACGTTAAATTCCATTTGCCAAGTTTTAGACCATTTGGACAATATATCGAGGTCTTTTCGTAAGTTATGGCAATCGTCAGTCGAGTTAATGATACGCCCTATTTTTGTATCGTCGGCAAATTTGCTGATGCTGCTATTGACTCCTAAATCTAGATCATTTATATATATGATAAATAATAAGGGACCGAGTACTGAACCTTGTGGTACACAGCTAGTTACTAATCCCCAGTCCGACTTAGTTCCATTTATTAATACTCTCTGCTTTCGTCCTTTCAGCCAGGATTCTATCCATTTTAAGATATCGCCGTCTATACCGTGTGCTCGAACCTTTCTAACTAACCTTTCGTGTGGGACCCTATCAAAAGCTTTACTAAAGTCCAGATAAATAACATCGTAAGATTTATCGCTATCTACTGCCTCATAGACCTCCGAGTAGAATGACAACAAGTTTGTGAGGCAGGATCGTCCTTGCCTGAATCCGTGCTGACTTTCGTTTATAAGATTAAATCTGTCTAAGTGTTTTCTAATCTAATTTGCCAAAATTGACTCCAACATTTTTCCTACTATTGACGTTAGACTTATCGGACGATAATTCGACGCAGCTGATTTATCACCCTTTTTAAAGATGGGCACTACGTTTGCGGTCTTCCACGCCTCGGGAACTTCTCCTGAACTTAAAGAGTCATTAAATAATGTTAAAAGTGGCTGACATAATTCTTCTTTGGTTTCTTTTATAATTTTTGCATATATATCGTCCGGACCTGGCGATTTTTGAGGTTTTAACTTATTAATTTCTTTCAATACTTCCTCCTTACTAATGGTTATTTTACTAAGAATGTTTTCCGTATTCTCATCATAAGTATTTGCTGCTTCAAGGACCAGGTCTAGATTTTCCTCGGTGAATACTGATATGAAATAATTATTTAGGATAGAGCACATTTCTTTATCTTCACTGGTAATGTCACCTGATTCTGTTCTGAGTGGTCCTATCCTATCTTTATTTTTCGTACGGTACATTTGATAAAAACCCTTGGGGTTTTCTTTTGATTCACTAGCAACCTTAATTTCATAACTTCTCTTTGCTTTTCTTATCTCCCTCTTTACTTCTCTATTTAAAATTGTGTACCGGTTACGTAAGTGTTCCTCTCCACGTTTTATTTTTCTATATATTCCTTTCCTTTGGCCTATGAGAGATTTTAATCTGTTATTTAACCATCTTGGTTCTGAATTATTCGTTCTAAACGGTTTTGAAGGGATATATCTATCTTGGCCTCCGTGTATTATATTTATTAACTCGTTATACTTCTCACTGGTTGAACTTCTGGTTGGTACTGCAGCTGAGTTAATTCCCGTGACCTGGACTACATTCCTATCTACCACCTCCCCCCTCACAGACACCTGACGGACATTCCCACGTGTTTCCTGCACACCTATGACCTGGGGTTCCTCACTGACCTGGCATTCCCTCAAATAGCTAATCTCCCTGTGGAATACCGTTCGATAATAAGCTCTTAAGCCATCGAAATCTCCTAGACGAAAATTAGGAACGGTGGAACAGACATCCCAAATAAATCTGAACTTAATTTCTTCATGATCGCTATTCCCAAGTCGTCCACCAACCTCTATATTACTAATGATATTTTCTTTATTAGCTAAAACCAAATCTAGTATATTATTACCTCTGGTGGGCTCCCTGATATACTGATAAAGAAAATTATCTTGTACTACCTCTAGAAATTCCTCTGACTCTGCATCCCCTGTCTGATTTCTCCAATCTATCCTTGGTAGATTAAGGTCCCCTACAATTATTACTAAGCTGGACTGTGATGCTTTCCCAATTTCCTCCCAAAGGTATTTACTATCAGCTCTACTTAATTTAGGAGATCTGTAAATTGCTCCTAACACTAATTTCTCCCTATTGTTACTAATTTCAACCCAGACACTCTGTGTCCCTATTTACTTTAATGTCTACTTTATTGTAACAGTTTAATGAATCCTTTACATAAATAGCTACCCCTCCCCCCTTTCTTCCCTGACGGTTTGACACAAAAATATTATAGCCTTTTATCTGATATTCTTCTAAAAATTCTCGTGTGTCCGTATTCATCCAAGTTTCACTAATAACGGCAATGTCTATTTTCTCTGTACAAATTAAAGCACTCAGTTCATCCATTTTATTACGTGAACTCCGGCTGTTTGTGTAGTACACTTTCAGATTATTGCTAGTAGTTATGCCTTTACCTTGGCATTTACTGTTATTTATTTTGTTACTAACTGGGAAACTCTTTACTAATATAACATTTTTTTGTACTATCGCTTATCGCCCTTCTATCATCGCTTGTTCTATCATCTATCATCGCCTGCTGAATTTGAGGTGCCTGAGTAGATGTATCTACACTAATGGTTGAACTTTTGTTCTTAATTTTGCAAGTATTGATGCATCTATCCAAACATGGTAATAATGATTTCTGAGTGTAGTTGTTGCAACTTCCTGTACACCTACTTCTCAACCTCGAAAAAATCCCTCCAACTCCCTATCTATCATTCCAGCTAAAGCAGTAACTCCCTGCTTGCTAAGATGAGTCCCATCACAACTATACAAGGCACTCCGTCCATAAAACCGGTCCCAGCTGCCTATGAAAGGTATTGCATTATCTTTGCAATACCTTTCAAGGCGGCAATTAAACCCTATTGCCCTGCTCAACCACTCTCTTCCAACCCGCCACCTGGGTAAAATACCAAGCACTACAGGGGTTCCTCCCCTCTCCCTAACCTTTTCTAACATCAACTTGTACCTTTGCCACAGTACCTCACTCTTACGGCTACTAATATCATTGCCTCCTACACTGAGGCACACAGTGGGTTTGTCACCACTATCCTTTACGATATTTGATATTTTTTCTATCACATTAGCCACCCTGGCCCCTGGAAGACACACATGTTTAGCGAGTGGAGTATACATGGCCCTGTTCAGATATCTCACCTGGGAGTCTCCCACAACAACAGTTTTCTTACCTTTCTTGTTCTGATTATACTTACCTGTACTGGAAGTTCTCTCACCTTCCTTCTCCTCTACGTCCCTCTCTGCCTTCCCTTCACATTCGTCCCGTAGTGCGTCGAAGGCATTAGTGGTCTTAACTTCCGTTTGCTTCTTAAGAGTGAACTTCGTTGCACCCTTATTAACTAGTGTCCAACCTTCAGCCTTTTTCTTTTTCCCCTCCAACATCTCCTCCAACAATTCTCTCATTTGTGACTTCTCCTGCCTGAGAATTTGTACCTCCCGCTTCAGTTCGAGAAGTTGCTCCTTTAATTCAAGGTAGTCCTTTTCAATACCTGCAGTGGGGACACAACTCTCTGCCGAGGAAGCCATTACGCACAAATTCACACACGGTAGCACAGCACTATCGCTGATCACTACAACACACTAACACAGATCACTAAAACACACTAGCACAACACTACCACAGGTCTCTGGCACGTCTGAGCAGACTGACCTCATCCCTTTATAGATTCAGGTCATCCTTTGTTGTGTGCCACTCCCTGCTGCAGGTGACCATAAGTTAATCTGCAGGTAAAAATTCAGGTCATCCTTTTTTCTGTGAGCCACTCCCTGCTGCGGGTGTGTATAAAAGACCTCTACCCTTTACGTTTCTGTCTCGCTCTGTCTGAACATGTAATATACGAAAGTACTCAATGTCGCTCCTTTCATTGCTCGTGTGGTTATTTTGCATATATATATATATATATATATATATATATATATATATATATATATATATATATATATATATATATATATATATATATATTTATTTATATATATATATATATATATATATATATATATATATATATATATATATATATATATATATATGTTTATGTGTCCGACTCTGGGCAAAGGCTTCAGGGCCTATAAATATATATATATATATATATATATATATATATAGATAGATAGATAGATAGATAGATAAATAGATATAGATAATTTTTTTTGTGCTCGACTCTGCGCATATATATATATATATATATATATATATATATATATATATATATATATATATATATATATATATATATATCATCATCATTATCAGCCGTTTGAGTATCCACTACAGGACCGGCCTATCCCAACCAAAGTCGGGACGATACAGCCAATGTATCTCTACCAAGTGGCTTATGCTGTCAGGTAGAGATTGTAAGTAGGATGAGAAGTGCTTGTAAGTGTAATTGTAGTGTTGGAATGGCTTTGGATGTGTGTGTAGTCTGTGAATCAAGTGTAAACGGCTGGCGCAAGCTGACTGGGTGCAAGCAGTCAGCTTGCGCCAGCCGTTTACACTTATTCAACCACAGCACCCCTTGTGTCCGCCAATGCAGTACGTGGGTGGGTGAACACTCCCAAAGTTTATTACCCAGGTGGGACGCGATCCCTGGTTCACCCGTGTACGAAAAGCACACTCTACCACTATACCACAGAGGCTCCTATGTATACACATATCTATCTATCTATCTATCTATCTATCTATACACATATATAGATAGATGTATATATATATATAGATAGATAGATAGATAGATAGATAAAAATATATATATATACATATATATATATATATATATATATATATATATATATATACATATATATATATATATATATATATATATATATATATATGGCACTAGGAAAGCAACAAATGACATCACTGAGAGAAATAACGATGAAATCATTAAATGCAGAGATAAGATGGTGAAGAGAGTTGAAGAATTTTACAAAGAACTGTGTGCATCAAAGACAGTAGTACCAATGGCTAACTTTTCAGTTGACACAAGTGAAATACCTGAGGGAACGCCAGACGAAGTAAATATTTGTCTTAAAAATAATAAAAGAGTTAAGGCTCCGGGAGATGATGGAATAGTAACAGATTTACTTTTGGATGCCGGAGTAGACGTACAAAATAGGCTTGCTCACATATTTACCCACTTCATAAAACAGAAGAAAATTCCCAAATGATGGTGTAATGCAATAGTTATTTTACTCTACAAAAAGGTGACTCAAAAGATCTTAGCAACTATCGACCCATTAGCTTATTATCAGTCATTTACAAACTCTTCACGAAAGCCCTTACGAACAGAATAACAACAATTTTGGAGGAAAACCAACCTCGTCAATAGGCAGGATTCTGAAGCGGGTATTCGACCACTGATCATCTACATACAATGAACCAGCTAACTGAGAAAACTATAGAATATAATAAACCACTGTGCTTAGGTTTTGTTGATTACTAAAAGGCTTTCGACTCAGTGAAGCACATAGCAATTATAAATTCATTGAGAGAACAAGGAGTGAATGAGAACATTGTAAACCTGCTCGAAAACATATATAAAGAGGGGACTGCTACGGTTAAAATACATCAGGACTCAGAAAAAATTAAGACTGAGAAGGGCGTGCGTCAGGGAGATACAATTTCACCAAAATTATTTACAGCATGCCTAGAAAGTATTTTTTAGAAAGCTAGACTGGGAAAACAAAGGAGTGAACATTGATGGAGAAAAAGCTAAACCATTTAAGATTTGTGATGACATTGTCCTAATCTCAGAAACAGCGGAGGCATTGCAAGAAATGTTAAATGACCTGAACAAAGAAAGTCTGAAAGTAAGACTGAAGATGAACCGAAGTAAAACTAAAGTAATGTTTAATCCACAAACACCAAAGAGCGTCTTCAGAATAAGCGATGAAATTCTTGAAGAAGCTGAGGAGTACAACTACTCGAGACAAGTACTAAAATTAACGAAAGATCATGATAGCGAAATAAAAAGACGGATTACAATTGGATGGAAACCTTTCGGTAAACATAGAGACATTATGAAAAGTACTGTAGCTGGCCAGTTTGTATGAAACGAAAAGTATATAACGAATGCATAATTCCAGCTATGACGTATGGTTGTGAGACCTGGAAACTGACAATATCAATGGAAAATAAATTAATCCGTTCTCAGAGAGCAATGGAAAGGTCAATATTGGGAATATCTTTAAGAGACAGGAAAAGATCAACTTGGGTGAGAGAGCAGACTAAAGACAAAGATATTGTGGGGGTTATAAAAGAACAGAAATGGGCGCTTACTGACTGGACACCAGGAGATTATAAGCATAGCAGAAAAAGGCCAGACAGGAGATGGAGAGATGAAATAAAGAAATTTGTTGGGAAAACGTGGCAAAGATTGGCTCAGTCAAAGAATTCGTGGAAAAGGTTGGGGGAGGCCTTTGTTCAGCAATGGACTAGTTATGGCTGCTGCTGCTGCTGATGATGATGATGATGATGATTATTTATCTATCTATCTATCTATATCTATCTATCTATCTATCTATATATATATATATATATATATATATATATATATATATATATATATATATATATATATATAAAATTTCCTGTGGCACCCCACGGGATGCATAGGGCCTCGATGAACTCTCTCCACCAATATTTCTCTTGCCAACTCCTTCAGGTCCCACCAACACTCCTCTCCTATTTCTGTTTTCATTGTCCTGAACTAAGTTTCCCACGGCCTATCTCTGCCTCTTCTTCCTCTAGCAGTCCACTCTGGCACAGCCTGTACTAAACGCCTTCTTTTCTATATATATGTCCCAGCCATTTCCAACCAGACAGTCTCACATATTCATCAACTGGTTCCACTCTTGCAATATCCCTTACTCTTTGATTTGTAACTCTGTCTTGCCACTTTACCCCAAGAATCCTTCTCAGTATATTATTCTCAAATCGTAATACTTTCTGATCTGTTGCAATTGTATTGTACCATGGCTCATGTCCTTAAATTAAAATTGGTCTAATTATGGGTTTCTAAAGTTTTACTTTTGTATGTACCGCAAGCATATTATGATTCCAAACAGATTTCAGCATTCCAACAGCTTGCCAAGCCTGTCTAATCCTCTCCTCAATTTCATTGTTTAATGATCCATTAGATGATACAATCGTTCCTAGATATTTTAAATTTTCTACATTCATCACCACATTATTCCCAATGACACAACTGATTTGGTTGTCCGCGTTCATATTAATAATTTCAGTCTTTCCACAATTTATTACCACTCACTTTTTCTCCTTCCTCCACCAGACACTCAAGGGCCCTCTGCATCTCGTAAATACAGTACTTCCGCAAATCAGTACAATATCATCAGCATAGTTCAAATCCATCAGCCTCTTATTTTCTGTTCAATTAATTCCTGCACCTGTTCTTTTTACAACCTTTTTCATAACATAATCCATAACCAAAACAAACATCAAAGGCAAAAGAACTCCTTGAATCACTCCTGAATTAACATCAAATGGATCACTCAAAGAACGACCCACCATTACCTTTCAAAAAATACCTTCATACAGGCTTCTAATAATATTTACAAACTTTTCTGGTATACCATAGAATCTCATAATTTTCAACTTAGCTCCACGCGAACCACTATCAAACGCCTTTTCAAAATCCACAAAAACACATACTAAGTGGCATTTTCCTCTCGTTACTTGTTGCATTAGATGCCTTACAATAAAAATCTGATCATTACAACCTCGACCCTTTCTATATCCCGCTTGTTCTTCTCTTATAATTTTATCAATTACTGGCTCTATTCTATTTAAAAAAAAAATTGGAAAAGACTTTTGCAGCTACAGGTGTCAAAGTTATCCCTCTCCAATTTCCACACACACTTAAATCTCCCTTTTTTGGTATTTTTATAATCCCTCCATTTTTCCTCTCTTCTGGAATTCCACCATAATCCCAAGCCGCTAAAGTTTCAAAACCGCATTCACCAACTCATCATTTTCCACCTAAAGCATTGCAGGAACTATTCCATTCTCTCCTGGGGCCTTAAATATCTTTAACTCCTTTATAGGCTTTGCTACCTCTTCCAATGTTATATCTCCTGTTTCTATCTGCAAATCTTTCTCGGCTGACAAAATGTCCTCTTCAGCTGGGACTGGTCTATTTAGAACAAATTCAAAATGCTCTTTGGACCTTCCTTTTATAACCAAATCTTTAGTCATCAAGTTACCATTTCTATCTCGTACAGGTATTTCTTTCTTTCTCTTTTCAGTCCCAGTTAACTCCTTTATAGCCTGATACGCTGCTCTTGTGCTCTGACAGTCATTTTTACTTAATTTCTGTCTCTGTTGCCTTTTCATCATATAGCCTCCTCTTATCACGTCTAACGAGTCTTTTTACTTCAGAATGTAAACTCCAGTACTTTGCTCTAAGTACTTCGACTACATGGCCATCAACATGTTCCTCACTTCTTAACTTCACCTCTTTCCTTTTCTGAATTATATTGGATTTTTCATCTGCCGTCCATTTTTTCCTTCTCGCTTTTCCCTTCTTCTTAATAGTAACCTTAGCACTCCATGCAAAACCTCTTTTACCTTTCTCCACATTTGATTAATATCATTGTCTTCAGATTCCATCGAAGTCTGCAGGACTAGAAACCTGTTCCTACATTCCCATCGAAACTTTTCCTTCGTGTTCTCATCATTTCTCAGCTCATTAAAATCATAATTATTACCTCCTGCACAATTACCATTAAGGTTTCTCTTAAGTTTTATTTTAATCTTTGACGCAACAAGTTGATGATCACTACCTATATCTGCCCCCCTCCTTACGCAAACATCTTGCAGGTAACTCCTATGCCCTCTACTAATTGCAATGTGGTCAATCTGGTTACAGTATTTTCCATATGGTGAAATCCAAGTAGTTTTACTTATATTTCTATGCTGAAAGATAGTTCCACCAATCGTAAGGTCATTTGCCAAAAAAAAAAAAAGCTTCCAAACTGCACCCCATTCTCGTTTCTTATACCAACATCCTCCTTACCCATACAATCTTCAAAGCCATCCCTACTACTACCAACAATCGAATTAAAATCACCAATGCAAACTAACATATCTTGCCACTCTATTCACTATATCCTGCAGCTTCTCATAAAAGTCATCCTTCATTTCATCAGCAGCCTCATTTGTGGGAGCGTACCCTATAACCATACCGGTACTGATATTGCCATGGTCAGATTTTAAACGAGCATAAAGCAAGCGCTCATTAATTGGCTCAAACTCACATAGTGCTTTGCAAGCATCTCTACTCAACAGTAAGCCTACTCCTTGGTAATGATTTCCATCACTCCTACCAGAAACCAACAAAGTAATACCATCTTCCAAATTCATTTTATTAGTTCCAAGCAACCTCGTTTCTGTAAGAGTACAAATATCTATATTGTATTCCTTGAACACTGAAATAAGCTCTTCCATTTTACCAGCCTGACTGAGAGTTCGAACATTCCAATTTCCTATTCTTAAGGTTCTTTTTGGATGTATAAACTTTTTTGTACACCGTGGGATTCTTTTACCCCCTGCCCACTTAAGGGCCATTGCTTCATAACCAGAGTTCGATTTCTTAGGCTGAAAAATATTTTACCCTGGAGCCAATGCCAGTGGCATTTAGGATGGAGCACATTTCTTTATCTTCACTGGTAATGTCACCTGATTCTGTTCTGAGTGGTCCTATCCTATCTTTATTTTTCGTACGGTACATTTGATAAAAACCCTTGGGGTTTTCTTTTGATTCACTAGCAACCTTAATTTCATAACTTCTCTTTGCTTTTCTTATCTCCCTCTTTACTTCTCTATTTAAAATTGTGTACCGGTTACGTAAGTGTTCCTCTCCACGTTTTATTTTTCTATATATTCCTTTCCTTTGGCCTATGAGAGATTTTAATCTGTTATTTAACCATCTTGGTTCTGAATTATTCGTTCTAAACGGTTTTGAAGGGATATATCTATCTTGGCCTCCGTGTATTATATTTATTAACTCGTTATACTTCTCACTGGTTGAACTTCTGGTTGGTACTGCAGCTGAGTTAATTCCCGTGACCTGGACTACATTCCTATCTACCACCTCCCCCCTCACAGACACCTGACGGACATTCCCACGTGTTTCCTGCACACCTATGACCTGGGGTTCCTCACTGACCTGGCATTCCCTCAAATAGCTAATCTCCCTGTGGAATACCGTTCGATAATAAGCTCTTAAGCCATCGAAATCTCCTAGACGAAAATTAGGAACGGTGGAACAGACATCCCAAATAAATCTGAACTTAATTTCTTCATGATCGCTATTCCCAAGTCGTCCACCAACCTCTATATTACTAATGATATTTTCTTTATTAGCTAAAACCAAATCTAGTATATTATTACCTCTGGTGGGCTCCCTGATATACTGATAAAGAAAATTATCTTGTACTACCTCTAGAAATTCCTCTGACTCTGCATCCCCTGTCTGATTTCTCCAATCTATCCTTGGTAGATTAAGGTCCCCTACAATTATTACTAAGCTGGACTGTGATGCTTTCCCAATTTCCTCCCAAAGGTATTTACTATCAGCTCTACTTAATTTAGGAGATCTGTAAATTGCTCCTAACACTAATTTCTCCCTATTGTTACTAATTTCAACCCAGACACTCTGTGTCCCTATTTACTTTAATGTCTACTTTGTTGTAACAGTTTAATGAATCCTTTACATAAATAGCTACCCCTCCCCCCTTTCTTCCCTGACGGTTTGACACAAAAATATTATAGCCTTTTATCTGATATTCTTCTAAAAATTCTTGTGTGTCCGTATTCATCCAAGTTTCACTAATAACGGCAATGTCTATTTTCTCTGTACAAATTAAAGCACTCAGTTCATCCATTTTATTACGTGAACTCCGGCTGTTTGTGTAGTACACTTTCAGATTATTGCTAGTAGTTATGCCTTTACCTTGGCATTTACTGTTATTTATTTTGTTACTAACTGGGAAACTCTTTACTAATATAACATTTTTTTGTACTATCGCTTATCGCCCTTCTATCATCGCTTGTTCTATCATCTATCATCGCCTGCTGAATTTGAGGTGCCTGAGTGGATGTATCTACACTAATGGTTGAACTTTTGTTCTTAATTTTGCAAGTATTGATGCATCTATCCAAACATGGTAATAATGATTTCTGAGTGTAGTTGTTGCAACTTCCTGTACACCTACTTCTCAACCTCGAAAAAATCCCTCCAACTCCCTATCTATCATTCCAGCTAAAGCAGTAACTCCCTGCTTGCTAAGATGAGTCCCATCACAACTATACAAGGCACTCCGTCCATAAAACCGGTCCCAGCTGCCTATGAAAGGTATTGCATTATCTTTGCAATACCTTTCAAGGCGGCAATTAAACCCTATTGCCCTGCTCAACCACTCTCTTCCAACCCGCCACCTGGGTAAAATACCAAGCACTACAGGGGTTCCTCCCCTCTCCCTAACCTTTTCTAACATCAACTTGTACCTTTGCCACAGTACCTCACTCTTACGGCTACTAATATCATTGCCTCCTACACTGAGGCACACAGTGGGTTTGTCACCACTATCCTTTACGATATTTGATATTTTTTCTATCACATTAGCCACCCTGGCCCCTGGAAGACACACATGTTTAGCGAGTGGAGTATACATGGCCCTGTTCAGATATCTCACCTGGGAGTCTCCCACAACAACATTTTTCTTACCTTTCTTGTTCTGATTATACTTACCTGTACTGGAAGTTCTCTCACCTTCCTTCTCCTCTACGTCCCTCTCTGCCTTCCCTTCACATTCGTCCCGTAGTGCGTAGAAGGCATTAGTGGTCTTCCGTTTGCTTCTTAAGAGTGAACTTCGTTGCACCCTTATTAACTAGTGTCCAACCTTCAGCCTTTTTCTCTTTCCCCTCCAACATCTCCTCCAACAATTCTCTCATTTGTGACTTCTCCTGCCTGAGAATTTGTACCTCCCGCTTCAGTTCGAGAAGTTGCTCCTTTAATTCAAGGTAGTCCTTTTCAATACCTGCAGTGGGGACACAGCTCTCTGCCGAGGAAGCCATTACGCACAAATTCACACAAGGTAGCACAGGACTATCGCTGATCACTACAACACACTAACACAGATCACTAAAACACACTAGCACAACACTACCACAGGTCTCTGACACGTCTGAGCAAACTGACCTCACCCCTTTATAGATTCAGGTCATCCTTTGTTGTGTGCCACTCCCTGCTGCAGGTGACCATAAGTTAATCTGCAGGTAAAAATTCAGGTCATCCATTTTTCTGTGAGCCACTCCCTGCTGCGGGTGTGTATAAAAGACCTCAACTCTTTACGTTTCTGTCTCGCTCTGTCTGAACATGTAATATACGAAAGTACTCAATGTCGCTCCTTTCATTGCTCGTGTGGTTATTTTGCATATATATATATATATATATATATATATATATATATATATATATATATATAGGCCCTGAAGCCTTTGCCCAGAGTCGGACACATAAACATATATATATATATATATATATATATATATATATATATATATATATATATAATGTTTATGTGTCCGACTCTGGGCAAAGGCTTCAGAATATAAATATATATATATATATATATATATATATATATATATATATATATATATATATATATATATATAGATAGATAGATAGATAGATAGATAGATAGATAGATAAATAGATATAGATAATTTTTTTGTGCTCGACTCTGGGCATATATATATATATATATATATATATATATATATATATATATATATATATATATCTATATATATATATATATATATCATCATCATCATTATCAGCCGTTTGAGTATCCACTACAGGACCGGCCTATCCCAACCAAAGTCGGGACGATACAGCCAATGTATCTCTACCAAGTGGCTTATGCTGTCAGGTAGAGATTGTAAGTAGGATGAGAAGTGCTTGTAAGTGTAATTGTAGTGTTGGAATGGCTTTGGATGTGTGTGTAGTCTGTGAATCAAGTGTAAACGGCTGACGCAAGCTGACTGGGTGCAAGCAGTCAGCTTGCGCCAGCCGTTTACACTTATTCAACCACAGCACCCCTTGTGTCCGCCAATGCAGTACGTGGGTGGGTGAACACTCCCAAAGTTTATTACCCAGGTGGGACGCGATCCCTGGTTCACCCGTGTACGAAACGCACACTCTACCACTATACCACAGAGGCTCCTATGTATACACATATCTATCTATCTATCTATCTATCTATCTATACACATATATAGATAGATGTATATATATATATATGATAGATAGATAGATAGATAGATAGATATATATACCTATATATATATTTATATATATATTTAGATATATAAAAATATAAATATATAAATATATATATATATATATATATATATATATATATATATATGGCACTAGGAAAGCAACAAATGACATCACTGAGAGAAATAACGATGAAATCATTAAATGCAGAGATAAGATGGTGAAGAGAGTTGAAGAATTTTACAAAGAACTGTGTGCATCAAAGACAGTAGTACCAATGGCTAACTTTTCAGTTGACACAAGTGAAATACCTGAGGGAACGCCAGACGAAGTAAATATTTGTCTTAAAAATAATAAAAGAGTTAAAGCTCCGGGAGATGATGGAATAGTAACAGATTTACTTTTGGATGCCGGAGTAGACGTAGAAAATAGGCTTCCTCACATATTTACCCACTTCATAAAACAGAAGAAAATTCCCAAATGATGGTGTAATGCAATAGTTATTTTACTCTACAAAAAAGGTGACTCAAAAGATCTTAGCAACTATCGACCCATTAGCTTATTATCAGTCATTTACAAACTCTTCACGAAAGCCCTTACGAACAGAATAACAACAATTTTGGAGGAAAACCAACCTCGTCAATAGGCAGGATTCTGAAGCGGGTATTCGACCACTGATCATCTACATACAATGAACCAGCTAACTGAGAAAACTATAGAATATAATAAACCACTGTGCTTAGGTTTTGTTGATTACTAAAAGGCTTTCGACTCAGTGAAGCACATAGCAATTATAAATTCATTGAGAGAACAAGAAGTGAATGAGAACATTGTAAACCCGCTCGAAAACATATATAAAGAGGGGACTGCTACGGTTAAAATACATCAGGACTCAGAAAAAATTAAGACTGAGAAGGGCGTGCGTCAGGGAGATACAATTTCACCAATATTATTTACAGCATGCCTAGAAAGTATTTTTTAGAAAGCTAGACTGAGAAAACAAAGGAGTGAACATTGATGGAGAAAAGCTAAACCATTTAATATTTGTGATGACATTGTCCTAATCTCAGAAACAGCGGAGGCATTGCAAGAAATGTTAAATGACCTGAACAAAGAAAGTCTGAAAGTAGGACTGAAGATGAACCGAAGTAAAACTAAAGTAATGTTTAATCCACAAACACCAAAGAGCGTCTTCAGAATAAGCGATGAAATTCTTGAAGAAGCTGAGGAGTACAACTACTCGAGACAAGTACTAAAATTAACGAAAGATCATGATAGCGAAATAAAAAGACGGATTACAATTGGATGGAAACCTTTCGGTAAACATAGAGACATTATGAAAAGTACTGTAGCTGGCCAGTTTGTATGAAACGAAAAGTATATAACGAATGCATAATTCCAGCTATGACGTATGGTTGTGAGACCTGGAAACTGACAATATCAATGGAAAATAAATTAATCCGTTCTCAGAGAGCAATGGAAAGGTCAATATTGGGAATATCTTTAAGAGACAGGAAAAGATCAACTTGGGTGAGAGAGCAGACTAAAGACAAAGATATTGTGGGGGTTATAAAAGAACAGAAATGGGCGCTTACTGACTGGACACCAGGAGATTATAAGCATAGCAGAAAAAGGCCAGACAGGAGATGGAGAGATGAGATAAAGAAATTTGTTGGGAAAACGTGGCAAAGATTGGCTCAGTCAAAGAATTCGTGGAAAAGGTTGGGGAAGGCCTTTGTTCAGCAATGGACTAGTTATGGCTGCTGCTGCTGCTGATGATGATGATGATGATGATTATTTATCTATCTATCTATCTATATCTATCTATCTATCTATCTATATATATATATATATATATATATATATATATATATATATATATATATATATATATATATATATATATATATATAAAATTTCCTGTGGCACCCCACGGGATGCATAGGGCCTCGATGAACTCTCTCCACCAATATTTCTCTTGCCAACTCCTTCAGGTCCCACCAACACTCCTCTTCTATTTCTGTTTTCATTGTCCTGAACTAAGTTTCCCACGGCCTATCTCTGCCTCTTCTTCCTCTAGCAGTCCACTCTGGCACAGCCTGTACTAAACGCCTTCTTTTCTATATATATGTCCCAGCCATTTCCAACCAGACAGTCTCACATATTCATCAACTGGTTCCACTCTTGCAATATCCCTTACTCTTTGATTTGTAACTCTGTCTTGCCACTTTACCCCAAGAATCCTTCTCAGTATATTATTCTCAAATCGTAATACTTTCTGATCTGTTGCAATTGTATTGTACCATGGCTCATGTCCTTAAATTAAAATTGGTCTAATTATGGGTTTCTAAAGTTTTACTTTAGTATGTACCGCAAGCATATTATGATTCCAAACAGATTTCAGCATTCCAACAGCTTGCCAAGCCTGTCTAATCCTCTCCTCAATTTCATTGTTTAATGATCCATTAGATGATACAATCGTTCCTAGATATTTTAAATTTTCTACATTCATCACCACATTATTCCCAATGACACAACTGATTTGGTTGTCCGCGTTCATATTAATAATTTCAGTCTTTCCACAATTTATTACCACTCACTTTTTCTCCTTCCTCCACCAGACACTCAAGGGCCCTCTGCATCTCGTAAATACAGTACTTCCGCAAATCAGTACAATATCATCAGCATAGTTCAAATCCATCAGCCTCTTATTTTCTGTTCAATTAATTCCTGCACCTGTTCTTTTTACAACCTTTTTCATAACATAATCCATAACCAAAACAAACATCAAAGGCAAAAGAACTTCTTGAATCACTCCTGAATTAACATCAAATGGATCACTCAAAGAACGACCCACCATTACCTTTCAAAAAATACCTTCATACAGGCTTCTAATAATATTTACAAACTTTTCTGGTATACCATAGAATCTCATAATTTTCAACTTAGCTCCACGCGAACCACTATCAAACGCCTTTTCAAAATCCACAAAAACACATACTAAGTGGCATTTTCCTCTCGTTACTTGTTGCATTAGATGCCTTACAATAAAAATCTGATCATTACAACCTCGACCCTTTCTATATCCCGCTTGTTCTTCTCTTATAATTTTATCAATTACTGGCTCTATTCTATTTAAAAAAAAATTGGAAAAGACTTTTGCAGCTACCGGTGTCAAAGTTATCCCTCTCCAATTTCCACACACACTTAAATCTCCCTTTTTTGGTATTTTTATAATCCCTCCATTTTTCCTCTCTTCTGGAATTCCACCATAATCCCAAGCCGCTAAAGTTTCAAAACCGCATTCACCAACTCATCATTTTCCACCTAAAGCATTGCAGGAACTATTCCATTCTCTCCTGGGGCCTTAAATATCTTTAACTCCTTTATAGGCTTTGCTACCTCTTCCAATGTTATATCTCCTGTTTCTATCTGCAAATCTTTCTCGGCTGACAAAATGTCCTCTTCAGCTGGGACTGGTCTATTTAGAACAAATTCAAAATGCTCTTTGGACCTTCCTTTTATAACCAAATCTTTAGTCATCAAGTTACCATTTCTATCTCGTACAGGTATTTCTTTCTTTCTCTTTTCAGTCCCAGTTAACTCCTTTATAGCCTGATACGCTGCTCTTGTGCTCTGACAGTCATTTTTACTTAATTTCTGTCTCTGTTGCCTTTTCATCATATAGCCTCCTCTTATCACGTCTAACGAGTCTTTTTACTTCAGAATGTAAACTCCAGTACTTTGCTCTAAGTACTTCGACTACATGGCCATCAACATGTTCCTCACTTCTTAACTTCACCTCTTTCCTTTTCTGAATTATATTGGATTTTTCATCTGCCGTCCATTTTTTCCTTCTCGCTTTTCCCTTCTTCTTAATAGTAACCTTAGCACTCCATGCAAAACCTCTTTTACCTTTCTCCACATTTGATTAATATCATTGTCTTCAGATTCCATCGAAGTCTGCAGGACTAGAAACCTGTTCCTACATTCCCATCGAAACTTTTCCTTCGTGTTCTCATCATTTCTCAGCTCATTAAAATCATAATTATTACCTCCTGCACAATTACCATTAAGGTTTCTCTTAAGTTTTATTTTAATCTTTGACGCAACAAGTTGATGATCACTACCTATATCTGCCCCCCTCCTTACGCAAACATCTTGCAGGTAACTCCTATGCCCTCTACTAATTGCAATGTGGTCAATCTGGTTACAGTATTTTCCATATGGTGAAATCCAAGTAGTTTTACTTATATTTCTATGCTGAAAGATAGTTCCACCAATCGTAAGGTCATTTGCCAAAAAAAAAAAAAGCTTCCAAACTGCACCCCATTCTCGTTTCTTATACCAACATCCTCCTTACCCATACAATCTTCAAAGCCATCCCTACTACTACCAACAATCGAATTAAAATCACCAATGCAAACTAACATATCTTGCCACTCTATTCACTATATCCTGCAGCTTCTCATAAAAGTCATCCTTCATTTCATCAGCAGCCTCATTTGTGGGAGCGTACCCTATAACCATACCGGTACTGATATTGCCATGGTCAGATTTTAAACGAGCATAAAGCAAGCGCTCATTAATTGGCTCAAACTCACATAGTGCTTTGCAAGCATCTCTACTCAACAGTAAGCCTACTCCTTGGTAATGATTTCCATCACTCCTACCAGAAACCAACAAAGTAATACCATCTTCCAAATTCATTTTATTAGTTCCAAGCAACCTCGTTTCTGTAAGAGTACAAATATCTATATTGTATTCCTTGAACACTGAAATAAGCTCTTCCATTTTACCAGCCTGACTGAGAGTTCGAACATTCCAATTTCCTATTCTTAAGGTTCTTTTTGGATGTATAAACTTTTTTGTACACCGTGGGATTCTTTTACCCCCTGCCCACTTAAGGGCCATTGCTTCATAACCAGAGTTCGATTTCTTAGGCTGAAAAATATTTTACCCTGGAGCCAATGCCAGTGGCATTTAGGATGGAGCACATTTCTTTATCTTCACTGGTAATGTCACCTGATTCTGTTCTGAGTGGTCCTATCCTATCTTTATTTTTCGTACGGTACATTTGATAAAAACCCTTGGGGTTTTCTTTTGATTCACTAGCAACCTTAATTTCATAACTTCTCTTTGCTTTTCTTATCTCCCTCTTTACTTCTCTATTTAAAATTGTGTACCGGTTACGTAAGTGTTCCTCTCCACGTTTTATTTTTCTATATATTCCTTTCCTTTGGCCTATGAGAGATTTTAATCTGTTATTTAACCATCTTGGTTCTGAATTATTCGTTCTAAACGGTTTTGAAGGGATATATCTATCTTGGCCTCCGTGTATTATAATTATTAACTCATTATACTTCTCACTGGTTGAACTTCTGGTTGGTACTGCAGCTGAGTTAATTCCCGTGACCTGGACTACATTCCTATCTACCACCTCCCCCCTCACAGACACCTGACGGACATTCCCACGTGTTTCCTGCACACCTATGACCTGGGGTTCCTCACTGACCTGGCATTCCCTCAAATAGCTAATCTCCCTGTGGAATACCGTTCGATAATAAGCTCTTAAGCCATCGAAATCTCCTAGACGAAAATTAGGAACGGTGGAACAGACATCCCAAATAAATCTGAACTTAATTTCTTCATGATCGCTATTCCCAAGTCGTCCACCAACCTCTATATTACTAATGATATTTTCTTTATTAGCTAAAACCAAATCTAGTATATTATTACCTCTGGTGGGCTCCCTGATATACTGATAAAGAAAATTATCTTGTACTACCTCTAGAAATTCCTCTGACTCTGCATCCCCTGTCTGATTTCTCCAATCTATCCTTGGTAGATTAAGGTCCCCTACAATTATTACTAAGCTGGACTGTGATGCTTTCCCAATTTCCTCCCAAAGGTATTTACTATCAGCTCTACTTAATTTAGGAGATCTGTAAATTGCTCCTAACACTAATTTCTCCCTATTGTTACTAATTTCAACCCAGACACTCTGTGTCCCTATTTACTTTAATGTCTACTTTATTGTAACAGTTTAATGAATCCTTTACATAAATAGCTACCCCTCCCCCCTTTCTTCCCTGACGGTTTGACACAAAAATATTATAGCCTTTTATCTGATATTCTTCTAAAAATTCTCGTGTGTCCGTATTCATCCAAGTTTCACTAATAACGGCAATGTCTATTTTCTCTGTACAAATTAAAGCACTCAGTTCATCCATTTTATTACGTGAACTCCGGCTGTTTGTGTAGTACACTTTCAGATTATTGCTAGTAGTTATGCCTTTACCTTGGCATTTACTGTTATTTATTTTGTTACTAACTGGGAAACTCTTTACCAATATAACATTTTTTTGTACTATCGCTTATCGCCCTTCTATCATCGCTTGTTCTATCATCTATCATCGCCTGCTGAATTTGAGGTGCCTGAGTGGATGTATCTACACTAATGGTTGAACTTTTGTTCTTAATTTTGCAAGTATTGATGCATCTATCCAAACATGGTAATAATGATTTCTGAGTGTAGTTGTTGCAACTTCCTGTACACCTACTTCTCAACCTCGAAAAAATCCCTCCAACTCCCTATCTATCATTCCAGCTAAAGCAGTAACTCCCTGCTTGCTAAGATGAGTCCCATCACAACTATACAAGGCACTCCGTCCATAAAACCGGTCCCAGCTGCCTATGAAAGGTATTGCATTATCTTTGCAATACCTTTCAAGGCGGCAATTAAACCCTATTGCCCTGCTCAACCACTCTCTTCCAACCCGCCACCTGGGTAAAATACCAAGCACTACAGGGGTTCCTCCCCTCTCCCTAACCTTTTCTAACATCAACTTGTACCTTTGCCACAGTACCTCACTCTTACGGCTACTAATATCATTGCCTCCTACACTGAGGCACACAGTGGGTTTGTCACCACTATCCTTTACGATATTTGATATTTTTTCTATCACATTAGCCACCCTGGCCCCTGGAAGACACACATGTTTAGCGAGTGGAGTATACATGGCCCTGTTCAGATATCTCACCTGGGAGTCTCCCACAACAACATTTTTCTTACCTTTCTTGTTCTGATTATACTTACCTGTACTGGAAGTTCTCTCACCTTCCTTCTCCTCTACGTCCCTCTCTGCCTTCCCTTCACATTCGTCCCGTAGTGCGTCGAAGGCATTAGTGGTCTTAACTTCCGTTTGCTTCTTAAGAGTGAACTTCGTTGCACCCTTATTAACTAGTGTCCAACCTTCAGCCTTTTTCTTTTTCCCCTCCAACATCTCCTCCAACAATTCTCTCATTTGTGACTTCTCCTGCCTGAGAATTTGTACCTCCCGCTTCAGTTCGAGAAGTTGCTCCTTTAATTCAAGGTAGTCCTTTTCAATACCTGCAGTGGGGACACAACTCTCTGCCGAGGAAGCCATTACGCACAAATTCACACACGGTAGCACAGCACTATCGCTGATCACTACAACACACTAACACAGATCACTAAAACACACTAGCACAACACTACCACAGGTCTCTGGCACGTCTGAGCAGACTGACCTCATCCCTTTATAGATTCAGGTCATCCTTTGTTGTGTGCCACTCCCTGCTGCAGGTGACCATAAGTTAATCTGCAGGTAAAAATTCAGGTCATCCTTTTTTCTGTGAGCCACTCCCTGCTGCGGGTGTGTATAAAAGACCTCTACCCTTTACGTTTCTGTCTCGCTCTGTCTGAACATGTAATATACGAAAGTACTCAATGTCGCTCCTTTCATTGCTCGTGTGGTTATTTTGCATATATATATATATATATATATATATATATATATATATATATATATATATATATATATATATATATATATATATATATATATATATATATATATATATATATATATATATATATATATATATATATATGTTTATGTGTCCGACTCTGGGCAAAGGCTTCAGGGCCTATAAATATATATATATATATATATATATATAGATAGATAGATAGATAGATAGATAGATAGATAAATAGATATAGATAATTTTTTTTGTGCTCGACTCTGCGCATATATATATATATATATATATATATATATATATATATATATATATATATATATATATATATATATATATCATCATCATTATCAGCCGTTTGAGTATCCACTACAGGACCGGCCTATCCCAACCAAAGTCGGGACGATACAGCCAATGTATCTCTACCAAGTGGCTTATGCTGTCAGGTAGAGATTGTAAGTAGGATGAGAAGTGCTTGTAAGTGTAATTGTAGTGTTGGAATGGCTTTGGATGTGTGTGTAGTCTGTGAATCAAGTGTAAACGGCTGGCGCAAGCTGACTGGGTGCAAGCAGTCAGCTTGCGCCAGCCGTTTACACTTATTCAACCACAGCACCCCTTGTGTCCGCCAATGCAGTACGTGGGTGGGTGAACACTCCCAAAGTTTATTACCCAGGTGGGACGCGATCCCTGGTTCACCCGTGTACGAAACGCACACTCTACCACTATACCACAGAGGCTCCTATGTATACACATATCTATCTATCTATCTATCTATCTATCTATACACATATATAGATAGATGTATATATATATATATATATATATATAGATAGATAGATATATCTATATATATATATATATATATATATATATATATATATATATATATATATATATATATATATATGTCACTAGGAAAGCAACAAATGACATCACTGAGAGAAATAACGATGAAATCATTAAATGCAGAGATAAGATGGTGAAGAGAGTTGAAGAATTTTACAAAGAACTGTGTGCATCAAAGACAGTAGTACCAATGGCTAACTTTTCAGTTGACACAAGTGAAATACCTGAGGGAACGCCAGACGAAGTAAATATTTGTCTTAAAAATAATAAAAGAGTTAAGGCTCCGGGAGATGATGGAATAGTAACAGATTTACTTTTGGATGCCGGAGTAGACGTACAAAATAGGCTTGCTCACATATTTACCCACTTCATAAAACAGAAGAAAATTCCCAAATGATGGTGTAATGCAATAGTTATTTTACTCTACAAAAAAGGTGACTCAAAAGATCTTAGCAACTATCGACCCATTAGCTTATTATCAGTCATTTACAAACTCTTCACGAAAGCCCTTACGAACAGAATAACAACAATTTTGGAGGAAAACCAACCTCGTCAATAGGCAGGATTCTGAAGCGGGTATTCGACCACTGATCATCTACATACAATGAACCAGCTAACTGAGAAAACTATAGAATATAATAAACCACTGTGCTTAGGTTTTGTTGATTACTAAAAGGCTTTCGACTCAGTGAAGCACATAGCAATTATAAATTCATTGAGAGAACAAGGAGTGAATGAGAACATTGTAAACCTGCTCGAAAACATATATAAAGAGGGGACTGCTACGGTTAAAATACATCAGGACTCAGAAAAAATTAAGACTGAGAAGGGCGTGCGTCAGGGAGATACAATTTCACCAAAATTATTTACAGCATGCCTAGAAAGTATTTTTTAGAAAGCTAGACTGGGAAAACAAAGGAGTGAACATTGATGGAGAAAAGCTAAACCATTTAAGATTTGTGATGACATTGTCCTAATCTCAGAAACAGCGGAGGCATTGCAAGAAATGTTAAATGACCTGAACAAAGAAAGTCTGAAAGTAAGACTGAAGATGAACCGAAGTAAAACTAAAGTAATGTTTAATCCACAAACACCAAAGAGCGTCTTCAGAATAAGCGATGAAATTCTTGAAGAAGCTGAGGAGTACAACTACTCGAGACAAGTACTAAAATTAACGAAAGATCATGATAGCGAAATAAAAAGACGGATTACAATTGGATGGAAACCTTTCGGTAAACATAGAGACATTATGAAAAGTACTGTAGCTGGCCAGTTTGTATGAAACGAAAAGTATATAACGAATGCATAATTCCAGCTATGACGTATGGTTGTGAGACCTGGAAACTGACAATATCAATGGAAAATAAATTAATCCGTTCTCAGAGAGCAATGGAAAGGTCAATATTGGGAATATCTTTAAGAGACAGGAAAAGATCAACTTGGGTGAGAGAGCAGACTAAAGACAAAGATATTGTGGGGGTTATAAAAGAACAGAAATGGGCGCTTACTGACTGGACACCAGGAGATTATAAGCATAGCAGAAAAAGGCCAGACAGGAGATGGAGAGATGAGATAAAGAAATTTGTTGGGAAAAGGTGGCAAAGATTGGCTCAGTCAAAGAATTCGTGGAAAAGGTTGGGGAAGGCCTTTGTTCAGCAATGGACTAGTTATGGCTGCTGCTGCTGCTGCTGATGATGATGATGATGATTATTTATCTATCTATCTATCTATATCTATCTATCTATCTATCTATCTATCTATCTATATATATATATATATATATATATATATATATATATATATATATATATATATATATATATATAAAATTTCCTGTGGCACCCCACGGGATGCATAGGGCCTCGATGAACTCTCTCCACCAATATTTCTCTTGCCAACTCCTTCAGGTCCCACCAACACTCCTCTCCTATTTCTGTTTTCATTGTCCTGAACTAAGTTTCCCACGGCCTATCTCTGCCTCTTCTTCCTCTAGCAGTCCACTCTGGCACAGCCTGTACTAAACGCCTTCTTTTCTATATATATGTCCCAGCCATTTCCAACCAGACAGTCTCACATATTCATCAACTGGTTCCACTCTTGCAATATCCCTTACTCTTTGATTTGTAACTCTGTCTTGCCACTTTACCCCAAGAATCCTTCTCAGTATATTATTCTCAAATCGTAATACTTTCTGATCTGTTGCAATTGTATTGTACCATGGCTCATGTCCTTAAATTAAAATTGGTCTAATTATGGGTTTCTAAAGTTTTACTTTTGTATGTACCGCAAGCATATTATGATTCCAAACAGATTTCAGCATTCCAACAGCTTGCCAAGCCTGTCTAATCCTCTCCTCAATTTCATTGTTTAATGATCCATTAGATGATACAATCGTTCCTAGATATTTTAAATTTTCTACATTCATCACCACATTATTCCCAATGACACAACTGATTTGGTTGTCCGCGTTCATATTAATAATTTCAGTCTTTCCACAATTTATTACCACTCACTTTTTCTCCTTCCTCCACCAGACACTCAAGGGCCCTCTGCATCTCGTAAATACAGTACTTCCGCAAATCAGTACAATATCATCAGCATAGTTCAAATCCATCAGCCTCTTATTTTCTGTTCAATTAATTCCTGCACCTGTTCTTTTTACAACCTTTTTCATAACATAATCCATAACCAAAACAAACATCAAAGGCAAAAGAACTCCTTGAATCACTCCTGAATTAACATCAAATGGATCACTCAAAGAACGACCCACCATTACCTTTCAAAAAATACCTTCATACAGGCTTCTAATAATATTTACAAACTTTTCTGGTATACCATAGAATCTCATAATTTTCAACTTAGCTCCACGCGAACCACTATCAAACGCCTTTTCAAAATCCACAAAAACACATACTAAGTGGCATTTTCCTCTCGTTACTTGTTGCATTAGATGCCTTACAATAAAAATCTGATCATTACAACCTCGACCCTTTCTATATCCCGCTTGTTCTTCTCTTATAATTTTATCAATTACTGGCTCTATTCTATTTAAAAAAAATTGGAAAAGACTTTTGCAGCTACAGGTGTCAAAGTTATCCCTCTCCAATTTCCACACACACTTAAATCTCCCTTTTTTGGTATTTTTATAATCCCTCCATTTTTCCTCTCTTCTGGAATTCCACCATAATCCCAAGCCGCTAAAGTTTCAAAACCGCATTCACCAACTCATCATTTTCCACCTAAAGCATTGCAGGAACTATTCCATTCTCTCCTGGGGCCTTAAATATCTTTAACTCCTTTATAGGCTTTGCTACCTCTTCCAATGTTATATCTCCTGTTTCTATCTGCAAATCTTTCTCGGCTGACAAAATGTCCTCTTCAGCTGGGACTGGTCTATTTAGAACAAATTCAAAATGCTCTTTGGACCTTCCTTTTATAACCAAATCTTTAGTCATCAAGTTACCATTTCTATCTCGTACAGGTATTTCTTTCTTTCTCTTTTCAGTCCCAGTTAACTCCTTTATAGCCTGATACGCTGCTCTTGTGCTCTGACAGTCATTTTTACTTAATTTCTGTCTCTGTTGCCTTTTCATCATATAGCCTCCTCTTATCACGTCTAACGAGTCTTTTTACTTCAGAATGTAAACTCCAGTACTTTGCTCTAAGTACTTCGACTACATGGCCATCAACATGTTCCTCACTTCTTAACTTCACCTCTTTCCTTTTCTGAATTATATTGGATTTTTCATCTGCCGTCCATTTTTTCCTTCTCGCTTTTCCCTTCTTCTTAATAGTAACCTTAGCACTCCATGCAAAACCTCTTTTACCTTTCTCCACATTTGATTAATATCATTGTCTTCAGATTCCATCGAAGTCTGCAGGACTAGAAACCTGTTCCTACATTCCCATCGAAACTTTTCCTTCGTGTTCTCATCATTTCTCAGCTCATTAAAATCATAATTATTACCTCCTGCACAATTACCATTAAGGTTTCTCTTAAGTTTTATTTTAATCTTTGACGCAACAAGTTGATGATCACTACCTATATCTGCCCCCTCCTTACGCAAACATCTTGCAGGTAACTCCTATGCCCTCTACTAATTGCAATGTGGTCAATCTGGTTACAGTATTTTCCATATGGTGAAATCCAAGTAGTTTTACTTATATTTCTATGCTGAAAGATAGTTCCACCAATCGTAAGGTCATTTGCCAAAAAAAAAAGCTTCCAAACTGCACCCCATTCTCGTTTCTTATACCAACATCCTCCTTACCCATACAATCTTCAAAGCCATCCCTACTACTACCAACAATCGAATTAAAATCACCAATGCAAACTAACATATCTTGCCACTCTATTCACTATATCCTGCAGCTTCTCATAAAAGTCATCCTTCATTTCATCAGCAGCCTCATTTGTGGGAGCGTACCCTATAACCATACCGGTACTGATATTGCCATGGTCAGATTTTAAACGAGCATAAAGCAAGCGCTCATTAATTGGCTCAAACTCACATAGTGCTTTGCAAGCATCTCTACTCAACAGTAAGCCTACTCCTTGGTAATGATTTCCATCACTCCTACCAGAAACCAACAAAGTAATACCATCTTCCAAATTCATTTTATTAGTTCCAAGCAACCTCGTTTCTGTAAGAGTACAAATATCTATATTGTATTCCTTGAACACTGAAATAAGCTCTTCCATTTTACCAGCCTGACTGAGAGTTCGAACATTCCAATTTCCTATTCTTAAGGTTCTTTTTGGATGTATAAACGTTTTTGTACACCGTGGGATTCTTTTACCCCCTGCCCACTTAAGGGCCATTGCTTCATAACCAGAGTTCGATTTCTTAGGCTGAAAAATATTTTACCCTGGAGCCAATGCCAGTGGCATTTAGGATGGAGCACATTTCTTTATCTTCACTGGTAATGTCACCTGATTCTGTTCTGAGTGGTCCTATCCTATCTTTATTTTTCGTACGGTACATTTGATAAAAACCCTTGGGGTTTTCTTTTGATTCACTAGCAACCTTAATTTCATAACTTCTCTTTGCTTTTCTTATCTCCCTCTTTACTTCTCTATTTAAAATTGTGTACCGGTTACGTAAGTGTTCCTCTCCACGTTTTATTTTTCTATATATTCCTTTCCTTTGGCCTATGAGAGATTTTAATCTGTTATTTAACCATCTTGGTTCTGAATTATTCGTTCTAAACGGTTTTGAAGGGATATATCTATCTTGGCCTCCGTGTATTATATTTATTAACTCGTTATACTTCTCACTGGTTGAACTTCTGGTTGGTACTGCAGCTGAGTTAATTCCCGTGACCTGGACTACATTCCTATCTACCACCTCCCCCCTCACAGACACCTGACGGACATTCCCACGTGTTTCCTGCACACCTATGACCTGGGGTTCCTCACTGACCTGGCATTCCCTCAAATAGCTAATCTCCCTGTGGAATACCGTTCGATAATAAGCTCTTAAGCCATCGAAATCTCCTAGACGAAAATTAGGAACGGTGGAACAGACATCCCAAATAAATCTGAACTTAATTTCTTCATGATCGCTATTCCCAAGTCGTCCACCAACCTCTATATTACTAATGATATTTTCTTTATTAGCTAAAACCAAATCTAGTATATTATTACCTCTGGTGGGCTCCCTGATATACTGATAAAGAAAATTATCTTGTACTACCTCTAGAAATTCCTCTGACTCTGCATCCCCTGTCTGATTTCTCCAATCTATCCTTGGTAGATTAAGGTCCCCTACAATTATTACTAAGCTGGACTGTGATGCTTTCCCAATTTCCTCCCAAAGGTATTTACTATCAGCTCTACTTAATTTAGGAGATCTGTAAATTGCTCCTAACACTAATTTCTCCCTATTGTTACTAATTTCAACCCAGACACTCTGTGTCCCTATTTACTTTAATGTCTACTTTATTGTAACAGTTTAATGAATCCTTTACATAAATAGCTACCCCTCCCCCCTTTCTTCCCTGACGGTTTGACACAAAAATATTATAGCCTTTTATCTGATATTCTTCTAAAAATTCTCGTGTGTCCGTATTCATCCAAGTTTCACTAATAACGGCAATGTCTATTTTCTCTGTACAAATTAAAGCACTCAGTTCATCCATTTTATTACGTGAACTCCGGCTGTTTGTGTAGTACACTTTCAGATTATTGCTAGTAGTTATGCCTTTACCTTGGCATTTACTGTTATTTATTTTGTTACTAACTGGGAAACTCTTTACTAATATAACATTTTTTGTACTATCGCTTATCGCCCTTCTATCATCGCTTGTTCTATCATCTATCATCGCCTGCTGAATTTGAGGTGCCTGAGTGGATGTATCTACACTAATGGTTGAACTTTTGTTCTTAATTTTGCAAGTATTGATGCATCTATCCAAACATGGTAATAATGATTTCTGAGTGTAGTTGTTGCAACTTCCTGTACACCTACTTCTCAACCTCGAAAAAATCCCTCCAACTCCCTATCTATCATTCCAGCTAAAGCAGTAACTCCCTGCTTGCTAAGATGAGTCCCATCACAACTATACAAGGCACTCCGTCCATAAAACCGGTCCCAGCTGCCTATGAAAGGTATTGCATTATCTTTGCAATACCTTTCAAGGCGGCAATTAAACCCTATTGCCCTGCTCAACCACTCTCTTCCAACCCGCCACCTGGGTAAAATACCAAGCACTACAGGGGTTCCTCCCCTCTCCCGAACCTTTTCTAACATCAACTTGTACCTTTGCCACAGTACCTCACTCTTACGGCTACTAATATCATTGCCTCCTACACTGAGGCACACAGTGGGTTTGTCACCACTATCCTTTACGATATTTGATATTTTTTCTATCACATTAGCCACCCTGGCCCCTGGAAGACACACATGTTTAGCGAGTGGAGTATACATGGCCCTGTTCAGATATCTCACCTGGGAGTCTCCCACAACAACATTTTTCTTACCTTTCTTGTTCTGATTATACTTACCTGTACTGGAAGTTCTCTCACCTTCCTTCTCCTCTACGTCCCTCTCTGCCTTCCCTTCACATTCGTCCCGTAGTGCGTCGAAGGCATTAGTGGTCTTAACTTCCGTTTGCTTCTTAAGAGTGAACTTCGTTGCACCCTTATTAACTAGTGTCCAACCTTCAGCCTTTTTCTTTTTCCCCTCCAACATCTCCTCCAACAATTCTCTCATTTGTGACTTCTCCTGCCTGAGAATTTGTACCTCCCGCTTCAGTTCGAGAAGTTGCTCCTTTAATTCAAGGTAGTCCTTTTCAATACCTGCAGTGGGGACACAACTCTCTGCCGAGGAAGCCATTACGCACAAATTCACACACGGTAGCACAGCACTATCGCTGATCACTACAACACACTAACACAGATCACTAAAACACACTAGCACAACACTACCACAGGTCTCTGTCTCGTCTGTGCAGACTGACCTCATCCCTTTATAGATTCAGGTCATCCTTTGTTGTGTGCCACTCCCTGCTGCAGGTGACCATAAGTTAATCTGCAGGTAAAAATTCAGGTCATCCATTTTTCTGCGAGCCACTCCCTGCTGCGGGTGTGTATAAAAGACCTCTACTCTTTACGTTTCTGTCTCGCTCTGTCTGAACATGTAATATACGAAAGTACTCAATGTCGCTCCTTTCATTGCTCGTGTGGTTATTTTGCATATATATATATATATATATATATATATATATATATATATATATATATATATATATATATATATATATATATATATATATATATATATATATATATATATATATATATATATATATATATATATATATATATATATATATATATATATATATATATATATATATATATATATATATGTTTATGTGTCCGACTCTGGGCAAAGGCTTCAGGGCCTATAAATATATATATATATATATATATATAGATAGATAGATAGATAGATAGATAGATAGATAGATAAATAGATATAGATAATTTTTTTGTGCTCGACTCTGGGCATATATACATATATATATATATATATATATATATATATATATATATATATATATATATACATATATATATATATATATATATATATATATCATCATCATTATCAGCCGTTTGAGTATCCACTACAGGACCGGCCTATCCCAACCAAAGTCGGGACGATACAGCCAATGTATCTCTACCAAGTGGCTTATGCTGTCAGGTAGAGATTGTAAGTAGGATGAGAAGTGCTTGTAAGTGTAATTGTAGTGTTGGAATGGCTTTGGATGTGTGTGTAGTCTGTGAATCAAGTGTAAACGGCTGGCGCAAGCTGACTGGGTGCAAGCAGTCAGCTTGCGCCAGCCGTTTACACTTATTCAACCACAGCACCCCTTGTGTCCGCCAATGCAGTACGTGGGTGGGTGAACACTCCCAAAGTTTATTACCCAGGTGGGACGCGATCCCTGGTTCACCCGTGTACGAAAAGCACACTCTACCACTATACCACAGAGGCTCCTATGTATACACATATCTATCTATCTATCTATCTATCTATCTATACACATATATAGATAGATGTATATATATATATATATATATATATATATATATATATATATATATAGATAGAGAGATAGATAGATAGATAAAAATATATATATATACATATATATATATAGATGTATATATATATATATATATATATATATATATATATATATATGGCACTAGGAAAGCAACAAATGACATCACTGAGAGAAATAACGATGAAATCATTAAATGCAGAGATAAGATGGTGAAGAGAGTTGAAGAATTTTACAAAGAACTGTGTGCATCAAAGACAGTAGTACCAATGGCTAACTTTTCAGTTGACACAAGTGAAATACCTGAGGGAACGCCAGACGAAGTAAATATTTGTCTTAAAAATAATAAAAGAGTTAAGGCTCCGGGAGATGATGGAATAGTAACAGATTTACTTTTGGATGCCGGAGTAGACGTACAAAATAGGCTTGCTCACATATTTACCCACTTCATAAAACAGAAGAAAATTCCCAAATGATGGTGTAATGCAATAGTTATTTTACTCTACAAAAAAGGTGACTCAAAAGATCTTAGCAACTATCGACCCATTAGCTTATTATCAGTCATTTACAAACTCTTCACGAAAGCCCTTACGAACAGAATAACAACAATTTTGGAGGAAAACCAACCTCGTCAATAGGCAGGATTCTGAAGCGGGTATTCGACCACTGATCATCTACATACAATGAACCAGCTAACTGAGAAAACTATAGAATATAATAAACCACTGTGCTTAGGTTTTGTTGATTACTAAAAGGCTTTCGACTCAGTGAAGCACATAGCAATTATAAATTCATTGAGAGAACAAGGAGTGAATGAGAACATTGTAAACCTGCTCGAAAACATATATAAAGAGGGGACTGCTACGGTTAAAATACATCAGGACTCAGAAAAAATTAAGACTGAGAAGGGCGTGCGTCAGGGAGATACAATTTCACCAAAATTATTTACAGCATGCCTAGAAAGTATTTTTTAGAAAGCTAGACTGGGAAAACAAAGGAGTGAACATTGATGGAGAAAAGCTAAACCATTTAAGATTTGTGATGACATTGTCCTAATCTCAGAAACAGCGGAGGCATTGCAAGAAATGTTAAATGACCTGAACAAAGAAAGTCTGAAAGTAAGACTGAAGATGAACCGAAGTAAAACTAAAGTAATGTTTAATCCACAAACACCAAAGAGCGTCTTCAGAATAAGCGATGAAATTCTTGAAGAAGCTGAGGAGTACAACTACTCGAGACAAGTACTAAAATTAACGAAAGATCATGATAGCGAAATAAAAAGACGGATTACAATTGGATGGAAACCTTTCGGTAAACATAGAGACATTATGAAAAGTACTGTAGCTGGCCAGTTTGTATGAAACGAAAAGTATATAACGAATGCATAATTCCAGCTATGACGTATGGTTGTGAGACCTGGAAACTGACAATATCAATGGAAAATAAATTAATCCGTTCTCAGAGAGCAATGGAAAGGTCAATATTGGGAATATCTTTAAGAGACAGGAAAAGATCAACTTGGGTGAGAGAGCAGACTAAAGACAAAGATATTGTGGGGGTTATAAAAGAACAGAAATGGGCGCTTACTGACTGGACACCAGGAGATTATAAGCATAGCAGAAAAAGGCCAGACAGGAGATGGAGAGATGAGATAAAGAAATTTGTTGGGAAAACGTGGCAAAGATTGGCTCAGTCAAAGAATTCGTGGAAAAGGTTGGGGGAGGCCTTTGTTCAGCAATGGACTAGTTATGGCTGCTGCTGCTGCTGATGATGATGATGATGATGATTATTTATCTATCTATCTATCTATATCTATCTATCTATCTATCTATATCTATCTATCTATCTATATATATATATATATATATATATATATATATATATATATATATAAAATTTCCTGTGGCACCCCACGGGATGCATAGGGCCTCGATGAACTCTCTCCACCAATATTTCTCTTGCCAACTCCTTCAGGTCCCACCAACACTCCTCTCCTATTTCTGTTTTCATTGTCCTGAACTAAGTTTCCCACGGCCTATCTCTGCCTCTTCTTCCTCTAGCAGTCCACTCTGGCACAGCCTGTACTAAACGCCTTCTTTTCTATATATATGTCCCAGCCATTTCCAACCAGACAGTCTCACATATTCATCAACTGGTTCCACTCTTGCAATATCCCTTACTCTTTGATTTGTAACTCTGTCTTGCCACTTTACCCCAAGAATCCTTCTCAGTATATTATTCTCAAATCGTAATACTTTCTGATCTGTTGCAATTGTATTGTACCATGGCTCATGTCCTTAAATTAAAATTGGTCTAATTATGGGTTTCTAAAGTTTTACTTTTGTATGTACCGCAAGCATATTATGATTCCAAACAGATTTCAGCATTCCAACAGCTTGCCAAGCCTGTCTAATCCTCTCCTCAATTTCATTGTTTAATGATCCATTAGATGATACAATCGTTCCTAGATATTTTAAATTTTCTACATTCATCACCACATTATTCCCAATGACACAACTGATTTGGTTGTCCGCGTTCATATTAATAATTTCAGTCTTTCCACAATTTATTACCACTCACTTTTTCTCCTTCCTCCACCAGACACTCAAGGGCCCTCTGCATCTCGTAAATACAGTACTTCCGCAAATCAGTACAATATCATCAGCATAGTTCAAATCCATCAGCCTCTTATTTTCTGTTCAATTAATTCCTGCACCTGTTCTTTTTACAACCTTTTTCATAACATAATCCATAACCAAAACAAACATCAAAGGCAAAAAGAACTCCTTGAATCACTCCTGAATTAACATCAAATGGATCACTCAAAGAACGACCCACCATTACCTTTCAAAAAATACCTTCATACAGGCTTCTAATAATATTTACAAACTTTTCTGGTATACCATAGAATCTCATAATTTTCAACTTAGCTCCACGCGAACCACTATCAAACGCCTTTTCAAAATCCACAAAAACACATACTAAGTGGCATTTTCCTCTCGTTACTTGTTGCATTAGATGCCTTACAATAAAAATCTGATCATTACAACCTCGACCCTTTCTATATCCCGCTTGTTCTTCTCTTATAATTTTATCAATTACTGGCTCTATTCTATTTAAAAAAAAATTGGAAAAGACTTTTGCAGCTACAGGTGTCAAAGTTATCCCTCTCCAATTTCCACACACACTTAAATCTCCCTTTTTTGGTATTTTTATAATCCCTCCATTTTTCCTCTCTTCTGGAATTCCACCATAATCCCAAGCCGCTAAAGTTTCAAAACCGCATTCACCAACTCATCATTTTCCACCTAAAGCATTGCAGGAACTATTCCATTCTCTCCTGGGGCCTTAAATATCTTTAACTCCTTTATAGGCTTTGCTACCTCTTCCAATGTTATATCTCCTGTTTCTATCTGCAAATCTTTCTCGGCTGACAAAATGTCCTCTTCAGCTGGGACTGGTCTATTTAGAACAAATTCAAAATGCTCTTTGGACCTTCCTTTTATAACCAAATCTTTAGTCATCAAGTTACCATTTCTATCTCGTACAGGTATTTCTTTCTTTCTCTTTTCAGTCCCAGTTAACTCCTTTATAGCCTGATACGCTGCTCTTGTGCTCTGACAGTCATTTTTACTTAATTTCTGTCTCTGTTGCCTTTTCATCATATAGCCTCCTCTTATCACGTCTAACGAGTCTTTTTACTTCAGAATGTAAACTCCAGTACTTTGCTCTAAGTACTTCGACTACATGGCCATCAACATGTTCCTCACTTCTTAACTTCACCTCTTTCCTTTTCTGAATTATATTGGATTTTTCATCTGCCATCCATTTTTTCCTTCTCGCTTTTCCCTTCTTCTTAATAGTAACCTTAGCACTCCATGCAAAACCTCTTTTACCTTTCTCCACATTTGATTAATATCATTGTCTTCAGATTCCATCGAAGTCTGCAGGACTAGAAACCTGTTCCTACATTCCCATCGAAACTTTTCCTTCGTGTTCTCATCATTTCTCAGCTCATTAAAATCATAATTATTACCTCCTGCACAATTACCATTAAGGTTTCTCTTAAGTTTTATTTTAATCTTTGACGCAACAAGTTGATGATCACTACCTATATCTGCCCCCCTCCTTACGCAAACATCTTGCAGGTAACTCCTATGCCCTCTACTAATTGCAATGTGGTCAATCTGGTTACAGTATTTTCCATATGGTGAAATCCAAGTAGTTTTACTTACTGTATATTTCTATGCTGAAAGATAGTTCCACCAATCGTAAGGTCATTTGCCAAAAAAAAAAAAGCTTCCAAACTGCACCCCATTCTCGTTTCTTATACCAACATCCTCCTTACCCATACAATCTTCAAAGCCATCCCTACTACTACCAACAATCGAATTAAAATCACCAATGCAAACTAACATATCTTGCCACTCTATTCACTATATCCTGCAGCTTCTCATAAAAGTCATCCTTCATTTCATCAGCAGCCTCATTTGTGGGAGCGTACCCTATAACCATACCGGTACTGATATTGCCATGGTCAGATTTTAAACGAGCATAAAGCAAGCGCTCATTAATTGGCTCAAACTCACATAGTGCTTTGCAAGCATCTCTACTCAACAGTAAGCCTACTCCTTGGTAATGATTTCCATCACTCCTACCAGAAACCAACAAAGTAATACCATCTTCCAAATTCATTTTATTAGTTCCAAGCAACCTCGTTTCTGTAAGAGTACAAATATCTATATTGTATTCCTTGAACACTGAAATAAGCTCTTCCATTTTACCAGCCTGACTGAGAGTTCGAACATTCCAATTTCCTATTCTTAAGGTTCTTTTTGGATGTATAAACGTTTTTGTACACCGTGGGATTCTTTTACCCCCTGCCCACTTAAGGGCCATTGCTTCATAACCAGAGTTCGATTTCTTAGGCTGAAAAATATTTTACCCTGGAGCCAATGCCAGTGGCATTTAGGATGGAGCACATTTCTTTATCTTCACTGGTAATGTCACCTGATTCTGTTCTGAGTGGTCCTATCCTATCTTTATTTTTCGTACGGTACATTTGATAAAAACCCTTGGGGTTTTCTTTTGATTCACTAGCAACCTTAATTTCATAACTTCTCTTTGCTTTTCTTATCTCCCTCTTTACTTCTCTATTTAAAATTGTGTACCGGTTACGTAAGTGTTCCTCTCCACGTTTTATTTTTCTATATATTCCTTTCCTTTGGCCTATGAGAGATTTTAATCTGTTATTTAACCATCTTGGTTCTGAATTATTCGTTCTAAACGGTTTTGAAGGGATATATCTATCTTGGCCTCCGTGTATTATATTTATTAACTCGTTATACTTCTCACTGGTTGAACTTCTGGTTGGTACTGCAGCTGAGTTAATTCCCGTGACCTGGACTACATTCCTATCTACCACCTCCCCCCTCACAGACACCTGACGGACATTCCCACGTGTTTCCTGCACACCTATGACCTGGGGTTCCTCACTGACCTGGCATTCCCTCAAATAGCTAATCTCCCTGTGGAATACCGTTCGATAATAAGCTCTTAAGCCATCGAAATCTCCTAGACGAAAATTAGGAACGGTGGAACAGACATCCCAAATAAATCTGAACTTAATTTCTTCATGATCGCTATTCCCAAGTCGTCCACCAACCTCTATATTACTAATGATATTTTCTTTATTAGCTAAAACCAAATCTAGTATATTATTACCTCTGGTGGGCTCCCTGATATACTGATAAAGAAAATTATCTTGTACTACCTCTAGAAATTCCTCTGACTCTGCATCCCCTGTCTGATTTCTCCAATCTATCCTTGGTAGATTAAGGTCCCCTACAATTATTACTAAGCTGGACTGTGATGCTTTCCCAATTTCCTCCCAAAGGTATTTACTATCAGCTCTACTTAATTTAGGAGATCTGTAAATTGCTCCTAACACTAATTTCTCCCTATTGTTACTAATTTCAACCCAGACACTCTGTGTCCCTATTTACTTTAATGTCTACTTTGTTGTAACAGTTTAATGAATCCTTTACATAAATAGCTACCCCTCCCCCCTTTCTTCCCTGACGGTTTGACACAAAAATATTATAGCCTTTTATCTGATATTCTTCTAAAAATTCTCGTGTGTCCGTATTCATCCAAGTTTCACTAATAACGGCAATGTCTATTTTCTCTGTACAAATTAAAGCACTCAGTTCATCCATTTTATTACGTGAACTCCGGCTGTTTGTGTAGTACACTTTCAGATTATTGCTAGTAGTTATGCCTTTACCTTGGCATTTACTGTTATTTATTTTGTTACTAACTGGGAAACTCTTTACTAATATAACATTTTTTTGTACTATCGCTTATCGCCCTTCTATCATCGCTTGTTCTATCATCTATCATCGCCTGCTGAATTTGAGGTGCCTGAGTGGATGTATCTACACTAATGGTTGAACTTTTGTTCTTAATTTTGCAAGTATTGATGCATCTATCCAAACATGGTAATAATGATTTCTGAGTGTAGTTGTTGCAACTTCCTGTACACCTACTTCTCAACCTCGAAAAAATCCCTCCAACTCCCTATCTATCATTCCAGCTAAAGCAGTAACTCCCTGCTTGCTAAGATGAGTCCCATCACAACTATACAAGGCACTCCGTCCATAAAACCGGTCCCAGCTGCCTATGAAAGGTATTGCATTATCTTTGCAATACCTTTCAAGGCGGCAATTAAACCCTATTGCCCTGCTCAACCACTCTCTTCCAACCCGCCACCTGGGTAAAATACCAAGCACTACAGGGGTTCCTCCCCTCTCCCTAACCTTTTCTAACATCAACTTGTACCTTTGCCACAGTACCTCACTCTTACGGCTACTAATATCATTGCCTCCTACACTGAGGCACACAGTGGGTTTGTCACCACTATCCATTACGATATTTGATATTTTTTCTATCACATTAGCCACCCTGGCCCCTGGAAGACACACATGTTTAGCGAGTGGAGTATACATGGCCCTGTTCAGATATCTCACCTGGGAGTCTCCCACAACAACATTTTTCTTACCTTTCTTGTTCTGATTATACTTACCTGTACTGGAAGTTCTCTCACCTTCCTTCTCCTCTACGTCCCTCTCTGCCTTCCCTTCACATTCGTCCCGTAGTGCGTAGAAGGCATTAGTGGTCTTCCGTTTGCTTCTTAAGAGTGAACTTCGTTGCACCCTTATTAACTAGTGTCCAACCTTCAGCCTTTTTCTCTTTCCCCTCCAACATCTCCTCCAACAATTCTCTCATTTGTGACTTCTCCTGCCTGAGAATTTGTACCTCCCGCTTCAGTTCGAGAAGTTGCTCCTTTAATTCAAGGTAGTCCTTTTCAATACCTGCAGTGGGGACACAGCTCTCTGCCGAGGAAGCCATTACGCACAAATTCACACAAGGTAGCACAGCACTATCGCTGATCACTACAACACCCTAACACAGATCACTAAAACACACTAGCACAACACTACCACAGGTCTCTGACACGTCTGAGCAAACTGACCTCACCCCTTTATAGATTCAGGTCATCCTTTGTTGTGTGCCACTCCCTGCTGCAGGTGACCATAAGTTAATCTGCAGGTAAAAATTCAGGTCATCCATTTTTCTGTGAGCCACTCCCTGCTGCGGGTGTGTATAAAAGACCTCTACTCTTTACGTTTCTGTCTCGCTCTGTCTGAACATGTAATATACGAAAGTACTCAATGTCGCTCCTTTCATTGCTCGTGTGGTTATTTTGCATATATATATATATATATATATATATATATATATATATATATATATATATATATATAGGCCCTGAAGCCTTTGCCCAGAGTCGGACACATAAACATATATATATATATATATATATATATATATATATATATATATATATATATATATATATATATATATATATATATATATATATATATATATATATATATATATATATATATATATATATATATATATATATATATATATGTTTATGTGTCCGACTCTGGGCAAAGGCTTCAGGGCCTATAAATATATATATATATATATATATATATATATATATATAGATAGATAGATAGATAGATAGATAGATAGATAGATAAATAGATATAGATAATTTTTTTGTGCTCGACTCTGGGATAGATATATACATATATATATATATATATATATATATATATATATATATATATACATATATATATATATATATATATATATATATATCATCATCATTATCAGCCGTTTGAGTATCCACTACAGGACCGGCCTATCCCAACCAAAGTCGGGACGATACAGCCAATGTATCTCTACCAAGTGGCTTATGCTGTCAGGTAGAGATTGTAAGTAGGATGAGAAGTGCTTGTAAGTGTAATTGTAGTGTTGGAATGGCTTTGGATGTGTGTGTAGTCTGTGAATCAAGTGTAAACGGCTGACGCAAGCTGACTGGGTGCAAGCAGTCAGCTTGCGCCAGCCGTTTACACTTATTCAACCACAGCACCCCTTGTGTCCGCCAATGCAGTACGTGGGTGGGTGAACACTCCCAAAGTTTATTACCCAGGTGGGACGCGATCCCTGGTTCACCCGTGTACGAAACGCACACTCTACCACTATACCACAGAGGCTCCTATGTATACACATATCTATCTATCTATCTATCTATCTATCTATACACATATATAGATAGATGTATATATATATATATATATATATATAGATAGATAGATAGATAGATAGATAGATAGATAGATTAAAAATATAAATATATATATATATATATATATATATATATATATGGCACTAGGAAAGCAACAAATGACATCACTGAGAGAAATAACGATGAAATCATTAAATGCAGAGATAAGATGGTGAAGAGAGTTGAAGAATTTTACAAAGAACTGTGTGCATCAAAGACAGTAGTACCAATGGCTAACTTTTCAGTTGACACAAGTGAAATACCTGAGGGAACGCCAGACGAAGTAAATATTTGTCTTAAAAATAATAAAAGAGTTAAAGCTCCGGGAGATGATGGAATAGTAACAGATTTACTTCTGGATGCCGGAGTAGACGTACAAAATAGGCTTCCTCACATATTTACCCACTTCATAAAACAGAAGAAAATTCCCAAATGATGGTGTAATGCAATAGTTATTTTACTCTAAAAAAAAGGTGACTCAAAAGATCTTAGCAACTATCGACCCATTAGCTTATTATCAGTCATTTACAAACTCTTCACGAAAGCCCTTACGAACAGAATAACAACAATTTTGGAGGAAAACCAACCTCGTCAATAGGCAGGATTCTGAAGCGGGTATTCGACCACTGATCATCTACATACAATGAACCAGCTAACTGAGAAAACTATAGAATATAATAAACCACTGTGCTTAGGTTTTGTTGATTACTAAAAGGCTTTCGACTCAGTGAAGCACATAGCAATTATAAATTCATTGAGAGAACAAGAAGTGAATGAGAACATTGTAAACCTGCTCGAAAACATATATAAAGAGGGGACTGCTACGGTTAAAATACATCAGGACTCAGAAAAAATTAAGACTGAGAAGGGCGTGCGTCAGGGAGATACAATTTCACCAATATTATTTACAGCATGCCTAGAAAGTATTTTTTAGAAAGCTAGACTGAGAAAACAAAGGAGTGAACATTGATGGAGAAAAGCTAAACCATTTAATATTTGTGATGACATTGTCCTAATCTCAGAAACAGCGGAGGCATTGCAAGAAATGTTAAATGACCTGAACAAAGAAAGTCTGAAAGTAGGACTGAAGATGAACCGAAGTAAAACTAAAGTAATGTTTAATCCACAAACACCAAAGAGCGTCTTCAGAATAAGCGATGAAATTCTTGAAGAAGCTGAGGAGTACAACTACTCGAGACAAGTACTAAAATTAACGAAAGATCATGATAGCGAAATAAAAAGACGGATTACAATTGGATGGAAACCTTTCGGTAAACATAGAGACATTATGAAAAGTACTGTAGCTGGCCAGTTTGTATGAAACGAAAAGTATATAACGAATGCATAATTCCAGCTATGACGTATGGTTGTGAGACCTGGAAACTGACAATATCAATGGAAAATAAATTAATCCGTTCTCAGAGAGCAATGGAAAGGTCAATATTGGAAATATCTTTAAGAGACAGGAAAAGATCAACTTGGGTGAGAGAGCAGACTAAAGACAAAGATATTGTGGGGGTTATAAAAGAACAGAAATGGGCGCTTACTGACTGGACACCAGGAGATTATAAGCATAGCAGAAAAAGGCCAGACAGGAGATGGAGAGATGAGATAAAGAAATTTGTTGGGAAAACGTGGCAAAGATTGGCTCAGTCAAAGAATTCGTGGAAAAGGTTGGGGGAGGCCTTTGTTCAGCAATGGACTAGTTATGGCTGCTGCTGCTGCTGATGATGATGATGATGATGATTATTTATCTATCTATCTATCTATATCTATCTATCTATCTATCTATCTATCTATATATATATATATATATATATATATATATATATATATATATATATATATATATATAAAATTTCCTGTGGCACCCCACGGGATGCATAGGGCCTCGATGAACTCTCTCCACCAATATTTCTCTTGCCAACTCCTTCAGGTCCCACCAACACTCCTCTTCTATTTCTGTTTTCATTGTCCTGAACTAAGTTTCCCACGGCCTATCTCTGCCTCTTCTTCCTCTAGCAGTCCACTCTGGCACAGCCTGTACTAAACGCCTTCTTTTCTATATATATGTCCCAGCCATTTCCAACCAGACAGTCTCACATATTCATCAACTGGTTCCACTCTTGCAATATCCCTTACTCTTTGATTTGTAACTCTGTCTTGCCACTTTACCCCAAGAATCCTTCTCAGTATATTATTCTCAAATCGTAATACTTTCTGATCTGTTGCAATTGTATTGTACCATGGCTCATGTCCTTAAATTAAAATTGGTCTAATTATGGGTTTCTAAAGTTTTACTTTAGTATGTACCGCAAGCATATTATGATTCCAAACAGATTTCAGCATTCCAACAGCTTGCCAAGCCTGTCTAATCCTCTCCTCAATTTCATTGTTTAATGATCCATTAGATGATACAATCGTTCCTAGATATTTTAAATTTTCTACATTCATCACCACATTATTCCCAATGACACAACTGATTTGGTTGTCCGCGTTCATATTAATAATTTCAGTCTTTCCACAATTTATTACCACTCACTTTTTCTCCTTCCTCCACCAGACACTCAAGGGCCCTCTGCATCTCGTAAATACAGTACTTCCGCAAATCAGTACAATATCATCAGCATAGTTCAAATCCATCAGCCTCTTATTTTCTGTTCAATTAATTCCTGCACCTGTTCTTTTTACAACCTTTTTCATAACATAATCCATAACCAAAACAAACATCAAAGGCAAAAGAACTTCTTGAATCACTCCTGAATTAACATCAAATGGATCACTCAAAGAACGACCCACCATAACCTTTCAAAAAATACCTTCATACAGGCTTCTAATAATATTTACAAACTTTTCTGGAATACCATAGAATCTCATAATTTTCAACTTAGCTCCACGCGAACCACTATCAAACGCCTTTTCAAAATCCACAAAAACACATACTAAGTGGCATTTTCCTCTCGTTACTTGTTGCATTAGATGCCTTACAATAAAAATCTGATCATTACAACCTCGACCCTTTCTATATCCCGCTTGTTCTTCTCTTATAATTTTATCAATTACTGGCTCTATTCTATTTAAAAAAAAATTGGAAAAGACTTTTGCAGCTACCGGTGTCAAAGTTATCCCTCTCCAATTTCCACACACACTTAAATCTCCCTTTTTTGGTATTTTTATAATCCCTCCATTTTTCCTCTCTTCTGGAATTCCACCATAATCCCAAGCCGCTAAAGTTTCAAAACCGCATTCACCAACTCATCATTTTCCACCTAAAGCATTGCAGGAACTATTCCATTCTCTCCTGGGGCCTTAAATATTTTTAACTCCTTTATAGGCTTTGCTACCTCTTCCAATGTTATATCTCCTGTTTCTATCTGCAAATCTTTCTCGGCTGACAAAATGTCCTCTTCAGCTGGGACTGGTCTATTTAGAACAAATTCAAAATGCTCTTTGGACCTTCCTTTTATAACCAAATCTTTAGTCATCAAGTTACCATTTCTATCTCGTACAGGTATTTCTTTCTTTCTCTTTTCAGTCCCAGTTAACTCCTTTATAGCCTGATACGCTGCTCTTGTGCTCTGACAGTCATTTTTACTTAATTTCTGTCTCTGTTGCCTTTTCATCATATAGCCTCCTCTTATCACGTCTAACGAGTCTTTTTACTTCAGAATGTAAACTCCAGTACTTTGCTCTAAGTACTTCGACTACATGGCCATCAACATGTTCCTCACTTCTTAACTTCACCTCTTTCCTTTTCTGAATTATATTGGATTTTTCATCTGCCGTCCATTTTTTCCTTCTCGCTTTTCCCTTCTTCTTAATAGTAACCTTAGCACTCCATGCAAAACCTCTTTTACCTTTCTCCACATTTGATTAATATCATTGTCTTCAGATTCCATCGAAGTCTGCAGGACTAGAAACCTGTTCCTACATTCCCATCGAAACTTTTCCTTCGTGTTCTCATCATTTCTCAGCTCATTAAAATCATAATTATTACCTCCTGCACAATTACCATTAAGGTTTCTCTTAAGTTTTATTTTAATCTTTGACGCAACAAGTTGATGATCACTACCTATATCTGCCCCCCTCCTTACGCAAACATCTTGCAGGTAACTCCTATGCCCTCTACTAATTGCAATGTGGTCAATCTGGTTACAGTATTTTCCATATGGTGAAATCCAAGTAGTTTTACTTACTGTATATTTCTATGCTGAAAGATAGTTCCACCAATCGTAAGGTCATTTGCCAAAAAAAAAAAAAGCTTCCAAACTGCACCCCATTCTCGTTTCTTATACCAACATCCTCCTTACCCATACAATCTTCAAAGCCATCCCTACTACTACCAACAATCGAATTAAAATCACCAATGCAAACTAACATATCTTGCCACTCTATTCACTATATCCTGCAGCTTCTCATAAAAGTCATCCTTCATTTCATCAGCAGCCTCATTTGTGGGAGCGTACCCTATAACCATACCGGTACTGATATTGCCATGGTCAGATTTTAAACGAGCATAAAGCAAGCGCTCATTAATTGGCTCAAACTCACATAGTGCTTTGCAAGCATCTCTACTCAACAGTAAGCCTACTCCTTGGTAATGATTTCCATCACTCCTACCAGAAACCAACAAAGTAATACCATCTTCCAAATTCATTTTATTAGTTCCAAGCAACCTCGTTTCTGTAAGAGTACAAATATCTATATTGTATTCCTTGAACACTGAAATAAGCTCTTCCATTTTACCAGCCTGACTGAGAGTTCGAACATTCCAATTTCCTATTCTTAAGGTTCTTTTTGGATGTATAAACTTTTTTGTACACCGTGGGATTCTTTTACCCCCTGCCCACTTAAGGGCCATTGCTTCATAACCAGAGTTCGATTTCTTAGGCTGAAAAATATTTTACCCTGGAGCCAATGCCAGTGGCATTTAGGATGGAGCACATTTCTTTATCTTCACTGGTAATGTCACCTGATTCTGTTCTGAGTGGTCCTATCCTATCTTTATTTTTCGTACGGTACATTTGATAAAAACCCTTGGGGTTTTCTTTTGATTCACTAGCAACCTTAATTTCATAACTTCTCTTTGCTTTTCTTATCTCCCTCTTTACTTCTCTATTTAAAATTGTGTACCGGTTACGTAAGTGTTCCTCTCCACGTTTTATTTTTCTATATATTCCTTTCCTTTGGCCTATGAGAGATTTTAATCTGTTATTTAACCATCTTGGTTCTGAATTATTCGTTCTAAACGGTTTTGAAGGGATATATCTATCTTGGCCTCCGTGTATTATATTTATTAACTCATTATACTTCTCACTGGTTGAACTTCTGGTTGGTACTGCAGCTGAGTTAATTCCCGTGACCTGGACTACATTCCTATCTACCACCTCCCCCCTCACAGACACCTGACGGACATTCCCACGTGTTTCCTGCACACCTATGACCTGGGGTTCCTCACTGACCTGGCATTCCCTCAAATAGCTAATCTCCCTGTGGAATACCGTTCGATAATAAGCTCTTAAGCCATCGAAATCTCCTAGACGAAAATTAGGAACGGTGGAACAGACATCCCAAATAAATCTGAACTTAATTTCTTCATGATCGCTATTCCCAAGTCGTCCACCAACCTCTATATTACTAATGATATTTTCTTTATTAGCTAAAACCAAATCTAGTATATTATTACCTCTGGTGGGCTCCCTGATATACTGATAAAGAAAATTATCTTGTACTACCTCTAGAAATTCCTCTGACTCTGCATCCCTGTCTGATTTCTCCAATCTATCCTTGGTAGATTAAGGTCCCCTACAATTATTACTAAGCTGGACTGTGATGCTTTCCCAATTTCCTCCCAAAGGTATTTACTATCAGCTCTACTTAATTTAGGAGATCTGTAAATTGCTCCTAACACTAATTTCTCCCTATTGTTACTAATTTCAACCCAGACACTCTGTGTCCCTATTTACTTTAATGTCTACTTTATTGTAACAGTTTAATGAATCCTTTACATAAATAGCTACCCCTCCCCCCTTTCTTCCCTGACGGTTTGACACAAAAATATTATAGCCTTTTATCTGATATTCTTCTAAAAATTCTCGTGTGTCCGTATTCATCCAAGTTTCACTAATAACGGCAATGTCTATTTTCTCTGTACAAATTAAAGCACTCAGTTCATCCATTTTATTACGTGAACTCCGGCTGTTTGTGTAGTACACTTTCAGATTATTGCTAGTAGTTATGCCTTTACCTTGGCATTTACTGTTATTTATTTTGTTACTAACTGGGAAACTCTTTACCAATATAACATTTTTTTGTACTATCGCTTATCGCCCTTCTATCATCGCTTGTTCTATCATCTATCATCGCCTGCTGAATTTGAGGTGCCTGAGTGGATGTATCTACACTAATGGTTGAACTTTTTGTTCTTAATTTTGCAAGTATTGATGCATCAATCCAAACATGGTAATAATGATTTCTGAGTGTAGATGTTGCAACTTCCTGTACACCTACATCTCAACCTCGAAAAATCCCTCCAACTCCCTATCTATCATTCCAGCTAAAGCAGTAACTCCCTGCTTGCTAAGATGAGTCCCATCACAACTATACAAGGCACTCCGTCCATAAAACCGGTCCCAGCTGCCTATGAAAGGTATTGCATTATCTTTGCAATACCTTTCAAGGCGGCAATTAAACCCTATTGCCCTGCTCAACCACTCTCTTCCAACCCGCCACCTGGGTAAAATACCAAGCACTACAGGGGTTCCTCCCCTCTCCCTAACCTTTTCTAACATCAACTTGTACCTTTGCCACAGTACCTCACTCTTACGGCTACTAATATCATTGCCTCCTACACTGAGGCACACAGTGGGTTTGTCACCACTATCCTTTACGATATTTGATATTTTTTCTATCACATTAGCCACCCTGGCCCCTGGAAGACACACATGTTTAGCGAGTGGAGTATACATGGCCCTGTTCAGATATCTCACCTGGGAGTCTCCCACAACAACATTTTTCTTACCTTTCTTGTTCTGATTATACTTACCTGTACTGGAAGTTCTCTCACCTTCCTTCTCCTCTACGTCCCTCTCTGCCTTCCCTTCACATTCGTCCCGTAGTGCGTCGAAGGCATTAGTGGTCTTAACTTCCGTTTGCTTCTTAAGAGTGAACTTCGTTGCACCCTTATTAACTAGTGTCCAACCTTCAGCCTTTTTCTTTTTCCCCTCCAACATCTCCTCCAACAATTCTCTCATTTGTGACTTCTCCTGCCTGAGAATTTGTACCTCCCGCTTCAGTTCGAGAAGTTGCTCCTTTAATTCAAGGTAGTCCTTTTCAATACCTGCAGTGGGGACACAACTCTCTGCCGAGGAAGCCATTACGCACAAATTCACACACGGTAGCACAGCACTATCGCTGATCACTACAACACACTAACACAGATCACTAAAACACACTAGCACAACACTACCACAGGTCTCTGGCACGTCTGAGCAGACTGACCTCATCCCTTTATAGATTCAGGTCATCCTTTGTTGTGTGCCACTCCCTGCTGCAGGTGACCATAAGTTAATCTGCAGGTAAAAATTCAGGTCATCCTTTTTTCTGTGAGCCACTCCCTGCTGCGGGTGTGTATAAAAGACCTCTACCCTTTACGTTTCTGTCTCGCTCTGTCTGAACATGTAATGTACGAAAGTACTCAATGTCGCTCCTTTCATTGCTCGTGTGGTTATTTTGCATATATATATATATATATATATATATATATATATATATATATATATATATATATATATATATATATATATATATATATATATATATATATATATATATATATATATATATATATATATATATATATATATATGTTTATGTGTCCGACTCTGGGCAAAGGCTTCAGGGCCTATAAATATATATATATATATATATAGATAGATAGATAGATAGATAGATAGATAGATAAATAGATATAGATAATTTTTTTTGTGCTCGACTCTGCGCATATATATATATATCATCATCATTATCAGCCGTTTGAATATCCACTACAGGACCGGCCTATCCCAACCAAAGTCGGGACGATACAGCCAATGTATCTCTACCAAGTGGCTTATGCTGTCAGGTAGAGATTGTAAGTAGGATGAGAAGTGCTTGTAAGTGTAATTGTAGTGTTGGAATGGCTTTGGATGTGTGTGTAGTCTGTGAATCAAGTGTAAACGGCTGGCGCAAGCTGATTGGGTGCAAGCAGTCAGCTTGCGCCAGCCGTTTACACTTATTCAACCACAGCACCCCTTGTGTCCGCCAATGCAGTACGTGGGTGGGTGAACACTCCCAAAGTTTATTACCCAGGTGGGACGCGATCCCTGGTTCACCCGTGTACGAAACGCACACTCTACCACTATACCACAGAGGCTCCTATGTATACACATATCTATCTATCTATCTATCTATCTATCTATACACATATATAGATAGATGTATATATATATATATATATATATAGATAGATAGATAGATAGATAGATAGATAGATAGATAGATAAATATATATATATATATATATATATATATATATATATATAGATATATATATGTATATATATCTATATATATATGGCACTAGGAAAGCAACAAATGACATCACTGAGAGAAATAACGATGAAATCATTAAATGCAGAGATAAGATGGTGAAGAGAGTTGAAGAATTTTACAAAGAACTGTGTGCATCAAAGACAGTAGTACCAATGGCTAACTTTTCAGTTGACACAAGTGAAATACCTGAGGGAACGCCAGACGAAGTAAATATTTGTCTTAAAAATAATAAAAGAGTTAAGGCTCCGGGAGATGATGGAATAGTAACAGATTTACTTTTGGATGCCGGAGTAGACGTACAAAACAGGCTTGCTCACATATTTACCCACTTCATAAAACAGAAGAAAATTCCCAAACGATGGTGTAATGCAATAGTTATTTTATTCTACAAAAAAGGTGACTCAAAAGATCTTAGCAACTATCGACCCATTAGCTTATTATCAGTCATTTACAAACTCTTCACGAAAGCCCTTACGAACAGAATAACAACAATTTTGGAGGAAAACCAACCTCGTCAATAGGCAGGATTCTGAAACGGGTATTCGACCACTGATCATCTACATACAATGAACCAGCTAACTGAGAAAACTATAGAATATAATAAACCACTGTGCTTAGGTTTTGTTGATTACTAAAAGGCTTTCGACTCAGTGAAGCACATAGCAATTATAAATTCATTGAGAGAACAAGGAGTGAATGAGAACATTGTAAACCTGCTCGAAAACATATATAAAGAGGGGACTGCTACGGTTAAAATACATCAGGACTCAGAAAAAATTAAGACTGAGAAGGGCGTGCGTCAGGGAGATACAATTTCACCAATATTATTTACAGCATGCCTAGAAAGTATTTTTTAGAAAGCTAGACTGGGAAAACAAAGGAGTGAACATTGATGGAGAAAAGCTAAACCATTTAAGATTTGTGATGACATTGTCCTAATCTCAGAAACAGCGGAGGCATTGCAAGAAATGTTAAATGACCTGAACAAAGAAAGTCTGAAAGTAAGACTGAAGATGAACCGAAGTAAAACTAAAGTAATGTTTAATCCACAAACACCAAAGAGCGTCTTCAGAATAAGCGATGAAATTCTTGAAGAAGCTGAGGAGTACAACTACTCGAGACAAGTACTAAAATTAACGAAAGATCATGATAGCGAAATAAAAAGACGGATTACAATTGGATGGAAACCTTTCGGTAAACATAGAGACATTATGAAAAGTACTGTAGCTGGCCAGTTTGTATGAAACGAAAAGTATATAACGAATGCATAATTCCAGCTATGACGTATGGTTGTGAGACCTGGAAACTGACAATATCAATGGAAAATAAATTAATCCGTTCTCAGAGAGCAATGGAAAGGTCAATATTGGGAATATCTTTAAGAGACAGGAAAAATATCAACTTGGGTGAGAGAGCAGACTAAAGACAAAGATATTGTGGGGGTTATAAAAGAACAGAAATGGGCGCTTACTGACTGGACACCAGGAGATTATAAGCATAGCAGAAAAAGGCCAGACAGGAGATGGAGAGATGAGATAAAGAAATTTGTTGGGAAAACGTGGCAAAGATTGGCTCAGTCAAAGAATTCGTGGAAAAGGTTGGGGGAGGCCTTTGTTCAGCAATGGACTAGTTATGGCTGCTGCTGCTGCTGCTGATGATGATGATGATGATTATTTATCTATCTATCTATCTATATCTATCTATCTATCTATCTATATCTATCTATCTATCTATCTATATATATATATATATATATATATATATATATATATATTCCTGTGGCACCCCACGGGATGCATAGGGCCTCGATGAACTCTCTCCACCAATATTTCTCTTGCCAACTCCTTCAGGTCCCACCAACACTCCTCTCCTATTTCTGTTTTCATTGTCCTGAACTAAGTTTCCCACGGCCTATCTCTGCCTCTTCTTCCTCTAGCAGTCCACTCTGGCACAGCCTGTACTAAACGCCTTCTTTTCTATATATATGTCCCAGCCATTTCCAACCAGACAGTCTCACATATTCATCAACTGGTTCCACTCTTGCAATATCCCTTACTCTTTGATTTGTAACTCTGTCTTGCCACTTTACCCCAAGAATCCTTCTCAGTATATTATTCTCAAATCGTAATACTTTCTGATCTGTTGCAATTGTATTGTACCATGGCTCATGTCCTTAAATTAAAATTGGTCTAATTATGGGTTTCTAAAGTTTTACTTTTGTATGTACCGCAAGCATATTATGATTCCAAACAGATTTCAGCATTCCAACAGCTTGCCAAGCCTGTCTAATCCTCTCCTCAATTTCATTGTTTAATGATCCATTAGATGATACAATCGTTCCTAGATATTTTTAAATTTTCTACATTCATCACCACATTATTCCCAATGACACAACTGATTTGGTTGTCCGCGTTCATATTAATAATTTCAGTCTTTCCACAATTTATTACCACTCACTTTTTCTCCTTCCTCCACCAGACACTCAAGGGCCCTCTGCATCTCGTAAATACAGTACTTCCGCAAATCAGTACAATATCATCAGCATAGTTCAAATCCATCAGCCTCTTATTTTCTGTTCAATTAATTCCTGCACCTGTTCTTTTTACAACCTTTTTCATAACATAATCCATAACCAAAACAAACATCAAAGGCAAAAGAACTCCTTGAATCACTCCTGAATTAACATCAAATGGATCACTCAAAGAACGACCCACCATTACCTTTCAAAAAATACCTTCATACAGGCTTCTAATAATATTTACAAACTTTTCTGGTATACCATAGAATCTCATAATTTTCAACTTAGCTCCACGCGAACCACTATCAAACGCCTTTTCAAAATCCACAAAAACACATACTAAGTGGCATTTTCCTCTCGTTACTTGTTGCATTAGATGCCTTACAATAAAAATCTGATCATTACAACCTCGACCCTTTCTATATCCCGCTTGTTCTTCTCTTATAATTTTATCAATTACTGGCTCTATTCTATTTAAAAAAAATTGGAAAAGACTTTTGCAGCTACAGGTGTCAAAGTTATCCCTCTCCAATTTCCACACACACTTAAATCTCCCTTTTTGGTATTTTTATAATCCCTCCATTTTTCCTCTCTTCTGGAATTCCACCATAATCCCAAGCCGCTAAAGTTTCAAAACCGCATTCACCAACTCATCATTTTCCACCTAAAGCATTGCAGGAACTATTCCATTCTCTCCTGGGGCCTTAAATATCTTTAACTCCTTTATAGGCTTTGCTACCTCTTCCAATGTTATATCTCCTGTTTCTATCTGCAAATCTTTCTCGGCTGACAAAATGTCCTCTTCAGCTGGGACTGGTCTATTTAGAACAAATTCAAAATGCTCTTTGGACCTTCCTTTTATAACCAAATCTTTAGTCATCAAGTTACCATTTCTATCTCGTACAGGTATTTCTTTCTTTCTCTTTTCAGTCCCAGTTAACTCCTTTATAGCCTGATACGCTGCTCTTGTGCTCTGACAGTCATTTTTACTTAATTTCTGTCTCTGTTGCCTTTTCATCATATAGCCTCCTCTTATCACGTCTAACGAGTCTTTTTACTTCAGAATGTAAACTCCAGTACTTTGCTCTAAGTACTTCGACTACATGGCCATCAACATGTTCCTCACTTCTCTAACTTCACCTCTTTCCTTTTCTGAATTATATTGGATTTTTCATCTGCCATCCATTTTTTCCTTCTCGCTTTTCCCTTCTTCTTAATAGTAACCTTAGCACTCCATGCAAAACCTCTTTTACCTTTCTCCACATTTGATTAATATCATTGTCTTCAGATTCCATCGAAGTCTGCAGGACTAGAAACCTGTTCCTACATTCCCATCGAAACTTTTCCTTCGTGTTCTCATCATTTCTCAGCTCATTAAAATCATAATTATTACCTCCTGCACAATTACCATTAAGGTTTCTCTTAAGTTTTATTTTAATCTTTAGACGCAACAAGTTGATGATCACTACCTATATCTGCCCCCCTCCTTACGCAAACATCTTGCAGGTAACTCCTATGCCCTCTACTAATTGCAATGTGGTCAATCTGGTTACAGTATTTTCCATATGGTGAAATCCAAGTAGTTTTACTTACTGTATATTTCTATGCTGAAAGATAGTTCCACCAATCGTAAGGTCATTTGCCAAAAAAAAAAAAAGCTTCCAAACTGCACCCCATTCTCGTTTCTTATACCAACATCCTCCTTACCCATACAATCTTCAAAGCCATCCCTACTACTACCAACAATCGAATTAAAATCACCAATGCAAACTAACATATCTTGCCACTCTATTCACTATATCCTGCAGCTTCTCATAAAAGTCATCCTTCATTTCATCAGCAGCCTCATTTGTGGGAGCGTACCCTATAACCATACCGGTACTGATATTGCCATGGTCAGATTTTAAACGAGCATAAAGCAAGCGCTCATTAATTGGCTCAAACTCACATAGTGCTTTGCAAGCATCTCTACTCAACAGTAAGCCTACTCCTTGGTAATGATTTCCATCACTCCTACCAGAAACCAACAAAGTAATACCATCTTCCAAATTCATTTTATTAGTTCCAAGCAACCTCGTTTCTGTAAGAGTACAAATATCTATATTGTATTCCTTGAACACTGAAATAAGCTCTTCCATTTTACCAGCCTGACTGAGAGTTCGAACATTCCAATTTCCTATTCTTAAGGTTCTTTTTGGATGTATAAACTTTTTTGTACACCGTGGGATTCTTTTTACCCCCTGCCCACTTAAGGGCCATTGCTTCATAACCAGAGTTCGATTTCTTAGGCTGAAAAATATTTTACCCTGGAGCCAATGCCAGTGGCATTTAGGATGGAGCACATTTCTTTATCTTCACTGGTAATGTCACCTGATTCTGTTCTGAGTGGTCCTATCCTATCTTTATTTTTCGTACGGTACATTTGATAAAAACCCTTGGGGTTTTCTTTTGAT